>NC_049217.1:11109095-11434095 GCF_013347855.1 Anguilla anguilla
AGATTTAGACAATGGGTTATTGTTCTTTTCTGTATGTACGCCCATAGTTGCAGTTATTTTCCATCATTAATTACAATGGAATTCCTGTTTCATAGCATGACTACATTACTCATATGTAGATACCAATATCTACTGCACCCGGATGGCTGTCGGTGGGGTTTTTCTTTTTTTTTTGCTGCTTAAGTCAGCCTTCTGCCTATGAACTCTGAACCCTGATTTCTCCAGCACCCTGAGAGCCGCTATCCTGGCCACGCCCCCTATAGTGTACAATTATCAGACAGTCTCATCCAGAGAATATGACACCGCTTATGTTTATTTAACGGTACAAATTTGGCGCCCAACGTGAGGCTGAGCATGTCGAATTCCAGGCTTTAACAGGCCGTCTACGTGCGCCCCATCGACCAGCGGGAGGCGCTAGATAGCGATGAAACATGGATCCCTAACCGACTGAACCCTCGCTTGCCCCAGGCAACGCCATCGCCAGTTTCAGCTACTGGCCGCAGTCCGCACTGGCGCTATGTTTTTAAAATAGAATGTGTTTAATTTGCATACTATCTATTTATACAGCTGGATACTTGCTAAAACAATTCAGATTAAGCACCTTTCCGGAGTGCAAGGGTGTAGTGCCCCACCTGGGACAAGCACAATTCCATAACCCCCAAAGCTTCCACTTTCACTTTTTTCCTACTCTTGGCTGCCCGTTTGTGACTTGGTCTGTTTCTTTTGGCAAACAGGAGGTCTCTCTCCAGGATGTCAGGAAGGAGATCCGTTTTTGCCAGAAGGTCAAGCTGCCGATTATCGGCGTTGTGGAAAACATGAGCGGTTTCGTCTGCCCGAAATGCAAGGTGAAAAAATAAACCATTCCGCCGTTTCCCAGAGATTCCATTTACTCTATTGTCCCGGTTCCCTGGTACAGGATGAGCCCACGTAATTACTGTAAGCATCTCGTTTCTCATGATTCTGCTTTCCCAGCCTCCTTGCGCCGGAGTGTGCGTAGGCGTGCAGGTCCTAACACAGACGTGTTCATGTTTCAGTTCTTTAATCTCTTCCGCGCGTGCTAATGTACGTGGGAGATGAAGCAATGAAAGTATATTTCCCGTGTTCTTGTGATTTGTACATTGGATGCGGGAGGTCCTTGGTGGCGGGTGGGCCGTGTTATGTTCACTAAAATAACCTTTTCCCTTGGAAGGAGTGGTGGGGGGGGGGGGGCGGCGGAGGTTCACGCAGTAATTGAAATTTGGTAACGTTTCCTCTTCCTGCAGAATACGTCCCAGATTTTCCCCCCGACAACCGGTGGGGCGGAGAAGATGTGCGCCGACCTCAGTCTCCCCTTTTTGGGACGCGTCCCCCTGGACCCACGGATAGGTACTGTCGCACCTGCCCTCCTGCCGTTCCCATGTCGCGGCCCTGGAAACTCTGAAGCCTCATTGGCTGAGCCTGCGTTGCACCAGATGCGTTTGTCCCGGAGTGTGAGACAGTCAAGGAGCGCCATGAGAATCGGAGAAGGACGCCCTTTTCCTTTGAGCTGTTTTCCCATAGCCGCTGAAGCGTTTCGGTTTCTAATATAACTGAACAGCGTTGGTCTCCTTTGGGTGGCGGGAGCGAGGATATTCCGCCAAAACAATAAACACCAGTATGTGTCCTGCAGTAGAGCTGGTCCTAGAATGCGGCTTGGCATTGGCTGAGCCTCGTGGTTGCAGGCGGAGCCAGCTGACTGCAGCTGGCAGTCTGCAGATAGTGGGGCGGGAAAATGATGGTTGATAAGCAAACAGAAACAGTCCAGTTGCGTTGCTGGGCAGACGTACAGTAGGCATGTTCTTTCCCCCACACACAGGCCTGTGCTGAGCGGCGCTGGCGTTCTGTTGTGAGCTCGTCTCGGCTCGCCCCTCCGCACCGCACCTTCTGGGGCGGCTGAAAGCGGAAGTGCGCGTTGCCAGATTTATCGCCGCGCTTCGCCGGAACCGATCCGGCGACCCCTCTCTGAACACCGCCAGAGCTCCCACTTCAGACTTTCTCAGAAAGTGAGACCGAAATGTAGAGCAAATGGCTGAATTCAGCTACTTTCCACTTCCCTCTCTGCTGACTTCCGCATTTGTGTGTCTTCCCTCTGTGCAGGGAGAAGCTGTGACGAGGGACGATCTTTCCTTTCGCAGGAACCGGACTCCCCAGCAGCCGCAGCCTACCACAGAATTATCCAGAGTGAGCCGACCAGTCTGTCAGTCAGCCAGTCAGCCAGTCAGCCAGTCAGTCAGTCAGTCAGTCAGTCAGTCAGTCAGTCAGTCAGCCAGCCAAAGAGTCTGTCAATCAATCAGTCCAGTCAGACAGTCAGCCAGTCAGTCTGTCAGTCAGTCAGTCAGTCAGTCAGTCAGTCAGTCAGCCAAAGAGTCTGTCAATCAAACAGTCTGTCAGCCAGTCAGTCAGTCAGTCAGCCAAAGAGTCTGCCAGTCAGCCAGTCAGTCAGTCAGTCAGTCAGATAGTCAGCCAAAGAGTCTGCCAGTCAGCCAGTCAGTCAGTCAGTCAGTCAGATAGTCAGCCAGTGAGCCAGTCAGTCAGTGAATAAATCAACAGGTTAATTAATCAATCAATAAAAAATAATCATCTACCAATTAATGGATTAGTCAGCCAATCATCAAGCAGTAAATTATTACTATATAAGAGTAATTTCACAGTAAATTAATCAGCATATTTTATTTTAAAAAATTCATCGGTTATAAATTAGCCAATTTTCAAAATCGACGAACGGGGGAAAATTCTCATTATGCACTATTTCTAATAGAAAAGCACTTTGCACAAGAAAAAGCCAAGGTGTAATCAGTACATTCAGAATATCCATAGAAACTAGAAAAAGGTCATCTAAAGAGTTTTTATTTTTTTTGTTTAATAATATTCATAAATAAATAAGAAAAACCCCCCAGAAATATATTTTTTGATCTTGAAAGAAGAAATCGTTAACAATTAAATCAATAAAATTATGAAAATGTTCAAAATAAAAACTTCTTTTTTATACTTTGCAGCACCATATTAAACCACAGCGAATCCCCCCACCCCCACCCGCGAACAAACAGTGCACTCCTACATTAATGTTTCACTTCTTTAGGTTTTCTTGGAAGTGTGTGCGTGTGCATGCATGCGTGCGTGTCTGTCTGTGCTTATTAGTCATTCTTTTTTCTGTCTGTGTCTGTGTTTGTTGGTGTGTGCGTATGTGCGTGTGCGTGTGCGTGTGTGTGTGTGTGTGTGTGTGTGTCTGTCTGTCTGTCTGTCTGTGTGTGTGTGTGTGTGTGTATGTCCATCAGTGAGGACTGGGCAATGCCTAAAGGTACAATGGCAGTGCCTCAACAGGGGGCACTGTATGAACCGGACACCTGTAGTTTGCAATTCTGAGGAAGGGAATGCTGACCCTCTTCTTTAATTTCACCCCAACAGGCATCAAGGACTACTGCTCGCATCGTTCCCGAACGCACGGAAACGCTGACTAGAAGGGGCCCGCAACGCAGTGGAAGAGGTGGCCTAACGTGGTGAACATGCCTAAAGCTGAGCAAAAAGGTCCACAGCGTGACATGAATGCACCAAGGAGAAGCCTGGTTGGTTCATTACGTACAGGAGACAAGGCTTCTGCTGTCACCTAGCCTCCTTGCGCTTTGCCTTAAACTGTAGGCCAGAAGTTTGGGAGGAAAAAAACAAACTAACAAATAAATAAGTACACTTTTCCCCACAATGCTTGCACAGACTTTTTCCATGATTTTCAATGACCCACTGATGAAGTTTGTGATTTTGTGAAATTTTATGACAGAAAATAGGATGTTGAATGTCTAGTTACTCTGTCTAAGGCAAACAGAATTGTGGTTAGGTTGAGTAAAAGCTGGGATTAGACTTTAAAACCAGACCTTTCCTGTCGGTATTCATAAATGACTATATCCAGAGCATATCTACAGCCAAGCATCTGAAATACTTGGGGAAATAATATCTTAGTTACAGACAATCAACATTTCTGTCAAATATCTGCCAAGCTGAGTTGTGTGCAGAAAGGTGAATTTGGAGCCAGTCAGTGAACTTGATGAAATTATTTTGTAATGGGATGCATGTGCACTAGGCATTTTTGTAAAAAATGTTTTGTAAAAATGGTCAGACGACCAAACCAAGATATTTGCAGTTTCTTTCTGAGCATAAAATGATTTCAAACTGGTTTTATTTTTTTTCCCTCAGAGCTCTTCTTGATTGCCTATAAATTGGGAATGCACCTGACTTTTTGGGTCAACTGTTGTTTTGGTCTTTGCTCTAGATAGTCCTGTTAACTTGCTTCTTTGCAGTGTGTGTAGATACTGATATGTTTCCATCCTTCTTTTGATATGTAGTAAAGCAATACCAAGTAAATAATGAAAATTACACAGGAGTTGTGTTTTTTTTATTGCTTGTTATATTTGAATTGATTTTAACATATGTTATTCAAAACTGGCTTGAGTATTTAAATTCAGCTTCTTTTTATTTCACCACAACATGAGTAAATGTTTGTTTTTAAATTTCCAAATCACAATTATTTTCCCGGGGAACAGGCATCTTAAACCTTGGGGAAAAAACTGGAATTTGGACCATCTTCCCATGATGCATGGTTCGTAGGTAAAAATTGTTAACCTGTTTATTATGACTGGCTGGCAGCTGGGGGAATTCCCGTCCTGGAATCTGTGTTCCTGTTGGCTCGGCTCCTTACTGCAAACCGCAGCGGTGCCGGTGAGGTCATGCTGGGCACGCTTGGCACAGTTTGTGTCTGAAACGCACCTGATTCCTAACGAGACGCCTAAACTCACCCACGAGGGACTTGTGACCAGCACGCGTTTGGCTCCGTTTCAGAACGGCTCCTCCGTGAGCCCCCCTGGTGTCTTCAGTACCCTTTCGGCTTCCGTGTTGTGGGTCCCCTCTGGCCCACTTTTGTCTGTGCACCGATACTGCTTTGAACTTTGAACATGGACTTGAGTCTCAGCTATGTAAACATGCGCTTAATGTTCCACCGAAGGGAAAATTACTTATGAAAAGGTCAATAATTCTTTCGCGACCTGGTCTAGGGTCAAACTGTAACTGGACGTAGGATGAGGGAAATGAGTGGAGAGTGGGTAAGGAAAATGGTACTGCAGACTTGGGTCCCTATCTGCCTATCCAACACAACGACTGAACTCAGAAAACAAACTAGAAGGTCTAAGGCAAGAATCAGAGTCTATGGGAACGAGCCAGTGGTCAAACACGAGATCTAATCAGCAAACCAAACATAAGGGCTATACGGGAATCGGAATCAAGCGTGTGGAGTCAAACAAAGAAGTCACTGTCCACAAAACGCCGAGCACAAATTCTAAGAGCCGAGGTCTGTCCCAGCCGCTTGTTTTTTTACCTCCTCGCCTCCTTTCCTCGTATGGAAGGGCAAACGGGTCAATATATGCAAATAAAATATATGTGCAAAATATGAGTCATTGACATCTGGAATCATGCATTTTCAACGTGGGTGCATTCCAATAGCTTATTTTATTTGACCTTTATCTCAGAGGTCCTTGACTGACTCTAAAATGGAACCAGGGGCACCTGTTAAATGCTCCCATTAAATGTAAACACAAAACTTATGAGAGGTTGTAACAATGTGACATTGATTTTACTTGGTCATAATTGATTATTTGTGGGCTTGATGAAATCAATATTTGTTACAGGAATATACATTACAGGCATTTGGCAGACACTCTTATCCAGAGCGACGTACAACAAAGTGTACAACCATAACCAGGAACAAGTATGACGAAAACCCTAGAGAGAAGTACTGGTCCAAGTGCAGGGAACAACCGCATAGTTCAACTTGGACCCTGAAGGTTAAACTGATTAACACTAACACAACGAGAACGGCAACAACGCAGTCTATGGAAAAAATACAAGCAGTAGTTAAGACAGTTAATGCACCTAAGTCACCTACGAAACAGCTGCCTAGTTACAACCCTAAGCTTACAGTCATTTACAGGGGGGTAGGGAGGGATGGGGAGAGGTGAGTCTTCAGTTGTCGCTTGAAATGGGTCAGTGTCTCAGCTGTTCTGACCTCCACGGGGAGGTCATTCCACCATCGTGGGGCCATAACAGACAGGAGACGTGTTCTGGAAGTGCAGGTGCGAAGAGGGGGAGGTGCCAGGCGTCCTGAGGTAGCAGAACAGAGGGATCTGGCTGCCATGTAGGGTTTGAATATCCTGTGGAGGTACGCTGGGGCTGATCCCTTGACTGCCTGGTATGCTAGGACCAATGTTTTAAATTTGATGCAAGCTATAACAGGCAGCCAGTGGAGGGTAGTGAGCAGGGGAGTGACATGGGAGTGTCTGGGGAGGTTGAAGACCAGACGAGCTGCAGCATTCTGAATGAGTTGCAGGGGTCTGGTGGCAGATGCCGGTAGTCCAGCCAGAAGAGAGTTGCAGTAGTCCAGGCGGGATAGAACCATTGCTTGGACCAGGAGCTGGGTTTTGTAGGTGGTGAGAAAGGGGCGGATTCTCCGGATGTTATACAGGAAAAATCTGCATGCCCGGCTTACTGCTGCGATGTTCTTGGAGAGGGACAGCCTCTTGTCCATCACCACTCCGAGATTCTTGGCGCAGGGTGATGATGTCACTAAGGTGTCCCCTAGGGAAATGGAAAAGTCGAGGAGGGGAGAGGATAGAGCAGGAATAAAGATTAGCTCCGTCTTTCCCGGGTTGAGCTTCAGGTGGTGATTGTCCATCCAGCTCTGGATGTCCCTCAGGCAAGCGGAGATGCGGGCAGGGACCTGTGTGTCCGATGGGGAGAAGGAGAGAAAGAGTTGCGTGTCGTCGGCATAGGAGTGATAGGACAAGCCATGGGCAGAGATTACAGGGCCAAGGGATCTGGTGTATATAGTTGTCATCTACAACTATTTTTTAATAAGTTGTCCATGAAGGGAAAACAAATATACCTACATCCACTCAGAAAGTCCATATCTAGCTTTTGTCATACAACATTTTAGAATATTAAATTAAAATGGTTTCTAGAGACACAATGCCTAAACAAAATTTGGCTTCAGTCTTGGTGAATGTCTGGAAATGGTCTGGTGAAACTTTTATTTATTTTATTTTATTTTATTTATTTTACTTTTATTTACCCAGGGTAGGTTCACTGAGCACAGATGCTCATTTGCATGAACGCCCTGCTTCACACTCATACACCTGGGAGCTGCCCAGTACAACCACAATCTTCTATTGTTGGCCACTGAGCAGCTCCACTGGAGGGAGAGAACATTTTTTAGCCCATTAAATCAGGGGATGATTAGGTGGCAAGTTTTTGTGAGAGCCAGATCTGGGATTTTTAGCCAGGACACCGAACCAAGCCCACACCTGCTTAGCTTCAGCCAGTCGGGAGGAGCAGAGTGTGTGGTGGTATGGAAACTGAAGGTGTGCCATAAAATGAGGAAACACACGTTTTTCTGGTTCCAGCCTTTTCAAAAGTAAAAAAAAAAAATAAAAACATTGGCACGAAATTGAGAATTGCAAAGACAGCCTCGTGCACAAATGAGTTCCAGTATTTGTTTGAATTTATGGGAACCTGCAGTCTGTTTGCAGCCTCTTTTGGGACCTTGCAAACCAGCTGGTGTTTCATACAACTAAGGGCAAATTCAAGCTACGCACACTCAGCCTTTTTTCCTTTATTTTGATAATGCTGGATTTATTTATCAATTTTGTATGCTTAATTATGATGCAGTTCTTCATAACTTAATTTTTTATTTTATTCAGCCTTTTTTAAATTCAGTGTTCTTCCATTGTGGCTCTGGCTGGACTTCAGGTTGTGTGTTTGTGGTTGCAGCTATTGGAATGTAGGGTATGAATTTTTCCTTCAAATCTTTGATACCTTTGTAGGTTATATAACATAACTATGTAGGTTGTAAGGTATAAAGTAATATAAAAAATAAGGAAATAAAGTTCCTGCATGCTTATAGATTTGGTTAACTGCATTCTCTAGATGCTAATCTCTTTACCATGCCATTACTTGTCAGTGCTGTCCCTGTGAGCATTTACACAGTCAACTACAGGAATTACTGGCGCATGAACAGAGGCATAATTATTAGATTTTTCTTCTCAAACATTTGGCGAATATTTTCACTCGCATAAAAAATATTCTTATCAAAAACTAGCTTTTGAGAAATTAGTATTTTTCTCAAACATGTAGTGGTCAAAAATGATTGGTACCCCTAAAGAATATTTTAAACCAAACAAGTGGAATCTGTGATAAAATTCAATTTTTTTAATTCAACACATCAGGTAACGGATATATTTTTTAAAAAGACATGAACAGTTGAAAATACCAACAAGCAATGAGCACTGTCAGGGCAATAATCAAAAAGATTCAGAAGTCTGCAACCAGTCCAAATTTGCCAGGGAGAGGATGCATATGCAGTGGAGTTCACTGTAAATGTATCGACCCACCAAATATTTGCCATGGCTTCAAGACTGTAAAGCATTTTCCTGCTACCTGCATTGTGTATGATAAACAGTACACACACCAAGCAATGCAAGAAATTCATTTTCTCTGATTCTTTTGTGCATTTTGTATTTTAAGTGGCTATGTAATTAAAATAGTCATCTTTGGCCAATCATTTGATGTACCCTTCACTTGTCTTTTACAGATGGTGGTTTCACTTGGTGGTGTCAAGAAAAAGTGTTTGAATGCAGCACATAAAAAATTACATATGAATTGATTGGCTGGGCATTGACTGACATTTGTTGTGTGTAGTAAATTCTAACTGTACCAGGAAATTTACTTCACTTTGTGTTTTGCCTCTTTTCACCTTTTTCATGTTTAATGCAACATTGTAACAGGGTTCTTTTTCTCCTGTACATAAATGAAGATCTGTCAACGTTGTTCATTTTTGAGGAACATCTTTAATTGACAAGGAAGGGAAAAATGAAAAATGAAGTGAAATCAATTTGCTCTGGCCATGTTCGGTTCAATTTATCCCTATTCAGCAGATAAGATCCTCTCCAAAATAACAAAAGACAAAAAAGTACATGTGAAAGTTGCATCACCGGCCGACTGGCTGATCCATGGTAAGAGAAGCTAATGAGAAGGGCCGGCCATTTGCTTCTTCTGACTGTCAGTCTGCTCTGATTCATCCTGTCCCTGAGACCTATTTTCATCTCTGCTACAGGCCATAGTCAGTCTAGTTCCTGGACACTGGCTGGGTTTTTCATTTGGATGAGTGCTCTTGCCTCCTGAGACGGAGTGTCCAGCATTGCGTGAGGATGGGCCTGCAGTGGTATGGGATGTGATTGTCTCCCCTGATTTCCAGACCCCCTGACCAGTGAGGAGGGAGGGGACGGTAGGATTTTACATCAGCTGTGGTGTCTCCGGGCACAGACATGGTTCCCTTCCAGGACATCCTATACCAGGTGAGGAGGTGCGTGGAGGAGTCATCCCCAGAAGAGGTGCAGAACCTCCTGAAGGAGCTGATGGAAGTGCAGGTCCTGTCCAGGGATTACTACCTGTCGCTAGCCCAGGAGGGTGATTCTGAGGACCTGGCGCGTAGGATATCTCTGCCCATTTGGCAGAACTGGGACATGTGCCATGGTCCCATCCAGCTGCTGCTCCACAGGCTGCCACCATGCAGTCCATGTGCCAACGGTGAGTAATCACCTACTATACTTCACACGCTGTTCCATTCAGCTCCTATCCCACCCCTCCAAACTACATTTATACTCTACTTAATCCCACCTCTCCAAACTACATTAATACTCTACTTAATCTCACCTTTCCAAACTACATTTATACTCTACTTATCCCACCTCTCAAACTACATTTATACTCTACTTATCCCACCTCTCCAAACTACATTAATACTTTACTTATCCCACCTGTCCAAACTACATTAATACTCTACTTATCCCACCTCACCAAATTACATTTATACTCTACTTATCCCACCTCTCCAAACTACATTTATAGTCTACTTAGTCCACCTCTCCAAACTACATTAATACTCTACTTATCCCACCTCTCCAAATTACATTTATACTCTACTTTTCCCACCTCTGCAAACCACCTCTCAAATCTTCCCCTTACATCTCTCGAACCACTTTTAACCTTCTAAAGTGCAATTCAAAAGTTGTGGACTTATTGTCATATTTTCCCTTCAGTATCCCGCATATGTTTGTACAATGGTGGATAGTCTGGATTTTTTGGTCTGTTTCCAGTATCTATACTGCAATTCACTGAACCTTGTTGCATGCACTATATTCTATATTTTAAGTTGTCTGCAAAATAAATATACACTAGTGCAGTTTTACTGCCCTCACTGACCATAATCTTCCTCGTTTTGGTTTACTCCACCATCCTACTTTATGTTCAATCCATCAATCTCTGTTTTTTATATTGTTGTTTATAAACTACATGTCACACAACATTTCATCGTCAGCCTGGTAACTACATTAGGTTGCAGGTTGCAGTTTAAGAGTTCTGTGTCTTGATTTAAAGACCAAACAATTTATGCTTCCCAAATCTGAGGAAGGTCTGTTGATGTCAGGTGTTCTCATCCTGTGTGCCTTATATGCACAGGTGTCGGGGACTGTAGTAAAAATAGCAGATAAAGTTAAGTGCAACTGTCCTGCTTTTCATTTGACTTCATCTAGGATCCGTTCATTTCGATACGCACTATAACTTTCTACATTTAGTGTTAACGATTGACACACGTCTTTCCTCGGTCACTCGTGGCACGTTGTCACTGAGGCACAACCTGGTGTTCAGGTTGGGTGTGTGCGGTTGCGATTATTGGAATGTATTTTTTCTTCTTCAAATCATGAAGCGTGTGTTGGTTACATAACATAGATACATACAATGCAATGAATGTTTGGTTGGATATGAACGTAAGTGAGAAGGGGTAACGTTACTGCCGAGATAGTTCTAAAGCCAAACCTCGAAGCGACGTGATGACTACCTTGGCATCTTACATTTTAACCTTTAAAATTATGATTTTACTCAGAATGTGGCTTTAAGACATACAAATAATGAACGCCAAGACATTTTCAAGTAAAACCACGTGAAACCCATCAGCTCGTAGGCTACCCGCGAAAGCAGCTGAGGTGATTGTGTCACTGGTGTCAATAAACTGGCTGAAATTAGGTTCCAAACGACGCGAAACTCCGGTGCTGTCATATTACATTTTAAGGCTTCAAAATGATGTGTTTACATTATGGCATAGAGATTATGAAAGCCAAATATTGTCCTGCTAAAACCATAAAATTAAACTGATATTTTTGACATAAACATCGATTTGAAATTGGCAATGGCAACATCCGATTATGATAAAATGGATCACATAGGCTACGTCCCCTCTCTCCAGTACTCAGTTGTTATGCAAAGCGTGCATGTGTTTGGAGGGAGGTGCTGAACCTCTCTTGCTTGTTTCTCCAAACTTACGCACTGCACCTTCACGCACTAAAACTTCGCGTTCTATAAATGCTTCTCTCTTTACTTAACGACTTCTTAGGGCAGTCCCTGTGAGGAATAGGTCTCCATTTAGACCAATTGACCTTCCAGATGTTTTGCCTACCCCCTGTCCATATGGTGAAATGGACTGCATTTATATAGCGCTTTTATCCAAAGCACTTTACAATTGATGCCTCTCATTCACCCATTCACGCACAGCATTTTACAATTGATGCCTCTCATTCACCCATTCACGCACACACTCGCACACCAACGGTGAAAGGCTGCCATGCACGTACCAATCAGCTCAATTAGGGGTTTGGTGTCTTGCTCAGGGACACTTCGACACCCCAGGGCGGTGGATCGAACCAGCAATCCTCTGACTGCCAGACAACCGCTCTTACCTCCGGAGCTATGTCGCCCCTGAACACGCGCAGTATGGCAGTATGGCAACTTTGAAAGGCCGCATCTCAGAACAGTCACACCAAGCTGGTTCTCCTGTTAACATGCCACTTTACCATACGCACCAAAGCGAAACCAAAAGTGTTTGGCGACAAAGCGGTGCAGGCGCGAGCTCCGATAGCGCATTAAGTTGGAGAGCTACAAATTCGACACTCTCAAAACAAGTTGTTGCTCATGACAACTCCAACGGACTACAGATTTTGGATAATCCAGATGACGAATTTTTAAATTATATGAAGAAGGTAACTGTCTTATTTTATTGGGTTTATTAAAGAAAGTAAATGATTATAACGATGCTGCGATAAAAATGTTATAACTGAGCTTTAAATTAATGACGCTTTATATTCTTAATTTAAACTGTGTAAATAATACTCGTTCGGACCAATTTCATTTTGTTTCTTGAATTTTTTGCTAAATTTTGCATATACAGAGCAGAGATGTCACTGAGTAGCCTAATGAAAAATTTACGGGTACGAAGGCGTGTTCGACGTACGGTGATTTTCTAGGGGAATATCTAAACGATTAGTTCTTTCACTGCGTTTTCCTTTTGAGCAACACTTCATTTAGGCGATGTATAAAAGTTTGTAAATGATGCAAACACGATTAACTGCACAGTGTAATTGTGCGATGCAATTTGAGCATATTGTATTCGGGCAATTTTACTGGACATAAGAGTTTTTCTTTTCTAAAAATACATCCATATAAGGCTTTGAATTATTATTATTATTATTATTATTTTGTTTTCAAAGGCTTAGCTAGCCAAAATATAGATTAAAGTAGAAAATGAACTTTGGAATTGTGAAAGGCCTTGCTGATCGCTGTGGATGGAAAGTCCCAATCGTTAGCAGAGCCTGGAGTATAATCACCTTGTACCATAATGAGGAAACCATAAACTTTAATTTATCTAACAGCGAGGCCAGTATGCCTCAATTGCGACCTTGAAGTGTATGAGTAGGTTTTTTTGGATTTTTTTTCTTTTCAAAATTCTAAGATAGGGTACTGTCAATTACCAATAGGCTAGTGATTGTTACATCAGAATGAGAATCAGGGGGTTCACTGTTAAGCGCAGCTAAAGAGGGATCATTTTGGTAGCCACACATTCATCATTGTTTCAGAAACTCACGATTGTTATAGCTACTCTGCTGTATTTTTTTGTATTTTTTTTTGGGGGGGGGGGGGGGGTGTAATGTAAAAATAAAAAAGGAATTTGAACACAATGGATGTTCAGTTATATATACAGTGACAGCTCGTTGAGAATCACTACATGGTTAATTTTCTTTTTATTGATTCCCCCCTTTATTCTGTCGGCCATGTGCACAAATTGCTATTGGTGGTTTTTTAAATTGTATTATTTATTTACACTCATTGAATGGTCTATTCCGGGTCCATGTACTGTCAGTTTCTCAGCTGAGCAACTAATAACGCTGGTTCAACCCCCAAAAGTTAACCATAGGTAAAATCAAAAATAGATATTTTATGTCATTCTTAAATTTATTGTTATTTTTTAAAAATGTATTATTATTATTATTTTTGTATTTCCCTGATTGTCACAATGTGCTGGTGTGTGTTCTTCTAGGGTCAGAAATGCAAGAAATGGCTTTGGACCTTCAGGAACATCTGGGCGAGACTTTACATGACGAGGACCTGATTGGTGAATATCTTTTTTCCCCCACAAATGTCCTGCACATTGGTGATCTGCAGATAATGCATTGGACATTAAACCTGGGTCAAATACATAATTCACATACTTCCTGGCCATTTAAATACTTTTTTTTAGAATGCTGTTCCAAACATTATTGACCCCAACTTATTACTTTTGAACATTCCATATGTTTCATATCACCTTTGATTCTTACCATGTTTATCTTCAATAAATCAATAACCACATCCAAAGTTTAATATCTCCTACAACAATTGTACTCTGCATACTCACCATTTTTATTTGTTGATTATCTTTTTTAACCTGGAATTTCATGGTGTTTCGTGTTCTCTACTCCTAGTTTTCCCCAGTCATTTTGTACTGGAATTCTTCTTCCTATTATTATTATTATTATTATTATTATTATTATTTGTTGACTGTAATCATTGCATCAAATGAAACTTGGCAGTATGAAGTCAATGTTATACAATGAGTTGACAATTTTATAATTTCTTTCCAAGTACCACAAAGGTGCAAATGCTAATTAAGACGAAGCTGCACCCTGATAATGTTGCAGACTGTATGTCTCGCTCTGGCTACTTTGCCTCTGCCTGATACATGTACGTTGTTGGTGATGCGTGCGGACAACATCAACAAACATACAGTCTCCCAAGCCTTTTGCACAGTACACTGTGACAGTCATCATTAGCCAGATTTGAGTGTACTAGATAAAGTAAACTCATTGTACGGCCAGAAACACTGGTGATTCCAGAGTACATAACTCCCTGCTTCATCAGGTACCTCTGTCTGTAGATTTGATGGCATTTGTGCTGGCAGCTCCAAAAGCACCACAGTATTTCCTTGAACTGCAAATTGGTGTAGGACCAGAGCTAGTTATCTCAATTGTCACTTGATCGTGCATTAAAAGACGAGACTCGTGCACTGTGCAGTATCTTTGAATTTATCACCTTTAGGCTACAGGTTCAAAGTCTCAATGAGATTTATGACAAAGCACTGTTCTTTACCATCAATGGAGAGGGAACGGGCCGGGATTAACCCCATCCTTATGCATTGACACTCTCAGCAGTTTTCTTCCAGCAGGCCTATTGGGCCTAGGCAGCAGCAACTGTATCGCTTTTTCGATTGATGACACTTTTATGTGCCCTCATATTTTGACGTGAGAATGACTTGCTCCTTCGGAATAAAATACGTAGCTCTTATTTTCTTCCTGATTCTGTGTGATTGGCTTGTTACAAACACCGACCCTTTTAGGTCAGTGGGAAATCCTGGATCGACAGGTCAAGTTTATAACCAGCACTGTGATAGCAATTATCCGTGATAGCCATGGTTAGGATTTGTTGAGCTGACTAACTGTAGCCTAACTAAGCTGAGCTTCTTTTGTGATACAGGCCCCATGTTAGCTTAGTTTCCAAGGCCTTAACTGGCTGTTGATTGAAAGTCAAATATAGAAACCAGCAGGAGCTCTAGGACTGGAGTGTGAGTCACTAGTTTAGAGAGTTGTTGACTGAGAATATGCAGCTATATAGGCAGCTGTGCCAAAACGTTTGCCAGCTGGTTTTCATTAAGTCACATGTCCTCCGCTAAGGCTCAGTGTCAAGTCTGTTTGCATTTCTTTTTGTGCACATGTCCCCTGCCCTGCTGTGAAGGCAATGCCAAAAAATACATATATACTTTTTTATCCAAGAGGCAATTAATCTGTCTGCTTGCTGTTTTAAATGTAAACAGCACCATTTAGTTTCCCAGTCAAACCAGTCCATCACCAGCATGCACCCTGTGGTATCTCACATAATTCTCCCTCTCTCTCTCTCTCTCTCTCTCTTTCTCTTTCTCTGTCTCTCTCTCTTTCTATTTCTCTGTCTCTCTCTCTCTCTCTCTCTCTGGTTTATCACCTTTTTGGTTAGCTTAACTGATGTCTGCCTACCTATGATCTGTAATGTTTGTAAATCCTGAGATTAGTAAGAGTCAGTTGGGTTCTGCTGGGAGGTTCATCTTGAGTTCTGGTACAATGGTACACCATCACTTCACCACAGTCTGGTATGGAATCCTTACCATGCCAGAAAATACACTTCAATCCTGACCAGCGCCATCACATGCCAGGCATTGCCTTAGTCATCAGTTTCATTCTACAAGAGGGACTCTCCTTAGTCGGCTGCCTACAATCTTTCTCTGTCTGCTGCGCAGGAATGCAATGACTGCACAGCTCAACTGCAAAGTAAATTAACCATTAACACTACAGAGAACAGTACATGCTTGATTGCTCCCTCCTTGAACAGCCTTTTAATGATATGGCCTTTCCAAATTGGGTGGATAATAAATAATAGGTAAATGAATAACTAGTCTCTTCACATTTTTTTTAGGTTATTTTCCTCGAGATCTTCTGGATATCCCTGGTGGATGCTTCTCCCCCTTTCCCCACGATGATTCTTTGGACATCGGTAGGTCCTTGATTGTGCAGCTCATCACCTATAGTCTTTGGCTAATACTTGGAACGACTGTTCTCTCAAAAGTTGATTTCCTTACAAATAACAAAGCAAGTTATGTCTGCTCTGTGGCTGTATATGTGTGTTGTGTGTCAATGTATGTTTAGAACCCAAAAATAATTGTTGAAAAATGATCCTGTGAAACCATGGAGTGAATTTCTTGTGACGAGGTCTTGGAATATTCAAAGCCTGAAGTCCACATGTTTTTGGTTTTAGTTGTTGCCTTTTGGATCCATTTTTGGAGTTCTTTGGTCACTCTTCATTGAATTCTGACCTCTTAGGGCGGGCGTACATTATACGAGTTGCAGGATCCAGATTGTTAGTTTTTTTTTTCTGATCGGGACCAAACTGTAAAAAAAAAAACGTTAGGTCATAACATCGCAACTTGCAAGGTATGAGGTACTATTTTGAACCAATCCAACTGGCTTACAGGTTCTCGATTGTTTTTTGACGTGTTTTTCATACAGTCGGCTTGAATTTGTCAGGTGTGAGAGGTCATGCAAGCCGATTCTGTGTTTCACTTCCTGTTGGCCAATCAGGAGGTGGCTTCATGTGTGACATTTTGCCAACTGTGCTTTGCCGACTGTAACACCATCTGATCTGGTCATGAGCTCGTATAATCTATGCTATCATTCGACCGGTTGTCACAATCTGAACCTGTTAAGTGTTAAGTTAAGTGTGAGAGGTCATCCGATCTCACAATGTCTTAACCTGTGAGAAAATCGTGTAATGTACACCCGCTCTTAGACAAACAGACAAATTTGGCTCACCTTCACAAATTGTTTTGTAACACAGTATTTATTTATTTATTTATTTACAGACATATCAAACATATTACAGACTCTGTTTGAAGGTCAAGAAGGATATTCCAGTAAGTACCATTCTCAAAATCCAAACTAAGTATCATTTAATCATGGGTTACAGTTAAAGTCTTCATTAAATTTTTCTAAGAAAAACATTAAAGATATGAGTATGGAAATGTAAAGTTGAAAAAGATTGAAAAAGGTGAATTTCTATTGTATATTATAATATAAAGATTAAATAAAATATATAGATACAGTTTATTGTCAGGTAAAGGGATAGTTCACTTTCAGGAGTTTATAATATATTTGTTTTAGTGTTTCTCTTAATTAATTTTTTATTTTTTTAATTGTTGCTGTCCGTGCTGCTTTGGAGTTTCTTGAAGTATATTTTCTTGCCTTAGACCGCAAACCCCAGAATGCCCCTTTACCAGTCATTGTAAATCGAGTCAGTCATCAGAAACCTCTATAATTGTTTAATTTGACTGACCCATAAAATATGAACATGACGATGCCCTGTGTATTAAATAATAAACATTTGAAGCCTTTATCCAACAGGGTGGCACATAGCAGACAATATTTTGATGTTATTGTGTCTTCATCAATACCAAGGCTCATTTAGTCTTTAATAAAACATTCTTTCAAAGGAATGGGGTTTTTTTTTCCATTTTGAGAGAACCTCCTCCAGTTTTGTAAAAGCATACGCTTGTTGTGAGTTGCTAGTCTGTAGATTCTTATTTGTGGAAATGCAATTCTTGCTTTAGTCTGGCGGGCCTTTCACTTCTTCTTTTCACTTCTTTTGAAAAAACAAACAAACAAACAAACAAAACAGGTGATGCGGCTACTGTACCAACTTCACCAGCCAAGTCGGAGCCAGTTCAACAGGAAACAAACAATGAAAATTCCAGTAATGGAAAGAGAGGTATAATCTCAACTGCTGCATGTGGCGTTGCACCAACACACCTCCCAATGAGAAATGCCTAACGATTGACCTTTTCAATGACTTATTGGTTTTTTTATATTCATATTTTAGGCCTGCCTGCCTACATGGCATCTGGAGATCCAAAGAAAGCAAAGCGCAGAAGGAGAGGTGATCCACCTGTTTAGATTGAGGACATATTTTGGGGATTATGATTTATATTTACACTGCAAAAAAGTTTTAGTCTTGTAATGAGACTTAAAATTTTACTTATTCTCTCAAGCAGAAAATAGGTCATCAAAGGGCAGAGACAAGACGCGCAGGCCCCAAAAGAACGGCGACTGCGAAAGTGAGTGCGCTCGCGCTTCAGTATACACAACCACAGGAAGCCCACAGCGTGTGCATATCACCACTCTCTGCGCCTGAGTTCATCGGAGGGCACAATCTCCCACTCTTCTGAAAAACATCATTTTGTAGGCCATAATATGGGCCCTGGATATCACTTGATGTCATGTACCTAAGAGCTCTCTTCAAGCGTGGTGTACATGAAGTGATATCCAGGATATGTGTGCGTGATTATGATTTTAGTTTAATGTGCATGACAGTCAATAAATGAATACCTTAATAGAGGCATGTAAAGCCTCTGTTTGATGGCAGCCATCCATCTCTGGGTGGCAAACATGGGTGCGGCTTGCAGTGATTGTATGCAGGGCCAGCCTCTGCATAGTCTTCATTTATCTTTCCTGTATGCCCTGTTCTACGCGTATGCCAGTTGCCTTTGATGATCTTTAGGAGGCTCAGAATTCTTGACCTAAAATAGACTGACACATTAGTGTGCCAGGCAGTCATTGAATATTGGATGGCACTTTGAATGTGGAGCAGAAGAACAGTACAGAAGTACAGCATTGAACAGTTGGCACCGACGGATCTTAATCTTACCAAAGAAAATACATATGATGTGTTACATTCGTGCAAATGTGACCAAATGTGGACATTCTAAAAAATAAATGTATTTAATTGTTTCCTTTCTTGCCACAGATAATGTTTCACCAGAGAAGGGGGTTGTGACCGCAGCTCCCCCAGGGATAGTCCGATTCGGGCCCTGCACTGTCCCACAATTTCTGCAGGTCCCAGTCTTTGTGCCAGCTCCTGGTGAGCACAATCTCCATCCCCAAGTCGGGTTTCCCTAGTCTTAACGAGGAGTGGCCTGACAGCTATTCCAAACATCTCCATGGTTCTTGGCTTTGGGCAGCATCATGCCCCAAAACATCCCATACCTGCCCAGTACCCGAGTCCACAGCTGAAGACGTACGGTAACTTCACTGTGGTAAAGTAGTTAGGGAGCTGGGTTTGCAGCTCAAAGGTTATTGGTTTGACTCCTACCTGGAGTGCTGCTGCTGTACCCTTGAGCAAGGCACTTAATGTGAATCACTTCCAGTGGATATCCACTTCAATAAACGGACTGTACAAGAAATTTTTTTCAGTGTCATCATCACCACCATCCTCATCATTATCATCAACTTCATCATTGTCAAAATCGACATGAAGTCCCAGGCATTACAGAATGCCGCAGGAAGGATAATTATGTGTATTTTTGTCCCCATTCAGGTGGTCCATCTTTCCAGGTGATTCAGACCTTTGCACCTATCCCTCAGCAGATGGTCAAGATCCCTGTGGCCAGCACCATGGGCCTTGGAGGTCCCACCTATGTGCTGGGTGAGGGAAGCACCGCTGCGTGAAAGGTCTACCACACACCCACTTCCTCCTTCTCTCTCGGTGTCAGTTCATGGGTAACAAACCATGACTCACAAACCAGCCTGAGCTTGTTGTTATTTTGGAATGAAAAGTGAAAATGTTGTGTAAGTAATATGGATAACTGGCATAAACGCTCTATGCGGTTGTTTAGGGCCACAACCGCTAGAGGGGCCACACGATCCAATGTTAATCTAAGGTAAATAACGTGATTTTCGTATTCACGTTATTCACTGGGACTATTGCGGAAGAGGCAGTATAAATTGAAAATGGAATGGCAACCGAACAGTTCATAACAATGTAATGTAGGAAGGATTTTATGAAGTAAATCCCCCCCACCCCCCCCCCCGCTCGACAGACTTGTTTAGGGCCACCAAAATCCTAGGGCCAGCCCTGATGGATAAAATGTGTACTGGTACAGAGAAACATGAGAAACCATTTGAATGCACTTCTCAGGATTCATGCTTTCATAAATCAGACATTTAACAGCCACTAATTTGATAAGTGTTTTGTATTCCTAACAAAGTCCATTCTGTGGAGGTTATTTCTTGTAGAACCCTTAAACAGAATTGAATGTTTGTAAGCTGAAGGTCATTTGTAAGGAATTAAGAGTTTTGTTTTTATTCATTCACGGAACAGTTATGCTTTTGCTGTGAAAGATATTTAAAGGCCCAGTGTCCTTTTGTTGAATCTCAAGTCTCACTTCCCCTTGCTGAGCAATGTGGACTTCCTGCTCTGAATGTGTCTGTAAACCTACCGCTCTGCGGTGGTGGACTATGAGGGCTGATCCATTTCTGGATTTCATAAATATCCAAATAATTTATTCCACTTGACATTTTTGATTAAGTCACAAGCTATAGCTGCAGATTGAGCGGTGAAGACATCTTACCGTGAATCTGTGTAGTAGTGAATCAGTAGTGGTGTAATACTGCTGTTTAAATATTGAGCGGGAATAACTGTTTGAACAGCAATGTCACTGGCCCTATTGGGGCTGTGCACTCCTGTGTTTATATTGTCAGATTCCCTCTGCTTTTGGACTAGCCCCAGTTAAGAAATTTAGAGTTCTAATGCCCATTTGACTGCCAATGGCCTGTCAATAGATGCACAGATCCTTTATCACTCTTTGAAGGAATTTATTTTGCTAATTTTTCAAAGTTGGTCTACATGGTCACAAAGGCACACAAATAATGTACAGTCATAGATCATTCACTGAAAAAATGGTACACTTGTTATATGCAGGGTTGGGGTCAATTGCATTTAAATTAATTCAGGTTAGGAGATAAATTGTAATTCAGTAAATAACTGAAATGCCGTCATATAACATTATGAGCATTTTTAAGTTCATGATTTGAATTTCAGTCAATTTCCCAAAATCACTTCATTTAAACATAATCGCTCAATTACAGTTAAGGTAACTGAAATGGAGTTGAGCC
Organism: Anguilla anguilla; assembly: GCF_013347855.1. Lineage (NCBI taxonomy): Eukaryota > Metazoa > Chordata > Actinopteri > Anguilliformes > Anguillidae > Anguilla > Anguilla anguilla. The sequence continues at coordinate 11,130,041 of NC_049217.1, forward strand.
CCCAACCCTGGCTGAACTGTATTTTAAAATGTCTAAGTTCGGTCTCCTCTGTATCAGTGTCCTGTTTTATGATTGATGTGATTAGATCTGGGCCTTATCGATGTGATTGATCAGTGTTCAATTCAATTTAATTCAATTCAAAAAAACTTTATTGTCTATCACATAGTGTTAGAAAATTGTCTGTTCTGTTTTCTGATCAGTGTGATTAAGGACCAGTTTTCAGAATGATGTCATTGGAAGGGGGTCCTGCTTTCAGACCACTGTGAATGTATCAGGGTATTGTTTTCTGCCCAATGTGAATGGATCAGGGTCTTGTGTCTGACTGATGCTATTTCCTGTGCAGTGCCATCGCCGACAGTCACACCCAGCCCCCAGGTCATGCCCCAATCTCCCGGTAAGAAGCCGCAGTAACCCATGGAGACCAAATAATTATTTCAGCAAGTGAGAATGTTCAGCAATAAAGTCGGCCAATGATGAGTGGCCCTCGAAGACATTTAGGGTCGGAAATCAATGTTCCTTGATTAATCTGGAAAACTCTAACCCATGAAGGAACTTGCATTTTCCACAACACAGTTCATTGAACACATAGCACTAGATTTGGCGTCAACTCCATTTAAATGTAGTCAATTCCATAAATGAATTGAAACTCAGTAAATTAATAAAAACATCAAAGACCATGGACATTTCGCCTTTCAGTTAATTTCCTGTATTGACTAGATTTACATAGAATTCACCTCAGCTCTGCAGAGGACATTCTGTGTACTGTATTAGACTTGTGTTTCTGATCTTCTTTAGTTGTGCACTATTCAGGGCATTTATCCGTCCCTGCCTTTAATTTTCACACTTTTTAAAATGCACATTATCTGTTTATTTTGTTAATCATTTACTGCATCAGCACTTCTTTTTATCACTCGACCGTCCTTTACTCAATTTTTTACAACCCGTTTTACAAGCTTGTCTGTGTTTTATTTATTTATCAAGCATTCTTTTATGTAAATGTACACAAGTGCCCTTGAACGTCATCTAATTGTTTACATTGTTTGTTTTGTGTTGTGTATCTGTAGTGTGTTTCTCTCGCACCCTGGCTCTAGAGCAGTGGTTCTTAACCTGGGTTCGGTCGAACCCTAGGGGTTCGGTGAGTCGGTCTCAGGGGTTCGGTGGAGCCTCCGCCGCAGAGGTCCACCCCTCAGTCTAGTCTGCAGTTAGTGGGCACACACACTATTTTTTACTAAAGAAGGGTTCGGTGAATGAGCATATGAAACTGGTGGGGTTCGGTGCCTCCAACAAGGTTAAGAACCACTGCTCTAGAGGAACAACATTTTGTTCTGCTGTGCACTGTTTCCTCATGCATCGGTGAATGAGAAATAAGCATGAACTTTATCCAGCTTCAGCTGGGCGCTGAATTTATGAGGAAAGACTGACATAGACGTCCCGAGAGTCGTTGTGAAAGAGCAGTTGTTAATTACACGCCCCTTCCACACCAGCTGTGCGTGTTGTTTTTCAGTGGCCGGGGCGGTGGTTCCCCCTGATCTCGTCTCCACGCCTCTGAGTTCCTCTTCAGACCGTGCAAACAAAGCCTGGTCTGTGGCCTCTGTCTCCTCCCTGTCTCCTGTGACAGGTACGTTCGCTGCTCCTCCTGTGTGTCAGTGCTGCTCACCCGCTGCATCATTGTGCATTAAAGGGACCACATAGTAACTTACTGTGAAGAACTACAAATAATTGACTAATAATAATTAAAATAATTGCAACTAATTACACATGAAAATGAATGTGGTCTTTAAAGTAAAGTAATGATGAATATTTTTCACGGCAGTTTCATAAATCGCAACATATGAAAGGAACAATAATTGATTTGCCCATATTTTGTGATGTGTTGTAATACTATGAAAACATATTTTGTATTGAATAAAAATATTTTTTAAAAATGAAAATTAAGCTCAAGCAAAGTCTTTAGTTTGAGTTTACGCCACCATGGGGTTAACAGTTCTCAAAAATAGCTGTGTTTATTAATCTGAAATGGAGTTGGTTGTAAAAGTGCGCACACATATTGATTGGATTTTCCTGTTGCATTTCAGAGGAACCATCATGCAAAGGCTTAAAGTCCCCAACCACCCATGTGCCACCAGAGCCCGACACACCCAGTAAAGTTTTAAACTGAAGAATCATATATATAATATAATAATAATAATAATCATAATAATAATGGAATTGTATATTGTGTGTATGTAGGGCTTAAACAATAAATAAGTAATGATATAATTATGGGTTGCAGCCCTGGTGGAAACCCTACACACCGTTATAGCCTGTGTCTGCTTGTTTCTCCATTCTTCAGAATGTGTTGCGGAATACATGGAAAGGGCCAAATCGCTCATGAGGGACACGTGCGAAAATGCGACTGCTGACCCCGGTGTGCCTTTCAAGTCCCTCTACGTGGATGTGGGCCCGGTCAAGCGGCAGGTGCAGGCCAACGTGGGGCGGAATGCCAAAAGGTGCCTGGAGAAGGAGCTGGTCGTCCTTGGTGATGGCGATCGGAGACGGGCCACGCTGGAGAGGGGGCGGGTCTTCGAGGAGGAAGCGGGGCAGAGGCGCACCGGGGCCTCGATTGCCCTGCTGGGGAAGAGCGGGGCGGGGAAGACGACCTTCATCCGCAGGCTGTGCCTGGACTGGGCCGAGGGTGACCTCCCGCGGTTCGACTTCCTGTTCCTACTGGAGGGACGGGCCCTGAACGTCCCGCAGAGTGGGTTCAGCCTGAGGAACCTCCTTTTTGACATTTCGGCCAACCCCAAGCTTAGCCGAGACTCTGACACGGGCATCGACGTGGACGTTGTCTTCAGGCACGTCCTGGCCCGCCCCCAGAGGGTCCTCATCATGTTCGATGGCTTCGACGACTTCAGGGACTGTGATGGGCTCCTGCAATCCCCAGCCACAAGCGCCTCCAGGGACGACTACAGCGCCAAGCAGCTCTTCTCCGGACTGTTCCAGAAGAAGATCCTGGCCGGGTGCACGCTGCTGGTGGCAGCCCGGCCCAAGGAGGTCCTGAACCAGTGCCTGGGGAAGGTGGACCGGATCTTGGAGCTTCCGGGCTTCTCCCCCACAGAGGTGGAGTTCTATGCTTCCCGCTACTTGGCGGGGTCCCCTTGCCGTGACCAGGCCCTGAAAAGACTGCGGGAAGGTGGCTATGCTCTCAGGCTGTGTGCGAACCCCTTACTCTGCCAGTCCGTCTGCTACCTCCTGGACAGGCAGGGCGGCAAGAAAGCGCTGCCGTCCACGCTCACGGGGCTGTGCGAGGCAGTGACTCACCACCAGTTGTTTGCGATTGGCCGAGAGCAAGAGGGGGTGGAGTCACGGCGGGCAACAGTTTTGAAGCTCTGCCATGCGGCTTGGGAGGGAATGAAATCCCACAATTCCCAGCTGCCGCTGGACAGTGAGCTGAGCCCCGCGGAGCAGTGTGAGCTGGAGGCAGCCGGCGGGATTCTCACCCGCTACGCTCAGTGGCACGGCAAGGAGGAGCCCGCAGGGCATGGCTACGGGTTCGGCCACATGCTCACCCAGAGCTTTTTGGCCGCCCTGTACCTAGCCCTGTCCCGGGACGTGAGCAGCAGGGCCTTGGTGGCGCAGATGGGGGTCCAGCCGCGGAAGAGGAAGCTTCCGGCTGACTGGCTGGACATCACGCATAGGCTCGCCATGGCCCTGCTCTTCCAGAAGAGGGCGCTCTTTCGGGATTGCTTCGCGGAAGCCAAGGGCGGGGCCCGGGGCAGAGACGTGGCGGCTAAGCGGGCCGCGGTGACGGCTCACCTGAAGCGCCTGAGCGTGTGCGAGCCAAGCCCCTCCAGGCTCCTGGAACTGTGCCACTGCATTTTCGAGACGGGCGACGTCAAACTTGCCAAGTGCCTGAGCAAGAGCCTGCCCTGCCAGCTCTCCTTCAGCGGCGCCCAGCTGGACCCGCCTGACGTCTTCGTCCTGCACCAGCTCCTCGTCCTCAGTGCCAATAGGAGCTTCTCCCTAAACCTGGAGGAGACCGGCATCAACGTCTCCGGCCTTAGGGAGCTCCTGGGGCTCAAGTGCGTCTCCTCCTTCAGGTGAGAGGTGCCGGATTCTGTCTGTTACTTCTCCTGATAACCGCATATCTGAGAGCTGCATTATCTGGTATCAGTTCAAATTTATCTATATAGCTTATCTCATCATAGATTTGTCTCAATGTTCTACAGCAGTACCGGCTTAAAATGGCCACAGAAGCAGGCCTGGGGTGACAGAGGCAAGGCAAATACTCCCTAGGGGGAGCAAATAGGGAGAAACCTTAAGAGGAACCCAACTGACATTCCATAGCGACCAACATGTTCGAATATTTAAATTCTGAAATCAGTCTAAATCAGCCTGAGACAGAGTTGTTCACAATGAGGTGACTTATTAACAGCCAATGCAGTGTTTCCAACTGTCGTGTGTGCATTCCAGTTAAGTGTATGAAGTTACAAATGGCTTGAAACCTATGCAATTACTGGGAGTCTACTGTAGATTTAATTTTTTTTAGTAATGACTTAAATGAATGTCTCGTTACAGAGCTTCCATAGGGGATGTGATTAGCCTGTGGGAAGATCTGCAGAAGACGAATGCAGAGGGTCTTCTGAGAAACACAATTTCAAAGTTCACTATCAACCCCTTCAAAGCTACACGCCTGTCTCACATTGATGACCTCACTCTCCTCATCCAGATCTACAGAGAGAAAAAACTTCCCTTCTGGTAAATTAACAACTTGCCCTGTTACCATTAGACATCATTATCATTAACTAAAGTATTATTCAATTATACCCAATACAAAGCACTCTTGAATATATGTCAAAATACACAATGTGTGTTGTGCATCACTGATGCTTTGATTGACAGCTTATTTAAGACAAAAATTGGTTGGTCTTTTTAATGTGAAATCATGACAAAAACTGAATAGTAGCTCAATTCAGGAAACTAAAAACTTGGCTGGTCATTTTTTCTGAGAATGTCCTACACGCTGATGAAGGCAAATCCCAAAACCCCTGTGTGCACGATAGACATAAGTTATAAAATTAGAAACAAATAATTTAATATTTTGAGAACGCTTTCCCCTTGTTCTATTTTCAAGTGAAATTTTATCAGCGGTCACTGTTACCCATTAACCAGCTTAACAAATATTAGTGATGGACCAAAATCCAGTGGCTCATCTGAATCCAGCTAGACTGGCAGGACATAACATTGAGCAAATGACTCTAGATTTCAAGTCAACAGTTCTGAGTGCAAAGGACCCTAAGGAATACTGTGGTGTTTATTTAGCCTTTATGCAAGATAGCTTCCTGCTTTAAAATATGATATATTTATATAAAATATAAAATATAATATATTTTTAAAAATGCCTGTAATGTAAAAATGCCTGTAATGTAATGTAATGTAATGTAAAATAGAGCAGCCCTAATATAGCCATATAATGTGTTGTTTCAGTGACTCCAACCAATCAGAGCCCACGTTGGACAACGATTCCTTCAGCATCCCAGCTGTGAGGAACCTTCGAAGGCTGGACTTCGAGTGAGTGTAGGAATGAATGGGAGGGTAAAGGAATGTCGAGGGAGTGAGGGTGGAAGGGAGTAAAAGAAGAGATGAGAGAGTGAGTAAATAAGGCAGACAGGGCTTCATTTGTAAATCAGGAAGAGCTGGAAACAAAATGCCCATGTGAGAGAGGCATCTAAAAAAAAAAACAAGGCCAAAAGTGAGATTTCCTGGATCCTTTTCCAGCAGTGTCCAGCACTAATTAATCACTGGAGGTAAGGGGCAAATGAGAGAGTGAGTGAGAGAATGAGAAAGCGCTCACTTGCCCACGTATTGTGAAATACTGCCAAATCATGTTTTATTTCAGCATTTTAAAGTGCATTTCCGTAATGGTGTACTGTTATCATTTAACTCTTTCCACGGTTACCGTCTAGATTAAACGGATGGTTATTCTCTCATCTTGCCCCATTCAGGCTGGGTGCACAAAATGGTCCCGCGGGATTCTCGAAGCTGGTTAAGATCCTTCCGGACCTGCAGTGGCTGCAGCACCTTGAGTATGTACCGCACTTCAGGGCCTTCAGATAAATTGTGAACTCAAAGCTATAGGTTTCCATCTCACAAGAAACATGTTCACATAGGAATGCTATTTGTTGTTTTTTTCCCAGTACGAAATAATCTGAAATGACTTCATTTTAATCTGTTATTACTAATGAGGATGCAATACAAGACAATACTCTGATATGGAACTGGAAAATTATAAATGCTTGGTGTCTCTAAACTAAATGACCTGCAGACCCTCTAATACTAATCTCTCACAATGCAGTAAGACTTTTTTGTGCGTACTGCACAAGCTCAAAGTTGTTTAGGGGAGGCCTGCAGTATTCTGATTTTGTGTTTAAATAAAAGTTTAGAATTTTGGGGAAGTTTTGAACTGTGAAGGAAATGGTGCCTCTTCAAACTGAATTATTTTTTGCTGAGTCCTACAGGCTATTAAAATCTCAACCTTGGTATTATCTCACTCCTGCTGTAGCATTTTAGCCACACAGAGATTGCTTTGGCTGACAGGGTGTTGGGATTTATAGAGTTAGCTCCTGAACTAATAATTTTCTGTGCTTCCATTTGGACCATCTCCGGTGATTATTTCTGTGTAATCACAACGACATTGTTTAGTTCAGTTCCTTAAACACAGTGACACACGCACAAGTGACTTGAATACTGTTTATTTATTTCCTTTTGGTTCCTTTTTTTAAGAAGAAAGTGTTTATATCGGACCGCTGTTTTCCCCCTAGAAAAATTCTCACCTTTGTTCCAAGTGAAACTGCTTTGGATTGGTTGGCACACTGTGCAAGGTCACAAGTATAGGCATGGCAAAATAAAACTCAGAACGGAGTTTTCCCTAGAGGCAGCCTATTTTGAAAGCTCAGGGAAAAGCAACCTGATGTGAAAGCAGGAGCTATTCCCCGCAGGCCAATTCACACAGGTCTACTTTCAGTGACATATAGACCTACCCCACACAGTCTGGCAGTTTCACAGGGCTAAACTGGTCCATGAGGAGGAGGCTATAGCATCCTCAGTTCTCACTGGAGTTCAGTACTTGCTATAAGGTTCTCCTGGGGTGGGGTGGGGTGGGGTGGAGAGTGTTGAATTATTGAATTGAATTCCATGAATTGGCTGATTTGGTAATGGAATTGACCCCTCAACCATGGCTAACCAGATTGAACACGGCCACCTGGACCAGGGTTGGCCAGCCCAGCTCTACTGTGTTTAAACTGTAATAGTAGCCTGTCGTGTAGCTTCTGCCCTCTCATATTTAGGTTAGCTTCGTTCATTTGAATATTAGTGTTCTTACTTTTTGTGCTTTGTCGTGGCATGTTTTCCGTTTTGCGTTGATAGTTTCCTTGTCTTTCAGCCTGGAGGACAACAAGATTGGAGACGCCGGGGCGGAGATGTTGGCTGAGGTGCTGCCTGCGCTGCTATCTCTGGAAATGCTGAAGTAAGCCCCCGCCATACTGTATGGTGCGATAGCCCCCAAAGATCTCACAGAGTTTCCAAAAATGACCATTTCTGGCTAAGGATTCCTCCTCAACGAAGTGATCAGTGGAATTTACACGGTGTATTTTTGATAGGCCCCCGTCTGACTCTCTCACACACCCCCAGGGTGGGGTCCCTGGATTGTGTAGAGGTTAAGATCAGGAGGGTTTGCAGGGTCCTGTGGTGGCACACCTTTATGCCTGTTGTTGAATTTCTTTTTTGTTTGTTTCCAGCCTATCACAAAACTGCATCGGAGATGGGGGCGTGGCCAAGCTGGCTCAGGCACTCTCCTCCCTCCCTGCTCTGGTTTGCCTCAGGTGGTGACCCACTCAGCCTTATTTTATAGACAACATACATCTCTATGAAAGTAACAATAAAAGACAAAAGAACAAATTTAAAGATGAATAATATTATAAAAGATAAAGGAGGTACATGAGGTAACGTTATGTGCACCGTAACTAAATCTCCCTGTCTCCGTATTTGCTGCATGCAGCTTGTACAGCAACCTGATTGGCGATGGTGGAGCTGAAAACCTGGCTACGGTCCTGCCCCAGATGAAGTCACTGACAGATCTAGAGTGAGTGCCTCATGCGACACCGTTGCGCCATGCCAGTCACACCGAATCCTCCAGTCCAAAGAGGTGGTTGCACTGGTGTTCTGCCGGTGGCCCTTCCCCTCTGCAGCGTCCCGTACGAGCGCCGAATATGCGGGTCGGCCCTTGGTGTACACCGCTTAACGGTTGGTGCTTCTCAAGAGAAGCTGTTCCAGAACTTTCAACATTGCACATCAATGAAAAGCAGTGGCAACTTTACAACGATGGCATGTGTAATGTGAAACTGAAACTGTTTTCAAAGTGGGGCTTTTTGAAATGTGACCCCTCCTGTGTCTGTGCCCCCTCCCCCACAGTGTTAAATATAACAAGTTCAGCGACTCAGGAGCCATGATGCTGAGTGAGAGTATGAGGAGCTGCCCGTGGATGAAGACCATAGGGTAAAAACTACCCCCTTACCACCGCTGTCTGCACACCACCACACATAAGTACTCTCTTACAATCACCAAGCACCTGGACACTGCACCTCTGAACTACCCCCAGCAGTAGTGTTACTGTCCATATACCTGGTCATGTAGTAGAGGCAGAGACCCACAGGTTGTTCAAGTCCAGGCCTGACACAGTGCTGGATGCTCTATTCTGTAGGTAAATAACAAAGTTATGTGGGCTTAACAGCCTTGTCCAGTCATTATGTATTTGTATGTTCTTACATGCTTAAATATAATGTTCGACCATTTCAGCTCTATGTAATATATTGTACATGCATCTATGAATATATGAAGTCAGCAATATCCAAAATATATTTTGTAATGCATCCTATATATTTGGACGATATATAAAATGCGTGGAAATGGATACAATAATGGAAAATGTTTATAGCTGGAATTCCACAGTCATCTGGCAGCCAAAACTACAGCATGTTGTGAGACTCAAGACTATAATCCAGCATATTCAGCCATTACCTCCAACAGCATGGCCTCCCAGTGTGTGTTATCATCTAAATCGCTGTCAGGATAGCTGCCGGTTACAGTTCAGTTAAGATATTTCACATGTGCCTTTGACACTGTTGGTTTGCCTCCTGCTTTTTCAGAATGTGGAACCATTTCATTCCCCACGGTGTTCTTGAGCGTCTGAAACAACAGGACTCTAGGATAAGAACACTCTAGAATACCAAGGACTACCCTCGTGAATGGGAGTGACTTCACAAATTTGGCAGATGACCAGTTCTTGCAAGGACTACCTGTCGATCTGTCTGGCTCTTTGGCATGACCCTTTTTCAGTGTGCTTGGAGTCTAGAAAAGCAGGTAAAAAAATGGCCATCTCTGGTGAGAATTGGTCTCAGTTCGGCATGTGGCTGACACGTACTTGCCTTGTAAAAGAATCAGCTTTTAAACTAGTCCTATTGCTTCCTAACAGGTTTTCAAACCTCTTCCTGAGCACAGCTACTGAATTGCACAGCCACTGTACAGAATCCTGTACTTAGGGTTTCCAGATGCCCGGTTTTGGACCAGAATTTTCAGTTTTCAAATAATTTGTACAGGTCTGGTCCGTGGTCCCGACCAGATGATATAAATCTGAACAATCTGAGCAACTGATTGAAAATTAACAGCTATTTTGTAATGAATTTGTTCCATTTGCACTGTCCCCCCACTGGTCTGCGATTGATTCCGAAAGCTTGCCCCTGGGCCATGATTGGTTCCAACAGTGTGTATGTGCACGTGTGTGCATTTAGGTGGTGTCTGATTTTGACACATTCTAAATCTGGCGACCGTGCGTGTCCTCTCACTGCTACTCTTACAGGTTCAACGCCCATGTGGCTAAGTTGTTAATATTCTTGATTTTGACTTATTTCTTTTGTGGCGCTATTTCACTTCCAAATGGAATGTCTCTCGAATGACACTATGACAATCGTTTGTAAAACCCTTTCGTTGCATTTCAAACTGGACTGCAAAGTACCATCTGATTAGATTTAATGAAATGGCTTCTTCTCAAAAGAGCTAAACATATCTTTTTAACTCTAGTTTTGAAAAAATGTTCTCTCATAGGCAACACAACTTCAATTTTTTCTCCAGTTCCAAAATGCAATTCATTTTACTGGATGCTGCTCTGATTTGATTGTTGTAAATATGTGCTGTTTACTGTATAGGAATGTGTACTGTATGTTGATATGTCTGCATCTTATACTTGCTTCCAGGTGAAGGTAACTCATACTAGGTGTTTACACATATTAACGCACTGAAATTAGATCCTTTGTGTTTGTGTAGAGGCTGATGCCCATCACAGTGTCCTTTATATTTATGTTTTGGTAAATTAAACAGTAGCACTATCTTAAAGTTGTTACCAAAATTTATGCTGACTTTTCAGGGACATTAACTCACAATGTTTTGCCTCTACTTTATGAATATTCAATACAATCATGATTGCTACTGTACAATCTCAGCTTTGAAACATATTAACACTATTGGATTTTAGTCTGTAATTTTACTTGCTAATACAAAACAATTACAGTTTTAACTGCCCTACGGCTTTGACTTGTAAGCTAACTACAGTTGCTCTTCACAATGGTAACAAACAAAACAAAACCAGCAGCTTGAAACTTAACAGTTATTTCACAGTACAAGCGAAACATATTTAACTTTAGCTAATTACTGAAAACAGTAACTTGCAGTTGCTCAGGGATGTAAGCTCACATTTCATGAGGCAGTGCTGGGTGGAGTGCTGCTGTAGAGATCTTTCTGTTGTTCCATACACATACTTGTTGTCACATGTCTTTGTAAATATTGATGTCATTCACAAGAAGAAGAAAAAAAACGTATTATGCCTGTGTGTGAATGTGTGGGTGGGAGTAGATGTGTGTTTGGAAAGTACTGAAATGTACTTTCTCTCCATTACCAAATTTGCACCTGATTGCTTCTGTCACTGTCAGCATTCAGGGTTTTTTCTTTCTTGTGTGTACATGTGTGCGCATTTGTGCATTGTGAAACATTTGCCTCATTTCAGGTTTGTATCTCCACAGCTCACTTTGTTTCTGTGAAATACAAGTAACCATCTATTTCTGTGAAATACAAGTAACCATCTGTTGCCAGCATAATTGGAAAAATGGGGGGGGGGGGTCCGTCTTGTGTTTATATCTATATCCATATTGTACTCTTGCAGAATTTCGTCAAATCTATGCAAGTGAAAATGCGAGCACTTAAAACAGAAACCAGATCAGGTGCCAGATTGGTACCTAATTATCAAGTGGTGGTTTTCCGGCAAGTCAGAGCCTGAGACCATAAACAAACAGTACATTTTACTTTCAGTCTCATGCATAAACCTACACACAGCAAGCTAAAAAATGTTCAAAAACAAGCACCTGTTTAATACAAAATGTCTTCCAAATGTATGGACCTCGTACATGACAATGTAATTAAACATTTTCTCTATGCCTGTAGTCACAGCCACAGGCTGTCCTGAAATGAAAGCATACCCTGTTATTCGTATTTGTCCTAGTGAGGAGAAGAGGTGTATCTAGAAATTTTTACATGTGGTGGCGAAAATGTGGCAGACAGTTTTGCCGGGGGGAGGGGGGTGGGGTTCCGGCACTCAAAGAAAAGTTCAGTTTCGGTGACTTCTGCAAGGTGACTTTCGTCCATCACGGAAAGAAAGAGCATTCTTTTTTGCCTTTGATTTTACAGAACATTGTTAGAAATAAAGCATGCTCAAATTGCATTACTAAATAAAACATGGTTACCCTGTGTCAGTTCTCATTTTCTTGCCTATTTTAAGACTTTAGGCAATACAGTCACACAGTGCTACATTATATTTTCAGGAAATGGGTAGGTGGAGTGGCAAGCCCCACCCCCTGCCACCCTGTAGATCCACAACAACATCATTCAATGACTCCATGGTGCTGTGCACTGAAGTTGAATGCCACCTTTATCTGTAGACCCTGAAGAAAGGAATGTTCCAGCATTACTCATGTTACCACAGAGGTAGTGCTGGCTCTGCATGTGCACTGTTAAGTGGGGATTAGAGTCTTGTATTATTTGATAGAAATTGATAGAAAAGATTATATTTCCTCAGCTCGTTTTTTCTTGGCTAATTTAGAACCATCTAGTGGTGGCTTTGTGTAATTAGCACCTTGTTATTGTTTGAAGAACTAATGAAGAACCTTTTCATAGGCTTTGTGCAAAATACATTTAAAGGGATAAGTCAGGTGGTACAAACCCAACAAAAATACTTTTTTTAGGGCTATATTGGCACTATTCGATTACAAGATATGTATTTATGCAAGCAAATAAACATATGACTAATTGATTTTGTAAGTTTGTAAGTTTGGTTTATTGATAGTGTCTTTGTGAAATAGCTATCAGGTGGTGATTCTCACCCCCCATCAAATCAAAGTTATTTGACTAACAAAGCTAACGGCTAACAAAGAGTGAGCATGTTTTGAGCCAAACATGTCCCCAAGGAGAAACTCACCGGACCTCGGTATAAAAAAGGTGAACTATCCCTTTAAACTTCCCGTTTCATATGAAACAAGCTTGTTTTCAATTTGCATAGGTGCATAAATTACAACAAGGACTGTCTGAATATAACAGCAGTATTTTATAAGCCTGTGTGTCATCACCCACAAATATAGTTTCAAACATGTATGTTAATTAGCCAACAGAATTACATTATTTTGCATTTACAATAAAACATTTCATAATGGAACACTCAGTACATAACTAAAGTAAACTATTTTATATTGAGGGTCTATGATGGTTGAGTTGTTTAGGGGAAATATTACGCTGGACTATCCCTTAGCCTAGCCCCACATTTGAAAGAAGGAATTTTCTTAGATAACATGCCACTGTACTGAGGGAATGTTGTTTTCTGCTTCGTCAAGAGGGAAGGAATTTTCTTAGAAAACATGCCACTGCACTGAGGGAATGTTGTCTGCTTCGTCAAGAGGCAAGGCTGACCTCTGCTGGCCACAAATTACCACTTCCAGAAGCAAGTTTGCTTTCCCAGGTATTCCATTCTAGTACTGTACTAACCATAACACTGCCATGCTTAGCTTCAAACCATCAGAAAGAAGGTACAATGTGGGATGACTGCTCGAGTGTAGACACAGTCCACCGGGGGCGCAAAATAATTCAATTAAATAACGTGGGTACATGCGCAAGAAGCTACAACTCAATAATGGACACGAGCCTGCTTCACTTGGTTAATTGCTATTTTGCGTCACCAACCAAGCTGCCACACGATCCTGGTTTCTGTCGGGCTTCCTGGCTGATGTTTTATGGTGGACTGCTTGCTGCACAATATCATATAGCAAAATAGTACCCCAACCATTCTTTTGTCAGAAATGATATCACCTTGCATCACGTTTGACACCGATTAGTTAAAGAACACTGTTTTGCCATATTGACGTATTACAATCTGGTGCGTTGAGTCAGCGTCGAACAAAATAGATTTTATCACTGTTGTTCTGATTTTACTTTTAACACCTGGCTACGCTCTGAAGTAATATGAGCTATAAGGGCATTTGGGAGTAGTAGTTGCAAAACTTTTGTGAAACGTCTTGATGACTCGGGCAAACTACAAGAATTACACTACATTCCCCACAATTCCAAGGGGTTCAACCCGGATATTAACTGGTGTAGTTGGTGTGAGCTAGTGTGGAGAACTGCGGAGAGAAAGGTCTTACTTCCGAATGTCAGCGCACCGTTCTGCATTTTTTTGGTGTATTTGTTTTCATAGTGGTTGGTTATGGACTAATTTAATAAGTGCACGTTAAAAATAAAATCTTTACGAGTGCAAACATGTTCGGTCGATCGAGAAGCTGGGTGGGAGGACAAGGAAAATCCAAAAGCATCCACTCTCTGGACCATTTAAAGTAAGCATGACCAGTGTGCATTTTGTTTATTTGTTCAGTTAGCTGGCTAACTATTTATCTTAACTATTTCGGAATTGGTTGACAGGTCTGTTTATTTGATAATGTCCGCTTCTCCGAAAGCGTAGCTAATATGATATGTAGTGAGTAGTAGACAGCATTTACAGGCCCGTATCTGCATCTTGCTGCTGTTGAGCCAAACTGTCGGCGCTTCCGCTATTCTGGAGGAGACAACAAGCCCAGTCAACAGTTTATGAAGATTAGAAGCTAGCTAGATAATTAGAAACCTATTTAGGCAGTTGCTAATCTGTAGGACATTGCGGATCAAGTTACCGTTTAGAGGGCAATAGAATCGTTACAATAGAAATCGTTTACAATTTAGAACACCATGAACAACATCAAACATCTGCCTGTGTTTTTAGCTAACTAGCTAGCTAGATAGCTAGCTGTGTTTGTCAAAGTTGACAGTTTAAAGTGTCCACAGGAAACAAGACCCCAGAAAGCTGTGTTGCTATTTAGCTATCTTCAAAGATAACGTCATTTTATTTTACCATCGTCATCTTGCTAACGAACGTGATCTACGACAGCTAGTTGGCTAATTTGTCGACTGTCTCTTCCCTGCTAATTTTGCATAGCTACCGTTACAGAAACACCTAATTTAGCATCCTACGGTAAACGTTTTAGCTAACGTTGGATTACCATTACCATAACAGATATCTCGCTAACGAACTGATTAAGTGTAATTTGCTATATTCGTTTGGCTTGTTTGCCAATCCTAACTTTTGTGATTACACGTATTTCGATAATAATAACATAAACACTGAGTGGTAACAATTAGTACACGCCTGCATGTGCACATGATTTGACAGTTTAAATGAAGGAAACTTTATTGTGTTGTTGCAACAGGTGCTAACATGGCACATGTAGCATGTCGTATGCTAGCGTTACGCAACAATCTTTTGCCCTTACTGTAAGGTATTTACTGGTCCACAAAGTAGCTATAAGTTGTGTAATTCATTGCATGTCGTTACGTTTGTTTTTGTCTTCCTTCAAGGTACATGTACCATGTCTTAACAAAAAATACAACAGTGACTGATCACAACCGGAATCTGCTTGTGGAAACCATTCGCTCGATTACCGAGATCCTGATATGGGGGGATCAAAACGACAGCTCGGTGTTCGAGTAAGTTGCGTCTTTGGCTTTAAGTCCTTTACGTCATAAAGAGCTAGCGCGATTGCATAAGATATCTCACGATCTGGAGATAAGTGCGGAGCAAATTCTAGACAGACTAAACTGCTAACAAATAGTGTTTTCATGTTTCCTGTATTTTGAAAGTTGAAGTTAGGCTATATGCCATCAGCCGTAGAATTATGGAGCCTGGTAGATCTCCCAATCTGGCAACCAGATTGCTAGGTCAGGCCATGGTTGCTGTGTAATATTATGAAGCTTCCTGATTATTATGGAATGCCATGACTATTTTATTATAAATTGTCATATCACATCATAAACCATTGCACTATGTGCTTGTTTCTGTATTCTACATCTGTCTGAGGTGTTAGGTATAATAAAATAGGGATATGACAGGTCTGTTGTCATGTTCAGAGAGACCAGAGAGGAGCTCAACCAATTATTGTATTGCTCATTATAAACGGAACAATGCCAATGGTGATTGCTGGATACTTTCTGCCTAATCTTCTG
The DNA here is from genome assembly GCF_013347855.1 of Anguilla anguilla. Taxonomy (NCBI): domain Eukaryota; kingdom Metazoa; phylum Chordata; class Actinopteri; order Anguilliformes; family Anguillidae; genus Anguilla; species Anguilla anguilla. The sequence continues at coordinate 11,145,695 of NC_049217.1, forward strand.
GGATCCCTTTAGATATCTAAGCACTATAGCCAGGAGTTATCCACCAGTTCCCGTTGGTGTTGTTCTATTAGATTTACCAGTGTGCTTCATGGTTGATTGAGCTCTTCTCTGGTTTCTGTTCTATGAAACGTCTGTCAGTTCCCTATTTCATCACCCCTCTGAGGTACAAGGCTCATCTGGAGGAGAGAGAAGCTGTGCACACCATGCAGCTTTGCTTTCAAAGTAGCATAAGGCCACACAAATGGCATTGAGTGCACGGTAGCTCAAAATAGCTGCACCATTTTGAACTTGGAACTTTCAGAATGACGGACAGAGACGGGCTGTGAAATGTTGCTGAATCCAGTAACATGAAACGGAAAATTTTCTGTTTTACAAAGTTGCGTGGCTCAACTTCTTAAAGCTGGTCTGTATGAATATCGTTTAATTTAGCCTCAGAAGGTTTGTAACCACCAAATAAAAGTGACGAAATTGCAGATGAACTGATTGGGAATGCAGCAGGGTGTGGTGGTAGTAAGGTCAGATATGCAATGCAAAGCTGATGTGCCCCAAGCCCTGGGGCAAATAACGCATTTCAAGTGCATTCACTCGTTTAAGTGCCGTAAAATGTACTCCTGTGGATTTGTGACTATATCAACGCTATATGTGCGTAATATATGCATAATATCTATGTATGTGGGTGTCACGGCTATATGTATGATATCTATATTTGTGTAATTCCTGTGTTTCTGTTCCCATGCAGCTTCTTTTTGGAGAAGAACATGTTTGCGTTCTTCCTGAACATTCTCCGGCAGAAGTCTGGACGCTATGTCTGTGTTCAGCTCCTGCAGACCCTCAACATTCTTTTTGAAAACATAAGCCATGAAACGTCTCTATGTAAGTCTGGTAGTCCAGAGCACAACTCATTTCTGCAAGTAGCCTACTCCAACATTATCATCATAAAGTAATATACTGTGTGTTAATAATTATGATAAAGCATCTTGCAGCTAACACTTTTTCATACTTTTTGACAATAAAATGAATTGTTTTTTATTGCTTCAATGCAACACAAAATGCTGTGTTCACAAAATCACTCACACAGATAAAGATTTAACTTGTGTGTTATATCGCTGTTGCGTTTCCATTTTTAATTTTAAAAGCTCACCCAGATTTTTCCCGCTCTTCTCTTCCCAGATTACTTGCTCTCCAACAACCATGTCAATTCCATCATCGTCCATAAGTTTGACTTCTCCGACGAGGAGATCATGGCGTACTATATCTCTTTTCTGAAGACCCTATCCCTTAAGCTTAACAACCACACTGTCCATTTCTTCTACAACGAGGTAATGGTCCCCAATGGCCATGCCCAGTAAAACTAAAGCATGGTTCTCCCATATGACAGTGACGTATGCTTACATCATTGCTCCTGCAGGTGGCGATGTTGGGCGAGGCCTACCACCCAGCAGGGTTGAAGGTCAATTCCATTTCAATTCACCCAGTTCAGGAAATTAATTGTAAATTCAGCTCATCAATAATTAATACCCATAATGTTATCTGAGCATTTTTCATTTACTGAACTGCATTTCAATAGATTTTCTTTAATTGAGTGAACTGAATTGGAGTTCCCCCTTTGCTACGCCCTGCTCTCCTTGGCTACTGTTGCGATGTCCGTCAAGCTTTTTGTGTCAGTCTAAGCAAGCATGGCATTATCAACCATGAAGATGTGTAAAATGACAAAGGAAATATTTAGTCATTTTTGGAAAAATGGATATTCGATTTCAGAGAGAAGTAGACAGAAAGGTCTGCACTATACCTTTTACGGCTACATGCAGCGAAACTGTAAATAATTAGTAAAGCCCACCAATCACAGTTCAAAAGTCAGTCACCTCATCGCTTAGTGATTTAAGCAGAAGACATGGATATAAAGCAACAGTGTTATTTTTGTACAGCAGGCTAGGTCATGGATAAGATACTTATAGTGTACAAATATAGTGTATATCATATTATATATTAGCCATCGGAATCTTTATAGATGTACTAAATAAATCTGCTTCAGTGTCACTGGATTATGGGATTCTACAAAATTCTAGAGGATTAGCCAACTTTATTTTCTGGCACCTTTTTGTTTAATTGATTACATGGTAAATTTGGGCTCATTCAATGCTAAGATCGGGAGCACAGACGGAATCAATACGGCAGCGGAACAGGCAGTCTATCGAGTCGATTTAAAAGTACAAACAACAAACTAGCGTAAATATGGTAATCGTGTTTTTAAAGATACAAGTTTTTTTTTTTTTAAATGTGGGATTAGGCACAGCTACGCTATCTTGGAGCAAACATAGGTAATCTTCTTGGGGTTCTTTTGTGAATGAGGTTTAATTTTATGTTTTATTCACAGCCTACGCTTTTCCTCATTTGATTATGGTTTTGGAAACGGAGAAAAAATAACATCTTCCCCTTAACTGTTTTGTTAACAAGCTATCGCTTTTGAAAGTTCCCAAAACGCACTGTTTGGCCACGATCGCAAGCTATTGCTAACCATTAGCCTACAACTAAGAAAGCTTGACAGAGGTCCACTGCCTAGTAACGGTTGCTACGCTATGGTTGGACTAGTGCCACCTCATTTTTAACAGTGGTGACAATGCAAAATTGCCTTACTAACCCTATGAAAACTTATTTTAAAAATATGTTAATTTGTTTTAGCATGTACATGCATGCCTTAAATTATAGGTTGTACAACAGAATCTGTAACCTCTTAAAAAAAAAAAACTGTCGTCTAGATTCTGGAATGCTACAGGTGCGTATGCTGCCTTGACTCATTGCTGCTGACCCTTCACTGTAGAATCTCTCACAAAGTACCATGTTAAGTGTCTGTCTCCAATACAGCACCTTTATAACGCTTTACCTGCCCAGACGCTCGGCGAGGAGAGTGTCCCGTAGCTTTCTCCGGCTCCTGTGTATAGGGGGAAGTTATTGGTGTACTGCAAACGGTGGTAAAGGGTATCGGATGCGACTGCCTTTGCTCCGGGGAACCACCGGTTGGCTCGGTGGTGTCAGGAGTAAGGAGGAGGGGCTGGAGGGCAGGGTTCGCTCACAGAGAGACACCGTCCGGCGGGGAGCCAGCCCGCCTGACCCCCTGCTCTGTGTGAGCAGACTGAGGCGGCAGCGCGAGCATGGGCTTCAGCTCCGCGGCGTCTGCATGTCCCCTGTGCATGGCCACAGTACTGCTCATTTCAGGGTTACCCAAAGTGCAACTCAAAAGTGGTCTAGGCATAAGCCGTATTCCAATGCATATAAGTGTATATGAAATGAATGATTTTGGTTAACGTGTATATATATATTTTTTGCTACCTATGTATTGCATTGATTTGAAGATATGTTGTAAGGCCAAAGTGAATTGTGGGAGTGTTTCCGGGGTAGTTTGTGACACAGTTTGTCAGGTGATAGCAACAAGGTTCCAGTCTTTGAGGAAGCCGTGCTGTAGACACATGCCTATTGTGTCTGATATATTTTAGCACTTTAGTGCCTAAAGAGCGTTCTTGTTTTATTGTATAGTACTCTCTCAACATATAAATAATGGTTAAATAGTTGAATAACATGTTGCATGCTTATTTTAATTTTTTGGTGATATTGAACATTTTGGTAAATTAGTCAGAAATCAAAATAATAAAATGAAGTGGTTGGTGATTGTCAGAGGTGAAAGGTGACCTTTAGTGCTGGGTGTGACCTTTACAGGTCGCAGGCCTGTAGTCCTGGGTGTGGGCTGCGCTCTGCGGCCCGCGTCTCTCTGAGTGGCCCCTGTGTCCGGCGCGGTGCCCTGTTTAAGTCCTGGCTCTCTGTCTCCCATGCTTCCAGCACACTAATGACTTTGCCCTGTACACGGAGGCCATTAAGTTTTTCAACCACCCAGAGAGCATGGTCAGAATCGCAGTCAGGACTATTACTCTCAATGTGTACAAAGGTGAGTAACCGGGCCCACGGAATGCCCCCCACTCCAAGCCTGCACTTTGCTCTCTCTCTCTCTCTCCCTCGCTCGCTCTCGCTCTCGCTCTCTCTCTCGCTCTCTCTCCCCATCTTCTCCCCTCCCTTCCACTCCTGTTCTCACAGGCTGCCAGGATGATATGCATGGCCATGCTTGCAGGCCTGAGGGTCGAAGCTGATAAAATGGCGCACGGCACTGATGTTTATCTTGCATAGATTGCACAGATAGTTGGGCCTGCCTCTGGTCTGTGTCCCATTTATAGTTTCTTTTCACACATCCAGGCGGAGCCTCACTCATATCTGCTGTCAACACTCACACGCACACACACACACTCACTCACTCATACGCACACTCACACACATACACACACTCACTCACACATACACACGCACGCACTCACACTCACATGTAGGTGATAGAACACCACAAAAATAGTCAGACAGTTTTGTTGGAATCCAGCTTCAACAGAAGTGTTTTTTCCCCTTCAATTAAATGTACTCATGGAAAGAATTAGGTTTTTATTCTTTCCATTAGTAATCATATTCTCAGTGGCCCAAGCATTTCATCATATGACTGGAGGAGCGTGGAAGCAATGCAAATTATCTGGCAGTGTGCTTTCCACTGTCTTGCTCAGTGAGGTTTCCTCTTTGGGTTTTTGGTTGCTTTCTTGCTGCCTCTATCTTCTTCTTTCTCATGCCTTTGAATATAGTATTTCTCTACGTTGCTATTAAAAAAGAAATACAAAACCAAAAACAACGAAAAACTGCATGCAAGGCTCTAACTGCCATGTTCAGGCACTGTTGAAGGTATGATAGCATAGAATATGTTGGGATATGTAGCCAAAGCCTGTACTGTAATGCATTGTGGGTGTTTGGACACTAAGACGTACTGCATGCTTCGATAGCACTGTCAGGACCAGTGGTGGGCTGTCTCCTGTGGTCACATGATCACTGGGATTGAAATGTTTGCAGATATTTTGTGGTAGCTGCTTGGGGTTCATTAACATGTGTGTGCCTGTGTTCTTTTTGGACATAGCAGCTCCCCAGTAGGATGATGCTGTCGTAGACCATCCCCCACACCCCTCCCCCCCACACCTTAACCCAATTAACTGTATCTGTTCTTCCTTCTCCCTCAATGGTGACTCCTGTGTCCCTTAATCCAGTGTCACGTAAGTTGGTCCAGTTTTGGAACTTTTGATATTTCTTGTTTTTTTTTTTTTTGTTGTTTTGTGAATGATAACGCATGCCTCTGGGTAATGAAGTCAGGGACAATGGCAATGTAGATTTGCCACATTTGAATTAACCCAGCAAGATGCCAGGACAAAATAAAAACAAGCAAAAAAAAAAAAAAAAAAACTGCAGGTTTCAAAATGGTAAACCTCTTTGGTTGCTTTCCTTGTTAGGTGTGATTTATTGCCATGGTTACAAACTGATGGCCCTGGGTGTGCCCTGGCCTCTGGGTACGGGCACAAGGGGCACTTGATTAAGATGATGTTCACTGCCAACTACGTGGCCCTGTACTGGATCCACAGAGTCCCCAAAACTCCTCCCCTTCCTCTCCATGCTCCTGCCCCTTAATAATAAAGACAATTGGCATCAAATGCTTGCCATCGTGCTGCTGTCTTCCATCATAGTGCGTTTGGGTCATGCTTTACGGTCACATCGTCATTGAGGACTTGTGACCCGAATACTTCATCCATAAATACGTACTCACCCTAACTGACAGGCTGGCGACTGACGGCGAAGCTTCAGTTAGCCGTGTGAATTTTTCTGTCCTTGTTGCTCTGGCTTAGTTAGGCCCAGGGAGCTGGTTTTTGAAACCTGTGCCATGTTTTGAGAATGTAATCTCATGGTTTCTGGAACTGTGAGAAGTGTTTATCTGGGGATGGTTAGTGCCCCGCACATTCCAAGTAAAGGTCAGTTCTGCAAGCCAGGAAGTTCCTTTCCTCTGGATGCTTAGCCAAGTAATTCCCAGTCGAGCCAAGTTTTCTTCCCTCACTGTCCAAATCTAAGCACGTTTTGTCTGTTTGCTGGCTGTCTGCAATCTCGGAGTTCTTATTTTCATTTAATTTTAAAGATGTAGAGTTTGTAGTTTTCATGTCTGTGTGTAGAAAGTATGTTCTTTATGAAGACCAGTCCAGATAACTCTGAGCTGGGCCATGAATCAAAGGCAGCAGCAGCTCATAGGGCTGAACACACCCCTAAAGCCTGACCTGGACAAACTGTGTATGAAGACCGCAGCATTGAAAAATCGTCCTGTCGGTTTTGACGTTCAGGACATTAAGAAGGCACCTTTCATGGGCTGTTTGGAATAACCTTCCGTTATTTATCTTGCTGTTATTCAGATGTATAAATAATCACCTCCCCAACTGAATGAACACGAGCATCAAAAGGGTGTTCATAGGAGGAAACCAAGCTCAGGGAAGGAGTCTAGTCGGGGGGGAAGAAACGCGCTCAAACGCGTCGTTTTCTCGCCGTTTTAACCACGGTGCATTGCGGCAGGTCCCTTTCCCTCTCCCTCTGTCAGAAGTGCGTAACCCCCCTAACCCGTCAGGCTGTCCCGTGTCCCCCTGCTAACCCGTGAAGCGCCCGCTTCAGGCCCCTAGGGTGCCTGCCCCCCGCCCCCCCCCCCCCCCCCGCGCCCCGTTTCCATGGCACGGGCCTCGATTCCGTCGTCCCGTTTGGCGGTTGGTCCTCAGCCGGGAGTGACGGGCTCTTTCAGCCCGCCTCTCTTTCGTTATTACGGGCGAGACTCGCTCCAGGAAGAGCGCTGGGGTCGACAGAGCCGCGGCTCCTTTGAGGTCAGCCGCTCGCTGGCTGAGGGCGAACCGCGAGGCGGCAGGACCGAATCGCGGACGCCCCCCCTTAGACACCGGTGGGCGACTGCGCTCGTACCCCCCCGTTTTCTTTCCCTGCGGTTGTGTAACCTTGGTAACCCTCCCCCCCCCCTTTGCAGTGGATAACCAGCACATGCTCCACTACATCCGGGATAAAACGGCCGTGCCCTACTTCTCCAACCTGGTGTGGTTCATAGGGAGCCACGTCATCGAGCTGGACAAGTGCGTGCAGACGGACGAAGAGTAAGCGAGCCCCTTACCACACAGCGCGTCTGTGACATGCGTCTCACGGGCTGGAGGCCTGGTGTGTGTGTGCTGCAGTTCTCATGCTGTCCATTAGGGGTCAGTGTAGCACCAGAGTAGTGTCTCCTGAAGTCTTCTCCTTTGTCTAAGTGAAAAAATCAACCTTTCAAGTTTACATTTGCATTGGTGTATGTAACTAATTCTGTAGAAATCTTAAAACACACTAGCCAATGTTTAATACAATGTTTACATTTATTTTGGAATGGAGTATTCAAAAATCAGTCTTTCAAAACCATGAATTTGTGACTTAAAAGGGACTACTTCGAGATAGATTAATTTATGTAATAGTTCTAAAACTGAACTCCAGAGGGCGCCGTTTCTTTAAATTTAAGATCATCAGGAGTAGCCTTGATGGTCTTGTAGCCTTGCAGCGTGTAAGTTGAGTAGCCTTGCAGACACTGTGGCCCTTCAGTACGGGGGTTTGGAGACTTGGCTGTATGCAGTAGGCTGCTGGACTGTTGGAGGGCCGGTGGGTGATGTCGGAGTTCTCTCTCCACAGACACAGGAACAGGGGGAAGCTTAGCGACCTGGTCGCCGAGCACCTGGACCACCTGCACTATCTCAACGACATCCTGATCATCAACTGCGAGTTCCTGAACGACGTGCTGACCGACCACCTGCTCAACCGGCTGTTCCTGCCCCTCTACGTCTACTCGCTGGTCAGCCACGAGCAGGTGAGCAACGCTAAGCCCAGCTACACAGGGAAACTGTACCGCAGGAGGTGCCATCTGTCAGATGAGATGCGTTCTGGCGACTTGGTCTTTCACTGACTTTGGGAGATGGCCGCAAATCGCTGTCACCCTTTCCCCGGTACTTACGCATAAAGTTCTCAAACTGGGGTCCATGAGGGGGGATAACAACCTGTCATGGGAGCTGGATAAAGGTATCAGAAGTTAGCCATATTACCCAATGAACACATTCATTTTGCAGAATGTTTTGAATACGGGAGGGATTTTTAAGCACTCTGAGTGCATTTATGTTTGCCTTTCATTTTTTTTTTGCCATTATTTTTGCCCTTCAGGATGAAGATCGCAAGATAAGCGCTCAGGTGTCGCTGTACCTGCTGTCACAGGTATGAGTACCCCTCCCCACCCCCCCACATCTATGCTCTGTTGTGTGTGGGCAGTCTTGTTTGTTCGCACTGTGTTCCTGTGTGGGCTTCGAGGTAACATTTCTTTAACATTGTGGTAATGAGTTCAAGATGAAAGAATCTTTCCGTAATGCTGTGGTAACACGCTGGTGAGCAGTAAGACGGCAGAACAGCTCGGAGGGAACGTTTCCATGACGCTGTGATGTCGTGCTGGTAAGAAATGTCTCCCCATCCCCGTGGTAACGCTCTGCCCTCCCCCCCATCAGGTCTTCCTCATAATCCACCACCAGCCGCTGGTGACCTCCCTGGCGGACGTCATCCTGAACGGGGACCTGTCGGTGTTCTCTTTGCAAACGGAGCAGGACACGCACAAGAGTTCGGTGAGCGCCCCCCCCCACCCCCCCCCCCCCCCCCCCACCCCCCCCGCCGAGCTCTCGCACGCGGGGCCCGAGCGAGCCGCGAGTCGCTGGCCTGTGTGCCAGGCGTCCCCGGGGCTCCGCTTCCGCGCGCTCACCGCGCCGTCAGGGGGGGCCGCTGGCTCCTGTGGTAACCATGGCGACCTGCAGCCCGGGCTGCTGCGGTTCCTGCAGAGTCGCGCAGGTGGCACAGCGGGTGCGGCCCTGACTGCATGCTGTCACATGTGTCTGAGGACCAGTGCGTCCAGAGGGTGCGCTGCAGGAATCTGAGAGGCTGGTGTGTGTGTGTGTGCACGCGAGTGTGTGTGTGTGTGCTCTTGTGTGTTTGTGTTCTTATCTGTGTATGTGTGTGCGCTCTTGTGTGTGTGTTCCTGTTTGTGTGTGTTCCTGTGGGTGTGAGTGTGTTTTCCTGTGATTGCGTATGTGTGAGTGTGCTCTTGTGTGTGTGTTCCTGTGGTTGTGTGTGTGCGCGCTCGTGTGTGTGTATGTGTTCCTGTGGGTGTGAGTGTGTTTTCCTGTGATTGCGTATGTGTGTGTGTGTGCTCTTGTGTGTTTGTGTTCTTAACTGTGTATGTGTGTGCGCTCTTGTGTGTGTGTTCCTGTGGGTGTGAGTGTGTATTCCTGTGGTTGTGTGTGTGTGTGTGCTCTTGTGTGTTTGTGTTCTTGTCTGTGTGTGTGTGTGCTCTTGTGTGTTTGTGTTCTTGTCTGTGTGTGTGTGTGCTCTTGTGTGTTTGTGTTCTTGTCTGTGTGTGTGCTCTTGTATGTGTTCCTGAGCGTGTGTGTGCGCGCGCGCGTGTGTGTGTGTGTGCGTGCATTGGTGTGTGTGTGTGTGTGTGTGTGCGCTCTTGTATGTGTTCCTTTGCGTGTGTGTGTGTGTGCATTGGTGTGAGTGTGTGTGTGTGTGCATTGGTGAGTTTGAGTGTGTGTGTGTGTGTGTGTGCATTGGTGTGAGTGTGTGTGTGCGTGTGTGCGAGTGCGAGTGTGAGTGTGTGTGCGTGTGTGTGTGTGCATTGGTGAGTGTGTGAGTGTGTGTGTGTGTGCGTGTGTGTGTGTGCGTGTGTGTGTGTGTGTGTGTGTGTGTGTGTGTGTGTGTCTGTGTGCATTGGTGTGTGTGTGTGTGTGTGTGCATTGGTGAGTGTGAGTGTGAGTGTGTGTGTGTGTGTGTGTGTGCATTGGTGTGAGTGTGAGTGTGTGTGTGTGCGCGAGTGCGAGTGTGAGTGTGTGTGCGTGTGTGTGTGTGCATTGGTGTGTGTGTGTGAGTGTGTGTGTGTGCGTGTGTGTGTGTGCATTGGTGAGTGTGTGTGTGTGTGTGTGTGTGCATTGGTGTGAGTGTGAGTGTGTGTGTGTGCGCGAGTGCGAGTGTGAGTGTGTGTGCGTGTGTGTGTGTGCATTGGTGTGTGTGTGTGAGTGTGTGTGTGTGCGTGTGTGTGTGTGCATTGGTGAGTGTGTGAGTGAGTGTGTGTGCGTGTGTGTGTGTGTGCATTGGTGAGTGTGTGAGTGAGTGTGTGTGCGTGTGTGTGTGTGCATTGGTGAGTGTGTGAGTGAGTGTGTGTGCGTGTGTGTGTGTGCATTGGTGAGTGTGTGAGTGAGTGTGTGTGCGTGTGTGTGTGTGCATTGGTGAGTGTGTGAGTGAGTGTGTGTGCGTGTGTGTGTGTGCATTGGTGAGTGAGTGTGAGTGAGTGTGTGTGCGTGTGTGTGTGTGCATTGGTGAGTGAGTGTGAGTGAGTGTGTGTGCGTGTGTGTGTGTGCATTGGTGAGTGAGTGTGAGTGAGTGTGTGTGCGTGTGTGTGTGTGCATTGGTGAGTGTGTGAGTGTGTGTGTGTGCGTGTGTGTGTGTGTGCATTGGTGTGTGAGTGTGTGTGTGTGTGTGTGTGTGTGTGTGCATTGGTGAGTGTGTGTGTGTGTGTGTGTGAGCATTGGTGTGTGAGTGTGAGTGTGAGCATTGGTGTGTGAGTGTGAGTGTGAGCATTGGTGTGTGAGTGTGAGTGTGAGCATTGGTGTGTGTGTGTGTGTGTGTGCATTGGTGTGTGAGTGTGAGTGTGAGCATTTACAGTACGCGCGGTGCGTGCTTCTCGGCCGGGTTACTGTACTGTGAGCCGCGTTTCTGAGAAGCAGTGACTGATCCATGAGCCGACCGCAGACCACGGACAGACAGACAGACAGACAGACAGGCAGGCAGGCTAATAGGTCTGAGGCCTCTTCCCTTTCACTGCTCTCCGCTTCCAGCCCCGTGGCCTCTGCAGTTTCCCCGATGCCCGCGCGGCGGTTTGAAATGAGCACGCCTGTGATATGGCTCGTGTGTTTACAGTCAGTCCGATTATAAACGTGCTGTGGGAATTTGTAGTCGGGGAGGTTCTGTGTGATATTAGGTCTTCTGGTTAGTTTTACTCTCACTCTTTTTTTTTTTCCTCTCTCTGCTCTTGAGAATCAGCTGTGTGTGGGGGTTGTGTGCATGCGCGTTGGCGGGTGTGTGTGATGCGTGAGTTTGTGTCCGTTCACATGTGTGTGTCTGTACTTTGTCAGCGCGATGAAACGTCTGCTTAGATATTTACCAGTACATAGTTTGTTTGCTGAAAATGATTGTTTTAATGGCAACTCGTCCAGTTTTTGAAGAGGAGATTAAAATTATGTTCTCAAGGGAATACTTTCTTGGAATATTCTTGGAAACCCAAAAATAATGTCCAGGCCCGCAGGGCCGTTGGACTGGCTGCCCCGGGAGCCAAATGCACCCCCCCCCCCCCCCCCCCCCCAGATGGGTCTGGCTTTTTTCCTCCAAATAGCTGCCTCAAAATTTGTGTTCAATGTCTGCATGTGCAGCAGCGGCAGGCCTCCCATTAGTGATGGAATAGTGAGTCATACCTGTGTCAGTTAAGAATGCGCACTGTTTTTTTTTAGTAACACGTGAGCAATGCACGTTGCCCACATGCTGGTTTTTAAATAGCATGTGGAAAAAGACTGGCCCTGCGTGCACCAGTTTTAAAAACCAAGGAAGCAGTAGGTAAATCAGAGAACCTCCTTCAGTCTGCATCAGAGCGCTGGTTTGTGCGTGTATCAGATGCAGGTGTATGTATGTGCTCTTGGGCGTTTACTGAAGCAATTCTGGTTTGGTGCCTTGCTTTAGCTTAGCGGTACAATGGCAATGCCCTGCCCTGCCCTGCCCTGCCTGAGAGTTGAACTCGCAACCTCTGAGTAACAAGTCCAGTTCCCTAACCGCCGTTTGGTGCGCTGGGCTGTGCCTTTGAAGCCCTTCCTCCGGGCGCTCTGCTCGGAGGCCGGCGGGTTTTCTCGGTACCGCTCGCGGCGGCGGTTCAGAGAAGGCGCTGCCGCGTGACTTCGGCGCAGTTTTTCGAAATCAGGTCTCCACTTCCTTCCAGCCTGGCAGCGGGGTCGCGGCCCACTTCCTGCCGAGCGCTGCTGCGGTTAGCTTACCTGATCGCAGTTTCACATCTCCTGCGAGCGTCGGCACCGTTTCTCGTAAAAGGGCTCGGGGGAGCCTGCCTGCCTGTCTCCTCTCCGCCGCTTTACCAGCAAGCTGCACCCATCCAGGGCCCGAGGACCAGAAAAGGCCCTTCAGTTCTCCTCAGACGGGAGAGCCAGGGTCTTTGTGAGGGGGGTGGGGGTGGGGGTGGGGGGGGGGGGGCGGGACGGGACGCTCGCCTGAGGTTAAGAGGCCGACTGGAGGACGTTGTCATGGCAACAGCCTCTGCAACTTTGTGTGTATATGTGTGTGTGTGTGTGTGTGTGTGTGTTTGTGTTTAATACATTTTTTTTTAACCTGCACCCAAGCCAAGTCCGGCTTGCGCTGCGGAGCAGGGGAGCCCGATCTTATCCGCAAAGGGACCGGCGTTGTGTTCTAGCCCAGCGCTCAGACACCCGGGTGGTTGATTGGTTGAGTCCGCTGTCGCTGTGCTGGGCTGGAACGGAAACCTGCGCCCACACTGGCGCCTTTCAAACCCCCGCTGCACAGGGTAAAAAAAAACATCAAAACCTTGGTGTGCGTGTGTCGTGTGTTTATTGGTTTTTCTCACACTTGCACTCCAAGAATTTAACACCTGCTGCCCAGCTCCTTGGGGGGGGGGGGGGGAGGGGCGGGGGCGATGGGCCGGGGGGGGGGGGGGGTGGGGGGGGGGGGGTCGGGCAGGCTGGGCGGGTGGCGGGTATGGAAGTCCTCTTTGTTGTGTAGACGGCAGTGCAGCACAGTGGGTTAAGGAACTGGTCCTGTAGCCTAAAGGTCACAGGTTTCAGCCCCAGGGTGGACGCTGCCGTTGTACCCTTGAGCAAGGTACTTAACCTGCATTGCTTCAGCGTATATCCAGCTGTATTAATGGATGCAATGTAAATGCTATGTAAAAAAAAAAATAATAATAATAATAATACATAAATAAAAAGTTGTGTAAGTTGCCCTGGATTAGCGTCTGCTAAATGCCTGCATTGTAATAATAAATTTTTAATAAAGCCCTATGCATTTATCATGGGTTTCGTTATTGTAAATTGCATATTGTGGTTTACTAGCCCTGGCTATGCTATGCTACCTTTATACTCTCAAGCCCGTTTGCTACTTGAGAAGCTCTGCATAGTCAGCCACCCTCTTGCAGCCACAGCAGCCCTTAATGTTTTACATTGAAGGCTCGTGTGATGATTCCTCCTTTCGGCTGGAGTGCAGTGCGTCAGCTCCGCTGGCCTGTGGGGCCTGTGCGTGAGCGCTTACGCACGCGGCGCCGCTCGCTGCCGGAACGCGGCGCGTTTCATTACCGGCGGCTTGCAGGTGTCGTGTGAAATGACTGCGCCTCCTACAGACACGTCTGCCCGTGTGAGAAGTGCAGAGGTGTGCGAGAAGCGGAGCGGTGTGCGATGCTGCCGGGAGCCCCTGGGCGGGCGGGCGGGGTGGGGTGGGGGAGGGCTGCTGACACGCGTCCGTCGCTGCGGGCGTTATGGGTCCGCTCGGCCCTCCGGGGGCCGCTCCGGTGGGCTGTCCTCTCTGTCGCCTGATGCGAAATAGAAGCGAGTAACGGTCGCGTGCTGGAGAGGGCCTCAGCTACTACAGGTAGTAGTATTATGGGGTGCCTAATGAACGAGAGGGGAAAAAACGGAACTGGTTTTTTTCTGCTTTGCAATGCAGCCAGAGACCATTGTTCTCTGAGACAAAGCTGTAATTGATGCACTCCGTGCAGACAATGGGCCACAGTGGGAGCTGTAGTCGCTTCTGTTTATGTGCACTCATTCGTCCCACTGTAAGGATCAACAACAGCTCTGCAGTAGGCAGGGAAGAAATATTGCACACTTTCTCCTGCAAAGGAAAATGGTTCGCTTCGCCGCCTTGCCGCTTGTCTCTGAATTTGGGAACGCTTCGGCCCTCGTTGGTGTTTACAGCGAAGCACGGGGCGGAGTGTTAGTTCCTAGGAAGTGGATGGGACTGCTGCCTGTGTTTCTTGGACGGGACTTTATTTTGACTGCTACAGAAGACTCAGCGAAACGGGCAGCGAGGCGGACGCCTCCGTGTGACCCGGTGTAATCCTGGCAGCGCAGTGGGCGCCAGCTTCCTGGAACACGAGCATCGCCGAGTGGTGATTGGCTAGCGCTCTTAGCAATTGTGTTAATTTGGCCATTTTCTCCGTTGTTCTGTTATACCCTGGTGCTCCCTGCCCTTGTAACTCAGATATTTTGTATGTTCATATCGTGGGTTTGGGGGGTGGGGTTCTGTGAAAGAAAGTGGTGGTTCTGCTGAGGGAAAGCCACTGCTTTCAGAGAACCGGGACATTTATACTGCTGGCATTTAGCCAGGCGCTCTTATTCAGGGCAACTTTGCGATAAGATGACATTTCTCTGCAAGCCGACAATGTGTTAAAGGAAGTGCATCAACCCTTTCTGGCGTTCGGCCGTCTGTGACTTCCTGTAGGCGTGCTTCCCGCACATGTTTCACTGATGCTGTCATGCCCCCCTCTTGACCATACGGTCATCACCCCTGAGTGTATGATCAGCATAAGTTCATTTTCTGGTTGTTCACCCGCTCCGTATTTTTACACCGAATGCGCAGAAGACGTTAGTTCCCATGTGCATTGCGTGCATTTACTCATCTGACGCCGACTGGCCTTCCATTGTCTTGTTTGCATTTTGTTGTGCTGTAATTTGTGCCGTGTGCTTTGACCTCTTGCCGGGACGGACCTGCATAGTTAAAGACGAAATTATTTTAAAATGCTGTTATTTTTGGAACTGCTCATTTCCTTTTGCATTTTTTTGTAAAGTGGGTGACCAGGTTATATCTCTTATCTTGGAACTTAAACATTAACGTTTTTTTTTTTTTATTGAATTTATTTTTATATTTTACTTACTCCTTCAGGCAAGTTGGTAGGAAATCTGCTTGCCCAAACTAAATGTATACTTGCCTGGATCTGGCGCCTGTGACATGATGTTTGAAAAAGCACAGAGCCTCTGCAATAACCTTTTAGCATTTGGAATTGAGTCTGGTACAGACAAATAACTGTTTACACCAATAGTAAGCGCTGGTGTCACTGGTTGATGAAGACACACAAACCACAAATGTCAACATGGCTGCTTGCTTCGCTCTTACTACCACCATAACCACCAAGTTGTGTTTGGTTTTGGTTTATTTCCGTATAGTAATTCATGAAATCTGTTAACAGGGACAGTGTACATTAATCCACGTCTCTCTTTTCACATTCGTGAAATGTGCTGAAGTTGGCTTTTGAGCTGATGCATGTCCTCGGGCCAGTTAATTGAACAAGTAGCTGATGTACCAACTAGCTAGCTTGCAAGATTAACAGTGTTATCGTTTTTAGCCAAGCAGCCTAATAATGCTAACATTAGCTCTTTGTGGAG
This sequence comes from Anguilla anguilla, assembly GCF_013347855.1. Lineage (NCBI taxonomy): Eukaryota > Metazoa > Chordata > Actinopteri > Anguilliformes > Anguillidae > Anguilla > Anguilla anguilla. Next base: position 11,161,135 of record NC_049217.1, read on the forward strand.
TCAGCCAGTAAAAAGACGGTGACGACTGTTGATGAAAAAGAAGTGAAACAAAAAAAAAAAAAGTGAACATTATCGTCTGCATCTGCAATGGGTTTAGTGGCATTTGGGGGTTCTTCGTCTAAAGCAAGACGACACACTTCCCATAAATACAAAACAGACAGTCAAAACAAAACAATGCGTGTGTACTACCCAATGATTTCTTTTTAGAATTCTGTTTAATAGAACTATTTTCTATGACGAGACAACTTTGTTCAAGAAAATGCGGCACTGCTTAATAATTGAAGTAAGGGAGTACCAGCACAAAAAACAGATATTTAAGTTTTGTAATTGTGAATAATGCTAAAATGTTCAACATTCTACATCTTGTCATTAGCACGAGAGACTCCTCTTACTAATCTGTTCCCAGCCACTTGCCATGAAGAAAGACAGAACATGGACGGTACAAGGGAGTTGACTATCTGGGTGGTCTATACGCATATTTGTGCCGTTGGTCAAAAGTGTACTGGCCTCCATGACCAACATGACACCTGCCTTGTGACCCTGTTTGTTTCCTCGCACGCAGCTCTCCTTCTGCGCTAGCTTAGCGGCGTCGAAGGAAGATTTGAACTGACGGAATTGTGAATTAGCCCTGAATCATCAGCCGAGCGGCTGATCAGTTTTACTTGCCCCCGGGAAGTGGTGTTGCCTTGTGGACAAGTTCCCTGTTGTAGACAAATGGTAAATGGTAAATAACTATAATGTCTTTCCAGGTCAACACCAGCGTTCGGCGGTTTACCAAGCCTGTGGAGAGCCTGGAGCGTTCGCTGGAGATCAGCCGCCAGCGGGGGCGCAAGAGAGCTCAGAAAAGGCCCAACTACAAGAACGTGGGGGAGGAAGAGGAGGAGGAAAAGGCTCCCGAGGAAGGCCAGGAGGATCCCGAGAAGGCCAAAGGTACAGAGGCTAGCTCAAAGAGCAGCCGAACCTGCGGGGACACGGAAGGTGAGTGCACCAGATGAATGTCACCATGTCAGCCATCCAGGCTCCACCCCCTCCTCACCACCGCGGACCCCGCCCACAAAACTGGCGCTAAGGTCCAAACTGATGGCAAATCCCCCCCCCCCCCCCCAAATTACTCTGATGTGTTTTTTTTCCCCCAGATAAATCAGGAACTACTCATTTTTTCAAACCCCTCATTATTCTCTTCTGTTGTCAGAGTGCAAGACTTTGTGTGTGTGTGTGTGTGCACGTGTGCGGGCGTGTGTGTGTGCGTGCTAATGATAAACCTTCTTCTGAAGTTACCTTCTGCCTCTGATTAAGAAAGTAAGGGTCTGGAAAAAATCTGTATTCCGTGATTAATCGAAGGGAAAAACTATACAAATCTCATCCCTAATACTACTCTGACTTGTTTGGCTCTGTTCCCAGATAGAAGCTGTTTGGAATGTGGGCTGCAATTTTCTGGAAAAAGGTCTAATTACTTGAATCGACTGACAAGCAGCATTTTATTTTATGACTGCAACTTCGCAGCGGTCGCTTTACTTCTAAAAAAAAAACTTCCAGTGAATTTCAAGCTGAAATGTTAAGTTGGTTAATAGATATTTTAGTCGCTTCTGAGAAAGCTATTTTGTTTGCAGAGATTGATAGAGAGAGGGGGGGGGGGTCTAGTGATTGTGAAAGAGGGCAAGGAAGAGGAAGAGAGGTTCAGAGAGCGGGGAGAGGAAGAATGAGGGTGGGCAGGATGGAGAGACGAAGTGAGGGGGAGAGAGGGAGTGAGACAGAGGGAAGGAGCTGAGTGTGTTGTTGTTGTGGTGAAGTAAGATGGAGGGGGGGGAGGCGGTGTGTGACTTCATTACGTCACTGCCCTCTTAACACGGTCGCCCCGGAGCTCTTCTCAGAAACAGAAGGGCTTACCGATAATCCCGCCGTGCGTTTTATTTATCTGATCTCCATCAGAGCCCGCGGCTCAGAGACCCGTCTCTGAAAATAAATGCAAGGAGAAAGCGTTTCGGCTGAATGCGATAAACAGGCGCTCAGTCGGGCTGCTTTTAGCCGGGCCTCGTGCGTGTACGAACTCATTTTCTCACAGAGCCGCCTGATTGGTTGATCCCGTGGGGCGTCGGACGCACTGGGGAACGGCGCTTGCTGTGGTTTGCGGTAAAGCGGCCTCCAGAGCAAAGGCGCTCGCCGCGAGCGTGTGCTCTGCAGCCCCGGCGTGACAGGGCGGGGCGTGAGGTGTGCCAGCGGACGGTCAAACCGCCCGTATGTTTGTGCCGTTACGCAGATGAGCCTGTACAGATGATCTCACACAGCTGGAGCTGTAACTTTACCTTAGAAGGAATTCTGAGGAAAGAAAGAGAAGAAAGAAAGGAATGTCCACGGGGGGGGGGGGGGGGTCATTTACAGGGTTTTGGGGTTTTTTAGTCAGCTCGGGTGCCTGCAGGTTGGCACTGCTTTATTCCCTCTGAACAGTGTGCCACAGATGGGCTCCAGGGTGAAAGCCAGTCCCTGGTCTTTGTGTGGCCTTTAAGGTTTAAAATGGTCGCTGGCTGTCCTGTGGACGTGCGCCGAGTGCTCCCAGGACCCCGCCAGTCGGCTACCTGCATCGCGCCAGTTTTGTGACCGGGGGCCCCCGCGTCCGTCCACTTCCTGTCCCCTGACACCGTGGTTCACATTCATTCTGTGCTCTCCACCTTAACGTCTGTCACCCTGGTTACGCATGCCCCGCCCATTGATGTCTTTGTGTGGTGTCCCACCCTGCTGCCTGTGCATTAATCTGTCATTGTGGTTTTTTGTTTTTTTTGGGGTTTTTTTGGGTTTCTTTACAGTAAGTCTGACACCAGTAAGAAGGACTAATCCTGGTACTTGATTAACAGATGATTGTTTAGTAGCATGAACCATCCACTGCGGGGGTGTCAGTCCCAACCCCGAGAGGGATAGTGTCATTTTTTTTTTTCTTCTTTCATTTACAGTAGCTGCTAGTTTAGGCCTTGTAAATGAGTGCACTCATTATCCAATCAGTGAATGAAGTTATGCACATGGGAGCTGAAACTAAAACGTACAGGAAAACCGGCCGCTCCCCTTCGGACCCCCGCTTTTCGGTGTGGTTTTCACACAGGACGTTTGTTCTGGTGCTTTTAGCACAGGGCCTCTCAGAGGCCTCCGTCACTCTGTCTTTCAGAGTGTCCTCTACAGAGAAGCAGCGAGAACTACGATAGATGCCAAAGGGAAGTTAAACAGATGGAAAGCCAGCCTCTAAAGTGATGACCTTGCAGTCATGACCGAGATAAACGCACACTCCAAATATGAGCTGACGTTTTGGGGAAAAAGCCCATCAGCATCATTATTACAAAGTGTCTAAGTGGAAGGCAAGGAAAAAAAGAAAGCTTTAACACTGCCAAGCAGTTTTTTTTTTTCCATAACATCCATTTGCTGCTTTTTTTCCCCCTCTTGTTTTCCACTGTGAAATGCATTCCATTGCTGTGAGGTTGGAGCAGCTTTGCGTGCGCAGGAAAGCCTTACCACAGTCTGACCACTAGTAGGCACTAGTGGAATCTCTATAATGAGAGCAAATGTACGGCTTGATGAACAGGCACAAGGCCCTATACTACAGCATTTCATGGGTATAAGTGGCCTTCAAATCCTGGAGATTAAAAAAAAAAACTGATGAAAGGCTACTAAATGAAGCGGTAGAGAGTACAGACAAGCCTACTATGGTTTTATAGGGCAAAATTGACCAGCAGTGTTAAAAGCATAAACTGTGAATGCCACTTTGATAGGTGGAAGGAGTGCTCTACAAGGTCTCTTGAGCCTCCCTGTGATCCGCTGCGCCTACGTGGGCAAACCGCTCTTTCCGCGGCTGTCTGTGTCTCTCGACCGCACTCGCTTTCTCCCTTTGTATAGAAATGGATTGGGAGGAGAGCCCCTCCTCCAGTCCTGTTGTTTGCCTGCTCCTTTCTTCTTTGGATGCGGTTTCTCATTCCGATTTTATTAAGAGGCGGAGGAGGGTTTGGGCTGGGGAGGCTCCCTCCCCTTGCGCCCTGCCCACAGCTGCTGCAAAGCGTTTCCAGATGCATCCGAGCTCTTGTGCCACATGCGGCCTGCCCCTTGTGGGGATGTAACAGAATGCAGTGAACAGGACTGCGCCCTCCAATACAGTTCACAAGGACTGGAGAACAGCTCGGCATTACTGTGTTCATCCCTTTGTCTTGTCTGAAAAGGGATGATGCGTGTGCCTGCCCAGCAGTGAGGCGGCTCTGATTCTGCTTACCAAGGTCTTGGTTGAAGGCCATCATTAGTTTATTAGTAGAATTAGATGTAGTGCCAGACTAAAACAAAAACCTGCAGCCACTCTTATCTGTTCCTGAAGATCTCCTGGGTCTGTTCTCATAAACAATATTCCTAGTTCATGCAGAACATGTAATGGATTGGTTCTGGGAACTGTGTTAGGTTTGTGGGTTGGATATTTTTCAGAGGTAATAATGAAATAATGTTTATCCATAATGGCAGCAATCATTTGTAAGTGCAGATGATGTGTTAGTGTTGGTTCGCAGGCGTAGGTGATGTTTTAGTGCTCATTGTTAAGTGCAGGTGAAGTGTTGGCACTAGTTTGCAGGGGTAGGGGACGTTTGAGCACTGGTTTGTGGGTACAGGTGGCACTTAGCACTTCACCATGTTAGTGTGGCGCAATTATAGGTGAGATGCTGCAGTCATTTACAGGCGCATGTGGAGCTAGCTAAAGGTGCTCTGCAGGTGTAGGTGATGTGTTAGTGCTCGTTCACAGAGAACTAGAGGTGCTCTGCAGGTGTAGGTGATGTGTTAGTGCTCATTCACAGAGAGCTAGAGGTGCTCTGCAGGTGTAGGTGATGTGCTAGTGCTCGTTCGCAGAGATCGAGATGGTGGTGATGGAGAAGTCGAAGGTGTCGGAGCCCTCCACCCTGACGGAGCAGAACATCACAGACGAGGAGAAGACCGCCGCGGCCGCTGCCGCTGGTGCCCAGGGCCTGAGGAGCAGGTATGACCCAGAGACCGTAAAAAATATGGACAAAGCCACTGTGACGTCACCCATTGACTCTCCGTGGGTCTCTAAAACACGTTTTGAAGCTCAATGTTGTCGATTGGCCATGTTGTCGATTTGGAGCCAAAACCATAGGGTTAAGCGGTCTTGTGATTTTTACAATGTGATTGACAGTCCGGTGCGGAAAAGCCCATCAACCTGAACGAACGATTGCAGAACGAACTTGAGGCTAGCTGACTGTCTGCCGTTATGTTTTAAAATATATGATCAAATGTTTACGGAGTTTAATTTCCATCCGTGACTGTACTGTGTCATGTAATCACGTTATATGTATGACATTAATAATACAATTATGTTCAGTTACCTCCAATTATGTTTCAGCAAAACGAATATGCTTAGCTAGCATATCAGCTTGCCAGTGAGCTAGGTAGGCTATCCGTGGTTAGCTCACGCATTAGCAATATGAACCACAGGGGAAGAACATTGACTACACTGATGGTCAATCAATCGGGGATGTGTAGGCTACTGGTGATTTGACTAGGCTAATTTTCGTATAACTGTCTGGTAGATCTGCTGTTAACCGAGCAAGTTATCGTCGTAGGTTTTCGCCAGTCAGTTAATGAGCCTGCTACTACTAGCTACTCCATCGCCGTTTGTGGTGTTCACTTGCTGGGTGACGCTAGCTGACCGATCATTCGCAAATCACTTTCTACCGAATAAAAATTAACACTGTCAGCGGTGATTAACAAATCTACCAAGTATTTTAATAACTGATCTGCAGGCGTGTAAATATGACAACGCACTTTGTACAGCAAGTTTTCCACCTGGTGCATGAAGACAAAAATAATTGAATTTCTATTATTATTAGGCTATTTTTTTTTCTTGTAAATCATCAAAACCAATGGAGAAAAGCCAATATACGCAAGGAGCCCCCAGGACCGATTCTGAGAACCACTGTCTTAAATGCTCTTGTCAGTCTCTTAAATGTTAAAAACATGTTCCTTTCTAAATACCAGTCTTACAAAGATGGTTAATTTCGTTAAATTTTGTGTGTGTGATTTCATCGTGTGTTGTATGTTATTCAGCAAATAAACCTTAAGACTCTTAATTCGCTTTGTGAAACTGAAAATTTTGCAATGTTTATCCCAAAATCGGGATTATAGTAGCTTTGTCACATGCGTGAAGCATGGCCCAGGTAGACAATTACGGAATGTACACAACTGACAAGCCGTCAAACACGTTTGACAGATTGAATATTTGCCGGTTAGGGTTAGCTAGCTAGTCAAATAGCTTGGTAGCCGAAGTTTTAGCATAGGCTACCAAGGCTGGACTACCAAATATAGCAAGCTGATTACGCTTTCTGCCAACTAATTATTTGGTTAAGTAGGCTAAAGGAAATAGTAAAAATGACTCGCCTACTGAAAAACGTCAGAGGATGATTATTTTATGGTCGTCTACTGCAGCTGTAAATAGCACACGCCATAATGAAATCACTACCAAATGGGATGCCTGCATTTTCTGACTTCGCACAGGTGGACCGTGGTCGGAGCCGCAATGTCAAGGCCAAGAGGCGCCACCTCCCACCCAGTGACCATAGACTGTAGCCCCTACTATAGTTTAGTCCTCCGCAGTAATCATGACGCAAACTGTACCTCATTGGTCCACAACGAATATTATAACAGTGCCCAAATGACACAATAAATCATGAAATCGACCCATGGACAGTCATAAGACGAATAAAATACACATATTGTGACTATTTGTACTCATGAGAAAATTATTGACTTTGTATTTTGACCGCATTTGTACTGTAGACTTACATGGAAACCGGATATGAAAACACCTATACTGGAGCCAACCGTAGTGGCGCTAGTGAGCAACCAGGAACAACAAGACCAGGAAATGAGCTTCAAAAACGAAGTCTGGTTTTGGCCGCTTGGTATGACCTCACCGGGACAGGTTCGCCTCCCCTGAGGAGGCATGGGAGAGGGGGGCCGTTTTCTTTCTGACAGGGTAAGGGAGGACAGGCGGAGAAGGCACAAAGAAAGCGAGATTCTTGCAGAGAGAATGAGGGAGTGCGGCAAGGGTGAGAGAGCGGGAAGAGTGAGAGAGTGGAGAGAGCGAGAGAGCGGTGCGAGTCTGCGGGTGCACGTCCGTTGGCACCACCGATGCGTTGCTTTGCCCTTTGTCTGGCATAAGCCCCAATCTGCGCGAGGTTACATCCCAACAGCTGACCCTGAGGCTAAAGCCAATGCTGAAGCCAAGCATATCACCGCAATCAGTGCGACCCGGTTCGTTCTGATCTGGAAGAGCTGAGTGTGATGCAGAACACCCGCCAAGAATGTTCTTTGTCTGCACTGAACTGTTTTTTTAATGAAAGAAAAACAGAAAAGCAGTCCAAGCGCTCTGTTTGTACTGGCTCATATTCCCCTATCCCGGCCTCCGCAAACCAAATTTCATATAAAGTAAACCAAGGAAGCACTGGATATCTAGGGATTTTTAGATGGCCTTCCTGAGGTTTGGCTCTTCAGTGCAGAAAACTGTCTAGCAATAATAATAATGAATAATACAGGAGGTTACGGTGGAGGAGCCAATAGCTATAAATTGAAGGGTATGTAGGTTCTTGGAAACCTTTGGCGTATGAACTGCAGTGCCTTGGACTGCAGGAGCCATCCTGTCGCAAACAAAAGCCGTTTATTTTGACGGTCATAGTCATAGGATACGGTGCTCTGCAGTGCTTTTATTCGCCCCTTGTTCGTGAGGTCTGAGGTTTAATTCTCCGGGAGTTTCCCGACAGGGTGGAACACGTCTGCCTTCTTCGAACTTCTCCCCCATTCCAGCGTGCTGAAACGTGTCCATTTTCTCACCATCGCCAAACAGTCGGGCACTGTCTCGAGCGTGAATCCACTTTTCCTTTCTGTTGTCGAACGCTCGCGCTATTGGCTCCCAAGCGGTTTTCAGTTGCGGAATGATGATGGTAAATTGCATTTGCGTGTGAAACAATAAATATTTTTCACCTTGCTTGCATCAATACCTGTGGTGTCACCATTAAAAAAAAAAAAAAAACATGAAGACCAGGGTACAACATTGGTGTGCCTTAAAACAACACCCGGAATCCCAACAGTGTGGTGTTGTGACCAAAAATGCCCAGGGGTATTCACAGTACAAAATGAGGGTGACCCGAAGTGACCAGGTCTTCACAGCGTAAAGTGAAAGCTGTGCATGGTGCGTTGGGCCAGAAGAAACAGCTGGGTAATTGGAATGCCTTCTCTTGCACAGGTTTTCCTGTAACACGTGCGTTGTTACGCGCTTTAAATATTTCTTTGATCTGACTGTCTGATTTGTCTCATAACACAGTTATGATTTTTTCCCCTTACTTTAGGATGGTAAGATTGATTTTGCCTGTGTGTGTGTGAATTCTCAGGCCTTTCCTGGACATGGTTTACAACGCCCTGGACTGCACGAACGATGACTACTACGCCCTCTTCGTCCTCTGCCTCCTGTACGCCATGTCTCACAGCGAAGGTGAGCTGCTCGACCAGGTTAGACGACCGCGACCGTTGCGTTCTTTACCAAAGCTGCGTTCTTTACACAGCTACAATCATAGCGACCTATACCAAGGCTGTGCTCTTTACACAGCTACAATCATAGCGACCTATACCAAAGCTGCGTTCTTTACACAGCTACAATCATAGCGACCTATACCAAAGCTGTTCTCTTTACACAGCTACGATCATAGCGATCTATACCAAAGCTGTGCTCTTTACACAGCTACAATCATAGCGACCTATACCAAGGCTGTGCTCTTTACACAGCTACAATCATAGCGACCTATACCAAAGCTGCGTTCTTTACACAGCTACAATCATAGCGACCTATACCAAAGCTGTGCTCTTTACACAGCTACAATCATAGCGACCTATACCAAAGCTGTGCTCTTTACACAGCTACAATCATAGCGACCTATACCAAAGCTGTGCTCTTTACACAGCTACAATCATAGCGACCTATACCAAAGCTGTGCTCTTTACACAGCTACAATCATAGCGACCTATACCAAAGCTGTGCTCTTTACACAGCTACAATCATAGCGACCTATACCAAGGCTGTGCTCTTTACACAGCTACAATCATAGCGACCTATACCAAGGCTGTGCTCTTTACACAGCTATGATCATAGTGATCTTTACCAAAGCTGTGCTCTTTACACAGCTACGATCATAGTTATCTTTATCAGATTATTGAAGCATTACTACTGTGATCTTTCTCAAAGTACACAACAGCAGTGTTTTTTACCAGATTTCCCAACCGCAGCGAGATTTACCGGATTACGCAACTCCCAGCTGTGCTGTGGCCGTGATCCATGGGGATGGGAGCAGCGAAGCGTGGGAGCAGGCCTGGCCTAGGGATGACATGCCCAGGTCATATGGTGCTCTGGCAGGGGCTGTTCAGCCCTGTTCCTGGAGGGCCGCAGTACCCGCAGGGCCACCCTAACCCTGCTCAGCCCTGGTGCAGGGCGAGGCTCACCCCCTCCCCCCCCACCCCGCTTAGTCGCCAGCTCGGGCCGTGGACCGGAGCCACGCCGCCGTCTTCTCGGCTTCGTCCTGCCAGGGACTGGGCGAACTGAGAGAGAAACTTTTCCTTGTTAAAAACGAGATATCTTTCGGCCCAGCTGTCCAGCTAACATCTGTAGACTGATAGAGATCACTTGCAGGCAGCCCTAGATGTCATTCCGCAAGTAATTTATCGCAGATGTCATTTGGGAGTGAGTCAGGGATCTGCATTAGTTCGGAGAACTGCGCTTTGCTTTCTGTTTTATGAGTTTCTATCTTGGTAATTGAAGCGCAAGGGTCGTGTGTCATGCATGTTAGGCAAATCATCTTTCTCTCCCTTATCGCTCATTAGGCGAAAGAGCCAAACTTTATTGAAAATGAGCGGATGGAAAGCTGCTTTGCTGTGGTGTTGTTGTCAGTATACGCGCACCTCCCTCAGCGCGGTGCGTTCAGAGGGGGTGTGACCTGAGGTGTCTCAACCCGTTCCTTCGGAGTGGCGCCTCGCTGTGTCTGTGGCCAGCCCCGTCTTACTGCCTGGGCCTCTTTTACCTCAGCCTCATCCTGAAAGTGAAAGCAAGCAGCCTTGTGTACCTCAATCTCACAACGCTGATAAGCAAGTGAAAGGTCTGCCAGATGGGTTGTCACAGCTTGTCTGTGTGTATGTGAGAAGGGTGTGTTTCATGGGCGTGTGATGGTCTTTATTAGGCGTCTACTGTTTGTTTAAGGGTATTATTGATTGTGGTGTGTGTGTGTGTGTGTGTGCGTGTGCATAATGCATTTGTTGTCTAATCCCTTTGTAATGATTGTTTACTGGTTGAGGTGTGGGTGTGTGTGTTCTATGTGTTTGATGTCTAATACTTGCGTAACAGTTGTTTTTTTGGTTGTGTACAGGAATAAACCCTCTGCTCCTGGAGAAGCTGCAGTTGCCAGTGCAAGGGGATCAGCAGAGGAGCAGCTACAGCCAGGTGCTGGTGGAGAGGCTGATCCGTGTGATGAGCCAGGCTGCTCAGCCCGGTATGCCCCAGAGAGATTCCCATAACTCTCTACACCATTAACCCTGTGCTTATGTGTTCACCCAACACCCAACACCCACCCTTTCCTCATTCCTCATTACCCTAACCCCCAACACCTCCACCCCCCAATCCCCCAACACTGCCGTAGCACCCTCCTCATTTTCTTTTTGAAAAGGATGCTTTAAGCATGCACGTGTGTATTTTACACTGTGGTCTCTCTGCTCAGCACTGTTCTGGGATCAGTAGTTTTATATTGCGCTGTGGTCTCTCTGCTCAGCACTGTTCTAGGATCAGTAGTTTTATATTGCGCTGTGCTCTCTGCTCAGCACTGTTCTGGGATCAGTAGTTCTATTTCACAGTGTGGTCTCTGTGCTCAGCACTGTTCTGGGATTCGTAGTTTTATTTTACAGTGTGGTCTGCTTGCTGAGCGCTGTTCTGGGATCAGTAGTTCTCTCTTTGTTTGTTTTGTACAGATGGGAAGGTGCGCTTGGCTACTTTAGAGCTCAGCTGCCTCCTCCTGAAGCAGTCGGTCCTCTCCCCCAGCGGCTGCATCATCAAAGATGTCCACCTGGCCTGCCTGGAGGTAGCCTTTCCTCTTTAAATAATGCCTTCACATTTTAGGTTAAAACTAGTAATAACTTTTTAAATAACATTTAACCATTTCAAATAATTTTAAATGACCAAATGAAGTTTTGGTGCCTATAACCACGATAGTTTTAAACCATTTTAAAAGACATTAAAAAACTGTAAAATAAATGACTTTTTGCCAACGTCAAGATAATTTTAGTGTAACTGTAAATAACAGTTTTAAAGTTACTTTGAATGACTTTTAACTGGAATAACCATCAAGTAGACTATGATGGGTGATTTAATGAGGGCTGAAATATATATCTGATAGATATTTCTTGTTAAAGCCTATGGTTTGGAATGTAATACGTCTGTGACGTATTGGTTAAAGTGGGACAGGCTGTCCTGTCTTTCAGTCTGCACATTTATCTCTGTTAGGCACACAGCCATAGACCAGGCTGGATACAAGGCAAATGTAGCCAGCCCAATATTTATTATGGAAACTATTATGGAAACATTCCTCTGTTTCATGTTTTATATTTTATAACCTTTTAAAGGCATCATTTTGAAATGCTTGGTTTCTTTTCAAAAATGGCCCAGTCTTTAGTTCTGTGTATATATATATTTGAAATTCATCTTTAATTTGATTTCCTTTTATCATCACTTTTTTAACATTATTGTCTAGGGTCAAATTAGCAATCATTCTTGTGACTTCCGAGGAACAGCACTTCTTTGGAGAACTGGAACGTTTGAGGAAGAGAACAAGTTGCCTTTTTTAGAAAGGAAATTCTCCTGACATTTTTTTTTGGTTCAAAACTTAGAAACAAGAATTAACCAAAGGCTATGTGAAGGAACCAAGGGACTGATATCTGACTAATGAAATTAACTTTCAATGGGGGAGGCTTTATTTAGCGGTTTGAATTAGAATTACGAACAGTGTCCACTTAAATGGTAATTAACCAGCTGTAAATTTACGCACAAATACGTTGATGTAAAAATGAAGCACACCCTCTTTCAATTCTGTGGTTTCATATATTTGGACATAACTGACCTTCATCTAGTCCACTCCAAGTGCCAATAGTAAATGAATATGACCTCATGTGACCGATAACACAACAGAGTTTACCGGTCATTATCTATTCAACGAAAAAAAAAGCCAACATTCGAAAAGCAGGCATACTTTTTCATTCGCATCGCTGTAAGGGTGGTGTGGATAACCTCAAAGCTAGCAGGGGGGAAAAAAAAACCAGTTCTTTTTTTTAATTTTTCAATTTTTCTCCCGGTGGCGTTACCTGCACCCGTTTCTCCTCCGCGTTAGGGTGCCAGAGAAGAGAGCCTGCACCTCCTGCGCCGCTTTTACAAGGCAAGTGAACCCGCTCAACCGTAGTTCTAGTTTGCCTGCGCCTCCCTTTGGCGGAGTCTGGCCCGCCTGGCATCTCCAGAACACGATTGCGGTCGCGCCAACGCTTGGTAATTCCAGCTCGCGTTTTGGCAGGTCATGGCATGATTGGGTTGTGGGGGGTTTTTTGGTGGTGTTTCTGTTTGAATGCCAAAAGCTGCCGTGGCTCTTCTGGTAAGGCCATGACACATTTTTTCAGTCTTTATTCCTCAGCTGAAGTGCCTGTTATCTACTTTTAAACTGAGTCTGCATGAGACCCACCTGTGGCACCTAATCCTGATTCTGAAAAGCCACAGTTTTGGGGGTTCAGGCCTGGCGTTTGCTCTTTTTGCCCTTGCCTTGCTACTCAGTAAAGTGTCTTTGTGACAGTTCTCTATAAAAAGCGCTATACAAATAAAATTGAATTGAAATTTGAATTGAACAGTTTAGTCTTTGTTATTTTTAATTTGGATTTTTTTCTCTCCCCAAACAAATGTTTAGATAGTACTTTCCTGAACTGAAGGAGTTGGATCAGTCCTTTGCTCTTCTGCAGTTATTTGTTGAAAGAGAGTGAGAGAGAGCACAGGCTGTCCCAGGCTGTGGTTTGGTTTTGGTGCATTTGGACTCGGTTTGGCTGGTTTGTTCACAGTTTGGCTGCTCCTTGTCCAGGTTCCCACGCTCCCTGAGAAACCTTGAAAGTCCTCAAGTGTAGCAAATCCCGGTTTTTAAGATTGAGTTTTAAAAAATTTTAAGTTTGAAACTTAAGGATAATTTAAGTGTAAGCGCTCTTCAGACATGCTTTTAACTGTATAAGTTAGCGTATGTGTTGCTTAAAATTCTCAGCAGCTAATGGTCCATGAGCAACGCTTGCACCTGTGTTTTCAGTCTTATTCAGCTAAAGCACACAGAGACTCCCCCCTCTTCTCTTCCCTGAGAGATGCCCAGCTGTGTAGGCTTAATAGTTTGTGCTGGCAGAGCCGAATTTGGCCTGTTTCCATGTTCCTGGAGTCAGCGAGGGGTTGGCACACATGCAAAGTGAAGCCTCTAGGCCAGGGCTGCCCAACCATGTTCCTGGAAATCTACTGTCCTGTAGGTTTTCACTTCAACCATAATATGGGTCATCTGATTCTACTAATTTGTAGCTCAACAAGATCTCTAGTTGTTGAATGAGGTGTGCTGTGTTTGGGTTGGAGTGAAAACCTACAGGACGGTAGATTTCTAGGAACAGGATTGGGCAGCTTTGCTCTAGGCCTTCTGCTCTCTCTCCTTCTCCCCTCTTTTTTCTTTCTTTCCCCCTCTATTTCTCCCCCTCTCTTCTCCTCTCTTTCTGATCATGAGTCTCTATCTTCACGCAGGGAGAAGAGATTTTCCTTGACATGTTTGAAGACGAGTACAGGAGCATGACGGTAAATTTGAGCCACGCAGGCGCATGCAGGCGCATGCTCGCGCAGGCATGCGTACACGCAGGCGCATGCACACTGGCTAACATGCGCACACGCAGGCGCATGCACGCTGGCTAACATGCGCACAGGAGTAGTCACATACATCTAGACACACACAGGAATTCGCTCACGAGACTAAACTGTTTTCCCTATTGGTTTTGTTTCTTATGCCTCCAGAGGCATTATGTTTTCGGGTTGTCCGTCCGTCCAATCCGTCCGTCTTTCCGTCCCGACTCTCATGAATGCAATATCTCAGGAACGCCTAGATGGACTCAAGGATGAACTGATTAGATATTGGTGGTCAAAGGTCAAGGTCACTGTGACCTCACGTCCATCCCATTCTGTCGTGAACGCGATATCTCAGTAACGCCTTGAGGGAATTTCTTCAAATTTGTCCCAAACGTCCACTTGTACTCAGGATGAACTGATTAAGGTCACTGTGACCTCACAAAACACGCTTTTGTCCATAACTCAAGAATTCATACGCTAATTATGACAAAGTTTCACACTAATGTCTAATAGGATAAAATAATAAAATGATGACATTTTGTATCCAAACGGTCAAAGGTCAACAGAGCACTGGCTACTGGTTGGCGGAAGTCATACTTGTACATACTTTCTAGTTTATGTAATGTTGGCTTGAGGTCATACTTGTTGAGTGAAGGACTTGTCAAATTTAAACAAGCAAAAGCCTCATTTCCTGCATTTCATATACAAGAGCACTTAAGTATAAAGCACACTGTGCGCGCCTTCTGTGTGAGCGCCTGTGTGTGCGTGTGTGTACGCCAGTGTGTGCACGCGTGTGTGCGCCTGTGTGTGTGCACGTGTGTGTACGCCAGTGTGTGCACGTGTGTGTGCCTGTGCACCTGTGTGCATGTGAACTCAACCTTTCCCAAGCTGTGTGCTCAACAGAACTCTTAAGGGAACCCTTTAACCATTGTAAATGATTGCTGGTATGGGAGAGGCTAAGAGGGCTGGTGTATGCTGATAAATTACAAGTTTTAGGAGTCAAATTGGAATATCGGTGCAAGATTGTGAGATCACCATGGTGACCACACTTTGCTTGGCTGTGTGTCTGTGTCTGTATGGGTGTGCATGTCCTTGTGTGCTCAGAGTAAGCCTCTAAACGTGGAGTACCTGATGATGGATGCCTCCATCCTACTGCCCCCTACTGGCACCCCGCTGACCGGCATCGACTTCGTCAAGAGGCTGCCCTGTGGAGACGTGGAGAGAACACGCAGGGTGAGGCGCACACACACAGACACACACACACACACACATACGCACCTCTGTTGCAGGGTTACAGCTTGCAGGGAGGAAGGTTCTGGATGAGAACAAGTCCATCATGCCTCACAGTCCCCAGGATTCAGCATGGACAGTTTCAAGTGCCGCTGTCCTGACAGCAGTGTTTTGTTTTTCCGGCTACAGACGGGCTCAGGCTATTTGTGGCTTCAGTCTGATGGGAGCTTCCCAGAGCATTGAGACTTTATTTACCATCTATTTAACCATGAATTTCTACTGAATTTCTATGAGGAACCTATTTTGCAAGACCGCATGGTTAACCCTTTTCATCAAATTTGAGTGTTTTATCAGACTGTAGGGATTCTGCATCTCCCCAGCCGAGAGAAGCGATTATGATGCATATATCCCTGGCCACGCACTACGTTTGGTGTGCGTTTTTTGTAATTGATGATATGTTCGTAATAATGTGTGTAATATATTTGGGTGCCTGTCGGAAATAACATTGCTATATTGGGGTTAATACACACAAGCCTTTTTGTTAAGGATTTTGTAGAGGTTCTGTTTGGGCTGCATATGGACTGAGTGCATTACACTGACCTAGCAGACTCACAGAAGTGGAGAACGTCTGTGCTGTTCTCAGGAAATGCAATATCTCCAGGAAGGCACAGAAGACACATTAATAATCATTATGTGTAATGTTAACTGTGGCAAACACGCCTGCCACAGGCCACCGAAGTGGCTTTCTTTGGGGCCCTCCAGCACAGAGACACAGGGAGAAGATGTTCAAACAGTCCACATTTATTCCACGAGGGTTTGGCAAGATGGTATAGCCAAAGTGAGCAGATGTTAATGCAGTCATGACCGAAGCTCCCTGGTGTGGGTGGGGATGGCAGATTTAACCTGTGCGCAGTGATTACCTCACTACGCACAGGTGCAGCCACTCCTGTTCCCGGGTCCAATTAGACCTGGCCAATTATCTAATTCTCAACCAATTATCCAATTGGCCAGGTCCAATTAGCTTGACCCAGGGCAGGTGTGGCTGCTTAAACCAGCCATCCCCACACCACATACCCCCAACGCCAAACTGAGGCCAGGGAAACTCACTGGCCGAAGCCTACCCCCCCCCCCCCCCCCCCCCCCCCCACACCCTCCCACACTCCCAACAAAGCCGACGACAACAAACAAAAACACTCCAAACACGCAAAAAAAATTTAAAGTCAGGGTGGGTGGCCCCGGAACAGTCCAGTACATGCGGTGACCCTCCTTCGGACGACAAGGCAGCCCTTCTTCCTCCTCCCTCCTGGAGCATGGGAAGTCCTGGGCTGCTCTGCTGGCTGGTGGGGGCGTCACCGGCTTGGGCTGTTCCAGGGGCTGTGGTGGGGTGGCTGGGCTGGTGGGCTGGTGGACTGGCCTTGTGGTGCTGGGGACCAGGAACCCTCGTGGCTGTGGTGGCCGCCAGTCGGCTCTGCTGGCGGGCGGCTGCAGGCTTATCCCCTCATGGGCTCCGGGCAAACCAACCAGGCCAAAACAAAGAACGAAAAACAACCAAACGGACGAGAAAGGAAGCAAAACGGCGCGGCCACCGCTCGTGCGCCGCCCGTGGCTGACCCGCCTTCCCGACCAAGTCCAGCTCACGGCGCGACCACCTCTCGTGCACCGCCCGTCGCTGACCTGCCTCCTCGGCCAGGTGCAGCTCCTCAGCGTCCCAGCTGAGGATTGCCTCCTTCCCCTCCCTGGTCATCTTCCGCTCCCCATTCTTGGCCCGGAGGATCCGCCCGAAGCCCTGTCGGGAACACCTCAGCCGCCCCTCGTCCAGTGTGCTTCCTGGCTGGCCCTCCTGTGCCTCTTTGCTGTGCCGGAGGAGCCCCACGTTGGGCGCCACTGTGGCAAACACGCCTGCCACCGGCCACCGAAGTGGCTTTCTTTGGGGCCCTCCAGCACAGAGACACAGGGAGAAGATGTTCAAACAGTCCACATTTATTCCACGAGGGTTTGGCAAGATGGTATAGCCAAAGTGAGCAGATGTTAACGCAGTCATGACCGAAGCTCCCTGGTGTGGGTGGGGATGGCAGATTTAACCTGTGCGCAGTGATTACCTCACTACGCACAGGTGCAGCCACTCCTGTTCCCGGGTCCAATTAGACCTGGCCAATTATCTAATTCTCAACCAATTATCCAATTGGCCAGGTCCAATTAGCTTGACCCAGGGCAGGTGTGGCTGCTTAAACCAGCCATCCCCACACCACATTAACCAACAGTGATTAAATAAAAATTTCACTGTTGTATAACTGAAATGGCTGTAAAGTTGGTCTAGCAGGTGAATAACTGAACTGGTTGTAACGTTGGTGTATAACTGAAATGGGTGTAAAGTTGGTGTAGTAGGTAAATAACTGAAATGGCTGTAAAGTTGGTGTAGCAGGTGAATAACTGAAATGGCTGTAAAGTTGGTGTATAACTGAAATGGCTGTAAAGTTGGTGTATAACTGAAATGACTGTAATATTGGTGTATAACTGAAATGGCTGTAAAGTTGGTGTATAACTGAAATGGCTGTAAAGTTGGTGAATACCTGAAATGTCTGTAAAGTTGGTGTATAACTGAAATGGCTGTAAAGTTGGTGAATAACTGAAATGGCTGTAAAGTTGGTGTATAACTGAAATGGCTGTAAAGTTGGTGTATAACTGAAATGGCTGTAAAGTTGGTGAATACCTGAAATGTCTGTAAAGTTGGTGTATAACTGAAATGGCTGTCTCCCTGCAGGCGATCCGGGTGTTCTTCATGCTGCGCTCGCTGTCGCTGCACCTGCAGGAGGAGCCGGAGACCCAGCTGCCCCTCACCCGCCCCGAGGACCTGATCAAGACCGACGACGTGCTGGACCTGAGTGAGTCCTGGAGCAGCAGCGCCCCCTCTGACCACACCGCTAAATAACACTCACTGCACCCCATCAACCCCCTGCACGCCCTCTGTCACACCACCTATACACCACACCCTTCTTACTCCCTCCCAGAAACACCTCACCCCCTCTTGAAATGCCCCTGCCCCCCCCCCCCCCCCCCCCCCAACACCCTCCTCGAGCCTGACTGATGGGCCTGGACTGGATGTTCTCGCACTGACTGACCGACATGACGATATACACACACAAGAATAATAATGACAATAATAATGACCGCCTTCGTTATCATGAACTGAAACCACTGCAGAGAATCTCTGCCTTTTTGATATCAGGCACAGTTAGGTGTGAGGGAATTGTTACAGCTGTAAAAGAAGTTCTACAGTATAGATCACAGGTTGGTGGCGGGGGGGGGGGAGAATTGGAGCGTCAAAGTCATTCGGGTCACCGCCATTGTTGATGACTCTGGCCGCGGCAGCCCCAGGCTGCTCCCCCGCTTCTCCCCGTGCTTTGACCTCATCCACACGTTTGCACAGGCATCACCGCCCCGGAGCGCGCGCGCCTGCCCGCCCACCGCCGACCTTTTCTGCTCAACTCTCGCTTTTACCATGTCATCGCCTTGGCTACAGTCGCTTAGGAAACATAAACAGGTTGACTTGTCTTTGACACTGAAGCTCCTGCCCAACACCCCCCCACCCCCCCCCCCCCCCCGGTCATTAACGCCTCTTTCACAGTCAATGAGTCTTGCACAAATGCTCGGCTTAGTTCCAAACAGCCGTTTTGCAACGCTCGTGTCCGTGTCATTTGCTTAGCCTCTGCTTTGCATACGCTAGTTGTCTTTCAGTTTCCCAGGCTTTCTGTTTTCTGACGCTACCTGTACGTGAAGTGTACTGTACAGAGCATGTGGCCTGTATTTTTATGTGAAGTAATAATGAAAATGTGACAGAATCGGTGTGGTTACGAGGAATCGGGTTTTGTGTGACTCGACTGAAGAAACCTGCGTAGTATTCTGGCTTTGTGTCAGTGGCCGTGGCCGTGCTCTTTGAGCTGTGGCGAGTTTGTTGTATTGTCTCGGGGGTGAGTCATATTCTCCTCCTCGCGGGATTGGTTCCCGCTGTTGCCGTGGGCGGTGATGCTGTTCCTGGCACGACCCACGGGTTCAGAGCAAACGGTGGGCCGGCCCTCTCTAGGTGGGTAGGCGGACGGGAGGGTCGGGGGCGGGATCGGCTCTACCTCACTTCCTGCCTAATTTCCCTTGTTCTCGTACCAGGCCTCCACGGCTCCTCTCTGGCCTGTTCTGACACGGTTATGATCGGTGTGGTAATTTATGAGTCGCCATTGTCTTTCCTTCTTAACTGCCTCCCTGCTCCAGTGCATTTCTGGCCCCTGGCCAAAACTTTCCTGATTAAATTATTCTTGTGTATAATTTTTTTTGGTCTGGAGCCACAGCAGGCCTGGGAGGCTGATAAGATAAGATAAGGAAAGACAAGGGCATTTGAAACACTGTGATAAATGACCGTGTCGACTGCATCCGATGTTTGCCCTGCACGGACTCAAGATAGGCACAAGATAGTGAGTCCGTCAATGATGGGAATTTTTTTTTAACTGAGAGGTGCGCTCGCGCCCTCTTATCTACGTGTTTCCACCCGGCGGCTGCACGTTCAGAGACACCCGGCCTTCAAAAAAGAGCGGCTGCTGAAATCCATGACGTTGACCAGGCAACGAAAAGCTAACTTCTTCTTTCTGTATCTCCCAATGATAAAGAGTTTATTCCCCCGGCCCCCCCATACCGCCCCCCGCCCACCCCCCCCCACCCCCCACCCCCCACCCCCACGCCCCCAGGTCATTAGCCGTAGCCGATCGTGTGAACTGTAGCCGCACCGCGCGGCGAACGTGACCCGAATCCCGGCCGCGCTCTCGGCGGCGTGCGCGCCGTGCGGCGCGTTGGAGAAAGCGCCGCTCGGCCTGGGAGACGGACGCCCTGCTCTGCCGTCGGTCGGCGGACGCGGCGTTCACGGCGTTCACCTCTCTCGCCCGCTGTCGTGTTGGCACGCGCGCCGCGCCGCAGTCGGGTCAGCCCAGTCCCTGCTCCCCTTCCGCCGGCGACTGCAGACCCGCCTGCTTGCACTGCGCCTTGGCTCGGCTAACGCCCGACCCCGTTTGTTATGGGTGTACTAGCCCTGCCCGCGCTGCGTATAGCGCTGTATTTGACAGTTAAAGCGCTATACCCACAGTGCACCTGCTACTGCAGGTGGCGTCGGGCGATTGTGACGCAGACTCAGCTCTTTGCCTGAACCTTTTCGTATGCAATCTGTAAGTCAGTCTGGATGATAGCATCTGCTAAACGGCCCTTAATGCAAATGACAAATGTAATATTACAAAAGTAACTTGTGTTTAAAGTGTAAAGTGTTTCAGTTACTGCACACACAGGGGACCCCCACGTTCGAGTTTGGGGACCACCCCCCCCCCCCCCCCCCCTTCACCAAGAACCTGTTGTGGTGCAGTGTGGGGTCGTCTGTTGTGGCGTGCAGCAACGGAGGCTAGAGCCAGGAGCCCTATACAGTCACTCACCCCACACACACACTCCACCACACAGTTCTTTCACTCCTTCAGGAAATAGGAAATGACACCCACTGACACCAAGGCTTATCTTGAACATTTTTAACATCTGGTGCTGGTAAATGCCCTTCAAACTATGCCAAGAAACAATATCATTTTGCCACAAAATGAATTTACAAAAAGTTTACCCCAGTTCTGAGTCACCACAGTTCTCTGAAGCACATGCACACGAACACACACACAGGCACACAAACACACACGCATACACACACACAGAGTATAAGCTAAGCAGACGTGACAGAAACGTACAAAAAGAGAGAACCACTGGTACCACTGTCTGAGACATTGCAGACCATGGTCAAGTGTGTTTCAATAGGAAGTGAAGTTAACGGGAAATAAAAAGTTACAGTTTATTATGGGGCTCCGTGCGTGTGGTCCAAACACGAACGCTGAGTCACTCGCGTCGTCTGGTCGATTCTGTCCCTGACCACTTCCACTCTGCAGTGCCTCAGATTTAGCCCAGGGGGCGCTGCTCTCTGAGCAGCTGCTCTGTTTTCAGGGCATAGCCAGTCTTGTTCGCCTAGACGTTCAGTTCGGTCGGAGCCCAGTTTGGGTTCAGTTTGATGTCAGGCCGAGCAGGCCTGGAGAAATGTCCCCAGGATGAAATTTCCAGGAGCAGGACGTTGGTTGATTTCTTGTTTTATGCGGAAGGCCTGTCCACAAATTCCTCACGGTCAGCCGTGGTTGTGCTCCTCTCTCCTCCGTGAGGACGGCATAACTGCGGTCCTGTCCCTCCCTTTCCAATCGGGCCACTGGCATCTGGGTAAAAACCCCAGATCTGCTTCTCGTTGGCCTGGCTGGTGCAGAGTGGTTGGCCTGGGGAACGTCTGGACGGGCGTGTTCAGCCTCACACCCGCTGCGTTAAGCTGGTTCAGGAGATCCTTGCTTAGATGGCGGTTCCTTGCTGTAAAAAAAAAGGATGGTAAGCAAATTTGTTGCATGATAATATAGAACATTTAAAGAGCTTATTGCATCATACCCGACCTCAGCAAAGGTGCGCTGTCAGCTGCTTCCCATTGTGGCGGCTCAGTCAGACGCAGTAACGTGGAATCCGGGCGTGGTTTCCCTTTAATGTGGTGAGGCTTTCTAAAGAGAGCCGCTTCCCCAGAGAGGAAGCGGAGATGGCGTTTCCAGGGAATTTCGCAGCAAGTAAAATCCGTCGGCGCCGGGGGGGGGGGGGGGGGGGGGGGGGGGGGGGTGCGCCTTTCTGATCCTTTCTATAAAAATAAAAATTTAAATAAAATAATAAAAGAAATACTGCGCCAGTATCTGTGTGGGCCTGCAGGCAGCCCGGATGGACCTGACGTGCCCCTGCACGCAAATAAAAATGCCATTTTTGGCGGGATTGGTGCTCAGCGTTCCACTGAACGTCTCACGGGTCGCCGAGGTTAAATGTGGGAAAACTTTGGAATGTGGGAAAATTGGGGCTGATGATTTTCTTTTGTATGTTTTTTTTTTTTTGCGCAGATCAACTCTGTAGCCAGCTCAGGGTCACAGGGAATCAAACTGGTAGCATCCCAGCATCTCCGTTACAGAGCCAACACTTTGCTTTTTGTTCACTTCGTTTAAACGTTTTTGTTCAGTTGTCTGTCTGATTTTTGTGAAACCACGGATTGATCTGTGGGGTTGGGAGGGAGGGAGGGTGACTGTTCATAAGGCAGAACCCAGGTGTGATAGATATCAGCTGGTCTTGATGTGCGTGCAGGAAGTTAAAGAAGGTGAAAAAACAAACCACAGGGTCGGCAGCCTTCCCAGTCTGATGGATCCCTCTGTGCATCTTCCCTGAAATGGTTTGAGGTTCTGGGATACTGTGAACATCTGTGTGCAGCTTTTTATGCACTTTTAATAAAGTCTGCATTTCTGAGGTATATTTCTCTTTGGCGAGTAACAGTGTGTATTTCCCGGGCGCACGTCTGATTGGCAGCTAATGGTGTTCGGGGGCGTGCTTTTGATTGGCGGACAGTGTGTGCTAATTAATTGGCGGTTAACCTTGCGCACTTGTGATTGGCAGATAACAGCGACCTGATCGCCTGTATGGTGGTGTCGAAAGATGGCAGCCAGGCCCAGCGCTTCCTGGCGGTGGACATCTACCAGATGAGCTTGGTGGAGCCGGAGACCAAGCGCCTGGGCTGGGGCGTGGTCAAGTTCGCTGGCCTCCTGCAGGTAACCGTGGCGATTTTGCGGAGGGCTCCAGCTGTGGTCTTCGCCTGTGTCCCAGTGACAGGCGGCAGTGTGTGATGAATGCAGTTCAAGGGTTAAAAGCAAAGAGAGCATCTCAGACAACAGTGTTCTGAAATACACTGACGTACTACAAAGTAAAAAGTGTCTGCGCCTCTGTGTGTGTTTCTCTCTGTGTCTGTGTCTGTCTGTGTGCGTGTGCGTGTGTGTGTGTGTACGCTTGTGCGTGTGTGTGTTTTTCCCAGGACATGCAGGTGTCCGGTGTGGAGGACGACAGCAGGGCTCTGAGCATCATAATCCACAAGCCCACCTCCAACCCGCACGCCAAGCCCTTCCCCATCCTGCAGGCCACCTTCATCTTCGCCGACCACATCCGCTGCATCATCGCCAAGCAGCGGCTGGCCAAGGGCCGCATCCAGGCGCGCCGCATGAAGATGCAGAGGATCGCAGGTGAGAAGCCCCGCCCCCTTCTGCCCTGTCACCGCATGCTGTAGCCACGGAGATGCAGTAGAACGTTCCCTGGCTGCTTTCCCCTCTGAGCCAGAGTTCATCTTCATCTCAGCACGATGCTTCTGTGTTACTCATGTGACTTGCTGCTTGCCGTCCGGCCAGTTACAGAGAATCCTGAAGCTACTATTGCAAAGAGCAGGATTTTGAGGGGGATGTTTTTTTTAAATGTGTGACTCACCCCTGTCGACTGATTCATGTTTTACGATCATGATTTTTTTTCATTTTTTTTGGGCAAATCCCCACGGCATTGCAATTTTCAAAAAATAAATAAACAAATCGGCGTTGACACACTCCAGAATGTACTGCCTGACTGGCACCGAAATGCAACACAGAAAAGGGACTCCCTCCAAAAACTGGGAGTTAATGCCCTGACCGTTATTTCCTGCAATGCCTTGGCTGCATTTTGGGAATGCTTTTGGCATTCTGGGTGTTTATGGCCACTTCTCTGGTTATTATAAGTTTGTGGCCAAGCCAAAATGAGCTTGTTTTGCATGTCAAAGACCTGCCATGCCCCTTTTTTGTGAAGCTTTCCCTTTGCTGCATACAGTGTAACATATTTATGGTCATTTAAAAATGATAATGGCTAAATCTGGATGCGCTGTTATGACCTTTGACACATTTTAACCCCCAAAACATGCGCAAAACCTCCATGGCTCTGGCAGGGAAATGTAGTATAGCTGTGAAAGGGCGATGGCCTTAGTGTGTGTGTGTGTGTGTGTGTGTGCGCGCGCGCTTGTGTATGTGTGCGCGCGTGCGTCCATGTGCATGTGTATGCCTGTGTGCTTGTGTATGTGTGTGTGCGCGTGCATCCGTGTGCTTGCGTATGTGGGTGTGTGTGCTTGTGTATGCGTGTGTGTGCTTGTGTATGCATGTGTGCATGTGCCTCCATGTGCTTGTGTATGTGTGTGTGTGTGTGCTTGTGTATGCATGTGTGCCTCTGTGTGCTTGTGTATGCGTGTGTGTGCTTGTGTATGCATGTGTGCGTGTGCGTCCGTGTGCTTGTGGACTTAAGAGCTCCTGTATTTGTTCTGCGTAGAACAGTTTAACTATTTTTAGACCCCTGGGTAAATTTGTTCCATTTGTGACATGCAAATTTGGCAGTCTCCGACAATCCCAATGTGTCTTTTCGGCAGGGCGTGGGAAGACAGGTGTGCGTTCTGGTTCTGCCAATCACCCTGGCCTGATTACGGAATTGGCTGTGTTTGCCAGCGCTGATTCAGCTCGCAGAGTAGACCACATTAAACCATTTTTCCAGTTATCGGCAATCATCAATGAGCTCATCAGTAAATGCAGTGAAAATAATGTTGCTTAATTGATTTATGGGTATAATTAAGATCCAAAGGTGCTATGAAATTCAGAAACCGACGTGGCCTTTCAGGAATAGAGTTCTCTGCCAGAGCAGAAGAGAAGCGGACGCCGCTGGAGCCTGGATTGCGGGTGCGACTCAGATGTGAGCACGGCAGGGAAAATGATTTTTACTCCCTCTCCTCTCTCTCCCTCCCTTTCCCCCCCCCTCCCCAGCGCTCCTGGACCTGCCCGTCCAGCCCTCCTCGGACGTTCTGGGTTTCGGGGGGGGTGCAGCCTCCTGCTCCCAGCAGCTGCCCTTCCGCTTCTACGACCAGGCCCGCCGCGGGCTCACCGACCCCAGCGTCCAGCGCTCCGTCTTCGCCTCCGTCGACAAAGTGCCAGGTAATGCCTTCGCACAGGTAATGCCTTCGCACAGGTAATGCCTTCGCACAGGTAATGCCTTCGCACAAGTACTGGCCTCACAGAGGTGATGCCTTTGCACAGGTAACGTCTTTGTGCAGATAACGCCTTTGCACAGGTAACGCGTTCGCACGGGTAACAGCATCACAGGTAACATCCTTACTTTGGTAACAGCATCACACAGGTGAACCGGGGCAGAGAGGCTCTGGTAGCACCGCAGGGGCGGAGTGCCAGGTGAATCCCGTGGGCAGGTGACGCCTGCCGCCGCTGGGCCGCGGAGGTGTCGGCAGGTTCACAACTGTGTCCGTTCCCTGTCGGGCACTGCCAGCGTACCTTTAAATCAGGAAGGCCAAATTATCGGATAGTGCCCAAGGCGTGAGCCGCAGAGGCGTGGGCCAGGACGAGGCCAGCAGTGCAGGGCGAGAGGGAAATCCCAGAGCCGTCGGAGCGGGACGTCCGGCTGCCGCTTCGGGGGGGGAGGTCGGGGGAATGCCGGGGCAGACGGGCGGGACGGCGTACGGGCGTACGGGAGGGGGAATGCGAGGCGCGCGCATTTTACTCAGGCGGTGAGGCGTGTCACACACGCCACCTTTCTTTCGCTTGTGCGTCTGCCTGACGCGCGTCTGCAGATTGTGCTTCAGATTGCCTGCTGGCTCCAGTGTTTGGGGCTTTCATTGAGAGAGATTCCAAGAAACATAGATTCATTTTCACTTTTTCTGGCAGACACATACATATATATATGGCCATAATGGCTTCTCTTTACTCTTGTATAGCTTATTTGTATTTTATTCAGTATCCCTGCAATTGTGAAAAGCGGGATCCGTTTGACTTCTTTATACTAGCTTTAAAATAAACACATCAGTTGGCAACCTTGGTAGGATGGTCATCTTCATTCTCCTGTTCTGATGTTCTGAGAAATGCACTCTTATTGCGTCTGCTCAGAAGTTTGTTGTAGCAGTGTCGTCCTTGTCAGTCATCATATATGAAATATAGTACAATGAAAGTAATTGCACACAGACGCATACACACAGACACGCGCACAAGAAACACATCTATAGATTTGTACAGCTGCATATTTCTTGATGCCACTAATACAGTACCTGAAGGCCTTGACTTTGGATGTATGCCAATGTGGCACGTTGCCACCCTCCTCACTGCCTGACCATATATCCAAATGACAGCTGGGAGTTCTCTTTGAAGCACTTTTGGAACTGTTGACGAAGCTGCCTGTGGTTCTTGCAAACAAAAGCAAAATTTTTAAAAAGAACTCTCAATGGCCAAGTCCTTGTAAAACACAACCACACCACGCCCCCCCCCCCACCCCGCCCCCCCCAAGAACACACACAATACCTAGGCTTGCACGCATGCCCGCAATCGCACGTGCACAAACACGCTCATAATCTACAATTACTAATCACTGCTAATGTGCACTCATTATTCCTTTAGCTCATTGTTCCTTTAATGCAATTTCCCCCACCAATATTTCTGTCTTATTGTGTGTGTGTGTGTGTGTGTTTATATTATTACTTTTTCTTACTGTGACGACCCTAATGTGTGCGCACACACACACACTCACACAATCTGTTAAGTGTGTGAGATTTCAATGCATTTCAGTGGAGATCCTTAGAATAATAACAATTACAATAAAAACGAATACAATCCCTGCACATGTACACAAACACACACACAGTCTTTCTCTCTTACCATATTTGGGGAATATACAACAATATGAATTCACTCATAACCTAAATTCAGAAACACATTCACACTTGGTGTCCCTTTCACGGCTTCCAAATCATACAACCTCCAGATGAACCGATAGTATTTACAAACTGTGAGCTCTGAAGTGCCTTGTTTTGTCTGTATTTGGGTATTTTATCCCTTTGCGCTCTGCTTAGAAGTGCACACACTGTTACCATATGCTGTCATCACACCGATCAGGTTCTATCTTACATTGCACCCATCTCATTCATTCCACTTCCAGAATGGATAACATGCAAGCAAGGTTAATGCCTGGAAACCATGGAGGAAAGATTTTAGTTGAGGATTTCCGGTATCTAGGATGTTACCAGGTGGTTAATATGTGATTAATGGCGACTACTGGGTGGCTGCTTAATCTACACTAGATGGTTGCTAGGGTGTCGCTAGAAGATTGCTAGGGTGCTGCTAGGTAATTACAGATGGGTGTGATTGCTAGGATGTTACCAGGTCGTTACTATAGTGATTACAAGTGCTTGCTAGGGTGTCACCAGGTGGTTACTAGGGCATTACTAACTGGTTCCTAGGGTGTCGCTAATTGTTTGCTAGGGTATATGAGTTTGTTGCTTAGGTATCACAAGATGGCTGTTAGGGTGCCAGTAGGTGAATATAACAATGTGGCTACGTAATTACAGGCAGTTGCTAGAATTTTACTTGGTGGTCACTTTAGTGATTACTCTGTTGTTGCTAGGGTTACTAGGTGATTACAAGTGGTTGCTCGAGTTTTTGTTAGTTGCTAAGGTGTCGATAGGTGGTTGTTAGGGGCCACTAGGGTCTGAGGGATCATAGTGTGCAGAATTGGTTAGGTAATCCTAAAGATGACCCGTATTCATTGTTATGAAGAAAACTGTGAATTAAATGAAAGGGGCACAAAATATTTAAATATACAATGTATTGATATTCAAAAGCTATTTCTGTTCGGAAGATCTCTGCTTTTCTCATCTTTGTGTCATTAAACCTATGTAAGCATTTTTAAACAATCGAGACAATGCTTGTCACCTGTGGAAAGTTACTTTTCAGATCTGATGTGGTTCCAGAAGGACACTGGCAGTTCTCTCATTTTGGGTTGCTAGTCACTTCATTGATAAAAGATCTGCACTCAACATGATTCGCTAAGAGGAGGCTAAAACATTTCATGATTTTACATACGGTGTGATAGCTGGCTGATACCAGTTTTTTACATCTCAGTCTATAGTATCGCCACAAGTAATCAGAAACTGTCTTCTGGTATGCTGTTAATGAGTACTTGGCTCATGGCAGAAAATCAAAAAAGAATTCTGAAACTTTTTTTTGTAAGATGAAGCTTAACGACATTTAAGCAAATTGCCTTCCTTGACTGTCATTAGTACGTAGCATTTGACAAATTAACCTTTGAGTGATCAATGAGTGAATAATTTTCTGTGACTCACCAAATTAAACCTACATTCAACGTGTCTGACGTCCATTGAGATACGTAATTTTTTGTAAAATAAATTGCTTTCAGTGTACCAAAATTATGTTCATGTACACTAAAAGGGAAACAAAGGTTGAGGAAAAATGTACTGTGTTCCATAAACGTTATTCTGTGGTCAATTTTTTTTTTTCAAGATTACAATGGGCAATGATCTAGACCAGATGTCACTCTAGCTAGCAAAATTTGTTTTGATCAGATTATCTTCTTTCATCCTGCTTCTTTTTCAAGTTTCATAAAACTGAAGTTATGAAATTACAACTGAACAATGAATATTCTGCTGTCATTAATTGTTATCGCTCATCTACATTGACATTCTTGAAGTTCCCCCTGAGAAAAAAAAAAATGAAGTTATTCTATATTCAGTTTGCTTATTTACAGTTTAATCCTAAGAGCAGGGATCTGTAGTCCTGGTCCTGGAGAGCCACAGTCTGCTGGTTTTTCTCTTCAGCTTAAAAGTAGCAGCCAGTTCAGAGCTGAGTGTCTGTTACTGATCCACTAAAACAGTTGATTGCACAAAGTAAGTGTACCAATAACAAAAACAAGCACATGCTGCAGCTCTCCGAGATCAGGGTTATGGACTTCTGGCATTGGGACAGAAATGGTGGGGGGGCGTGCTTCTAGGCACTAACCTCAGCCTCAAGTTGAAACCCAGTTTGAGAACCTTGCAGAGGCAGCAATTGTTACAATCCTTTTTTTCTTTTCTTTTTTAAAGCCATTAACCGCATCAGTCAAACACAAGATCGTTTTTCGCCAGAAGAAACTGCACATATTTTCTCTTAATAGATGTTTAATTTAATGGAGGGTGTAGGCCTTTGTTTGACTTTAGCTGTGTACACACTGGTAGGATGTGTTAACAATTGGTTCTCTGGAATATGCCTCAGAGGGGGAATGAGGGGGCAGGTCAGGACAGGACAAGCTAATTTCTTCAGACACGAGAAGTGGTCTTAAATGGCAACGTGCAGATTTAAGATAGAAATATCTCAACCTTGTGAGCAAAATAGAAATAAAGAAAAATAAAAATGTCTGTTGAGGTTTTTTGCAAATTGGTCCCAAAATACTCTAGGTCAGGGGTGGCCAACCCAGGTCCTGGAGAGCTGCAGGGTCTGCTGGTTTTTGTTTTTACTCAGCACTTAATTGATCAGTTAAAGCAGTTGATTACACAGTTAACTCACCACACCTGTTTCCTTTGTCTAAGTGGTTGTTGTATTTATGGTGAAAACAAAAACCAGCAGACCCTGCGGCTCCCCAGGACCGGGGTTGGCCACCCCTGCTCTAGGTCATTTGATGATTGATTGTTTGTTTTTTTTAATGCTGCAGTTCTGTTGGGCTGTGGAGAAGGTTGTCATTGGGATAATGTGGGATAAGGAATTGACTGGTTTGATTTATTACGTGTGGTGTGACAACAAAAACCAGCACTCCCTGCAGCTCTCCAGGGTCTAGGAACCTTGATTCCAGGAGTAGTGCTTGAATAACATGTCCCAGAAACATCTAAACTTTGCTTCTTGGCCTGGGAAAATTAAGAGAAAAAAGAAGGTACATGGCTGATCAGAAACAGATGGCCTTATAACGACTTAACCCCCCACCCCCCCTTAGGTTTAAGTATGTTACTGAGCATTGGAAATAAACAGCTGCTTCTATCTGTCATTTCCAACTGCCCTAAGAGGCAAACCCAGAGGTGCCGCACCCAACTAACACTAATCCCTCAACAAATCCCTAATGAACATACAGTCTGTGGGTCCAGTTTGGGAGCTATGGCAGCCCAAGAGGATCGCCTGGGCAAACCAGCTAGTGGTTGTGCTCGTCTTTTCAGTACCTGTGGCACCAGCTGTTCTGTCAGAGCGGTCAGGTTCTACGCCCATTTTGGTGGTGACCTGCGGTTTTTGGACCTGGTTTTGCTATATCAGAGAGTATTTCTGAAAGGGGAACTAGCTGACTAATTGGAAACTTTCAGGTTGTTTTTCTGGAATTTTCTACAGCAGCAAGTTTTCAGACGACGCCATTCTGGTTCTAAGAAATGCCTTGGACACCTGCCAAACCATTAAGGGGAAACTCGTGGTTCTTGTCGTCATGTTTCACTGTGACTGAAACAGGGGGGCGTGCACGGGGTGTGTTTTGGCTGCTGCTGGTACAATGGCAGCCTCAGTGTTGAGGCATGCTTGGCCTTTGATATGCATAGCCATTCTTTCCCTGACCATATAATCATCACCCAGTTTACATGGCTTAGAAATACTCAACTCTCCAACTCAACTGCTGCATGGTTGCTGTGTGGTTGCTGGGAGGTATCTGGGTGGTTGCTGTGTGGTTGCTGGGGGGTTGCTGGGTAGTTGCAGGATGGGTATTGAGTGATTGCAGGGAGGTGTCTGGGTGGTTGCTGTGTGGTTGCTGGGGGGTTGCTGGGTAGTTGCAGGATGGGTACTGAGTGATTGCAGGGAGGTGTCTGGGTGGTTGCTGTGTGGTTGCTGGGGGGTTGCTGGGTAGTTGCAGGATGGGTACTGAGTGATTGCAGGGAGGTATCTGGGTGGTTGCTGTGTGGTTGCTGGGGGGTTGCTGGGTAGTTGCAGGATGGGTACTGAGTGATTGCAGGGAGGTGTCTGAGTGGTTGGATGGTATCTGGGCGGTTGCTGGACGGTTGCTGGGAGGTTGTGAACACGCGGTGTGGTTCTGCCTGTGCTTTCCAGGGTTCGCGGTGGCGCAGTGTGTGAGCCAGCACAGCCCCTCCCCCCTGTCCTCGCCATCCCCGCCCTCCAGCGGCAGCGCCAGTGGGAGCGGGAGCACGGGCCGCTGCGACTCGGTCACTCCCAGCACCGCCTCCGCCCAGAGCCCCTCAGGTACCATCCAAAACACCCCGCCCCTCAGCTACCATCCCAAACACCCCGCCCCTCAGCTACCATCCCAAACACCGTGCCTCTCAGCTACCATCCCAAGCACCCTGCCCCTCAGCTACCATCCCAAACACCGTGCCTCTCAGCTACCATCCCAAGCACCCTGCCCCTCAGCTACCATCCCAAACACCCCGCCCCTCAGCTACCATCCCAAACACCCCGCCCAGCACCCCTCAGGTACACCATCCCAAACACCGTGCCTCTCAGCTACCATCCCAAACACCTCGCCCCTCAGCTACCATCCCAAACACCGTGCCTCTCAGCTACCATCCCAAACACCCTGCCCCTCAGCTACCATCCCAAACACCCCGCCCAGCACCCCTCAGCTACCATCCCAAACACCCTGCCCCTCAGCTACCATCCCAAACACCCCGCCCCTCAGCTACCATCCCAAACACCCCGCCCCTCAGCTACCATCCCAAACACTCTGCCCCTCAGCTACCATCTCAAACACACCGCCCCACACCACAGCTATATTTTTATTTTATTATTTTTTAATTGTTTTGGACTGAAACAGTTTTCTGTCAGAAGACTCAATCCTCAGCCTTTCATGCTTACTGCTGTGTTCCTTGTATGATGACTATCCCTATTGTGTCTTTGCGAGCAAGTGTCTGGGCGTTTGGTATATGTGTGTGCACGTGTGTTTGTGTTCCTGTGCACGTGATGAGTGCATGTGTATGTGCATGCCATGTTTGTGTCTGTGCATGTCTGCCTGTTTATGTTTGTCTGTGTATGTTTGTGGGGACGTGTGTGTTCACACGCGTGTCTGTGTGTATGTGCAGTTGTGTGTATGTTTGTGTGTGCGTGTGTTTGGTGCGTGTGTGCGTATGTGCACCTGTGTGTATGTTTGTGCGTGCGTGTGTTTGGTGTGTGTGTGTATGTGCACCTGTGTGTATGTTTGTGCGTGTGTGTGCTTTGTGTGTGTGTGTGTGTGTATGTGCACCTGTGTGTATGTTTGTGCGTGTGTGTGCTTTGTGTGTGTGTGTGTGTATGTGCACCTGTGTGTATGTTTGTGTGTATGTGCACTTGTGTGTATGTTTGTGCGTGCGTGTGTTTGGTGTGTGTGTGTATGTGCACCTGTGTGTATGTTTGTGCGTGCGTGTGTTTGGTGTGTGTGTGTATGTGCACCTGTGTGTATGTTTGTGCGTGTGTGTGCTTTGTGTGTGTGTGTGTGTATGTGCACTTGTGTGTATGTTTGTGCGCGTGTGTGCTTTGTGTGTGTG
This sequence comes from Anguilla anguilla, assembly GCF_013347855.1. Lineage (NCBI taxonomy): Eukaryota > Metazoa > Chordata > Actinopteri > Anguilliformes > Anguillidae > Anguilla > Anguilla anguilla. Next base: position 11,193,537 of record NC_049217.1, read on the forward strand.
TGTGTGTATGTGCACTTGTGTGTATGTTTGTGCATGCATGTGCTTTGTGTGTGTGTGTGTGTGTGTGTGTGTGTGTGTGTGTGTGTATGTGCACCTGTGTGTATGTTTGTGCGTGCGTGTGCTTTGTGTTGTGTGTGTGTATGTGCACCTGTGTGTATGTTTGTGCGTGCGTGTGTGTGTGCGTGCGTGCATGTGTTTGGTGCGTGTGTGTGTATGTGCACCTGTGTGTATGTTTGTGCGTGCGTGTGTTTGGTGCGTGTGTGTGTATGTGCACCTGTGTGTATGTTTGTGCGTGTGTTGTGTGTGTGTATGTGCACCTGTGTGTATGTTTGTGCATGCATGTGCTTTGTGTGTGTGTATGTGCACCTGTGTGTATGTTTGTGCGTGTGTTGTGTGTGTGTATGTGCACCTGTGTGTATGTTTGTGCGTCCGTGTGTTCGGTGCGTAGTGTATGTCAGTTGCCCTGCACTTCAGGCCACGTTGCTGCGGTATGCAGTACCTGCCACGCCTCACGACTACCGCCGGTCCTGCTGTCATGTGTGTAGTCTTGTGCGTTTTATGAAAGAATGCGATGCATTTGTGTCCAAGAAGCCAACTGCTCTTCCAGTTCTACTGCAGCGTTTAGCGTGGGAAAGTAATTCCGTAAAGATTCAGGTTCCTGCTGCATCCAGTTTTCTTTTGTGCATTTGTTTTATGGGGACATTACAGTTTATGTTGTTAACATTATATGTACAATTTACAGTGACATGTTTAGACAAGTGCCTGGTGCACTGTTTCAGTGTTTGCAGTACTAATTTGGAACACAAGATAGACCTTTAAGACAAATAACAAATGCCAATGATAATATTAGGATAAACATGTGCCTGAGATTAGCAAAATGGAACAATATAAATGGGGATAATTTAAAGTCATTTTTCCTTGTATAATATAAAAGCTTGATTGCCGAAGTGTGCGGTGTGCTCTGGCATGTCTCTTGGATGCAGGGGCAGTAAAAGGGTGAATGTGGTGAAGTGTTCAGGGAGTCTGTAAATGTCTGTTGCAGCAGGCCCTGTCTGCGTGAGCGGTGCATTGTGACTTCCATGTTACTCTGAGTGATCACTTTCTCGCGAAGCGCCCTCCGGATTCTGTGTATAGTAACAGCTGGGCGTGATGAGTAATTACAGTCAACACCTGACCCGGCCCCCCCGGTCCCCACCCCCTCGGGTGAGGTCACACACTCCCACATCCGTCCCCTGCTCTACTGAGAATCAGAGCATGGCTAGCCTTGCTTTGGGGAAACACCAAGAACCCCCTTTAGGCCCATATACCAGCCCCTGCTACAAAAGCCAAGCTACTGCTGACAGATCTGCCATTTCTGTCACATTCTGTGATTGATATATATATATATATATGACCTGGGTCAGCTAAATATTTAAAATATTTCACGTCATTAAAATCTAAAATCGCTCCTGCAGATCCCTGGGAATGTGGCTGAATGTTGCTGCTTATCGGTGTAAATTCTGTTCTTCTGGTAGTGCAGTTTAAATAAATAAATAAATAAATAAATAAATAAATTTAAATTCCCTCAACGTACTCATGACTGCACTCTCTGATCTCTGTCAGTGCAGAATTCATCTCTGCAATTGCTAAAGTGCTCTGTACCTGTCCGTCAATTTATTCAAATGGTAGGTAAATGCAGAAATAATAGAAATGGGCGGTTTGAGATCTGGCAAGCAAACGAACGCTCGATCTTCCCCGCACTGCGTTGGTTGAGACTTTTAAAAAGTCTGTAGCATACCATTATTCGTTGGGATGGCATTATGGGTAGATGAGTCTGTCGCTCCCTACCCACACCTGAGACACTCATTTATTTTACACTTTATTTAACCAGACAGTCCCATTGCGATATAGAATCTGTTTTGCATGAGACCTAGCCAAATTAGCATAAATGATAGAGGCCGATATAGAGAGGATTTATGCCAGGAGATATAGAGATAGATATGGACATTTTCGGTGTTTGGTTATTTGTTTCATGTGGTGATGGAGCACTGTGTGTGGTATTTGTAGCGAAAGGCCAGTTCACCAAGCCTGCCCCCTGGGGGCTTTTCAAAAGCCTATTGAACAAACGGATAACGTTCTGGCCTCGACCGGCTCCTGTCGCTACTGGTTATTCCACATATCCGGCGTCTGGACGGATTTAAAAAAGGAACCAATGAGAAATTGCCCTTAATATGGTGGATATAAATACCTTCTCAGACTGGGACAGATCTCCAAGGAGGTTAAGGGCCCTTTTGGTTTGGAGTGGATTCAGTCAGGTGTGATTTAAAGGAACGCACACACACGGAAGCTCCTGAACCGCTGCTCTCTGGTGCTTCCCCCCCCCCCTCACATGAAGAAGTGTTGCGGGGGTTCAGATGGTTCTGTACATGACTGTGCGAATCCTGATTAACCTCATCTGTCTGTTCTTCCCCCTTTTTTTCACTTTGAATGGAAAGAAAGAAAAAAACTTAGAAAGAAAAAAAAAAAAAAACTTTTCTATGTTTGTTCCATCGAGGGCTTTTCTGGAAGGTGTGGTTGTGTGGGGCTTAAAGATTTGAGTTTGTGAGGGGGATACTGGGTGGCTCATCCTGTTAAGTCACTGTTCCAGGGTTGGTCCCCCCCCCCCCCCCCATGGTGTGTTAAGGAATACTGGCCAGGCCAATGCTGACTGCGCTCTGAAGCTCATCAGGCACCAGCTCCTCCTCTGCTCGTTTGGACAGTATGGAAAGACTGATGTTGCATGACTCAGACAAGGCCGCCCATGACTTAGCACTGGATTTCGGGTGTGGTGTTGAGAACACATTTGAGCAATCGGATGCCTTATTAAAAATAATAATAATAATAATAATAATAATTCAATTAAAATATTTCCCAGCAGAGCCCACTCCAAGTTCGATTCCGGATAAAACACCGCCTGCAGGGTTATTAAAGCAAGGTCCACTTGGACCACAAATTGCAGCAAAACTTGAATTGGAACATGAGGGCATAGAAATGTATGTTTGAAAAAGTTCACCTTGCGGTCTCAACCAGAGCTGGGGAAAGTTCCACAGTATGGGTCAGTTCCATTTTAATTTAGTCGATTCACAAAAATGATTGAAATTCATGTATTCAAAAACCCTCATTGAATATTTTTCAATTAATCAGTTCAATTTTATTAATTTCTTGAATTGACCCCCCCTCCCCCTGAGCATAACCCTGGTCTGTGGAGTGCCAAATGTTTCGATGTTTTGGACAAAGGAAAAACCCTTACGCAATTGGAATAATTGTAAAACTGAAAAGCTCTCTGGCTCTCCAGGAACAGGGTTGGCTGACTAAAGTTTCACCCTATCCCAGATATCCTTTTATCTTGCTTGGTGAAATGACTCCCCCAGGTCTGAAGAATCTCTTGCTTTCTTATCCAGCTGTGTGAATGGTTGCTTAGCTTCAGCTTGGCTCTGAAAGGTGAGCATACAGCCACGGTCCGTTTCCTTCTTGTCTCAGTAACCCCAGGCCTGTATTTGTAAAGCATCTCAGAAATAGGGGAAACCTGCCCTGAGATGGTCTATGAATATGGAGCGCTGTTCTTCACCCTCTGTGCCCCCACCTCCTCTCTGTGTTCCATTGTTCAGCCTTGCCCTGTGGTCTGTCCCTCTGTTCTCCTCTAGTCAGGTCTGGCAGGAAAGGAAGACGGAGGGGGTTTAGTCTGTCCGAGGCCGACAGTCGCGGCGGACGCTGGGTTTAGACCGCCGAGCAGCCGCGACCCAGGCCGACCAGGCAGGTCCACTCTGTCCCCACCGCACCAGGGCCCCGCCCCCTCCCAAATCCAACCCCAGCCCCTCCGAAAACACGCCCGCTTCATCGCTGACCCAGGCCCCACACCCCCAAACTCGACCATACCACTCCGCTCTGACTCCTGCTGTCTCCCAAACCTGACTCCACCTCCCACCCCAGCACCGCCCTCTCATTGCAAACTCCCCCCCCCCCGTCCTGAAGAAGCCAGCGAACAGAATGGAAGGCGGGGCTATTCTTGCGTAGTATAGACTTTTGCAAAATATAATAAAATGTACAAATTATTTTTATTTTAATATTATCGCCATTCTATTTATTTGAATATTTAATATATGGATACAGATATGCCATACTTAAATTTACAAATAAAAATGTTTTAATTAAAAAATGTATAAATGAATGTAATTTAAGTATGCACATAATAGTGCCACTGTATCCTGTATCAGTCGCAGCTGAGCTTGTATGAAGGTACTGCTAAGATACAGCAATCAGAAATACCAAGTTTCTTTTTCCCTCTTATGGAGATTTTGTTAAACAGGTTTTGTGAAAAGAGATTTTACTGGCTCATTTAGTGCTATGATCAGGCTGGTCAAAGTTAAACAAAGATATTGCAAACAGATCTGCCACTTGGGGCCAAATCCCTTCCAGAACGTTCTGCAGTGATTTTTCCCTTCCAAAGAATAATAAACATAGTTTTCCTGCCTTCCAAGTCTCCTCTCCTGCGCTCCGTCTTTCCCATTTTATCTTTTTTTTTCTTCTTTCGTCCTCATCTGCTTGCCATTACTTTTATCCCTTGTTCCTCGGATGTTCTTTCTTTTTGTGACCTAATTTTCTTTTCATCCTATTGTGATTTGTTTGTTCATTTATGTTGTTTCATAAAATTAATTTAATAATACGGTGGATGCTTTTGCTGCTGCTGATGATTTTCTTATTTTTAATTTTGGTATTTTTTTCTCCCCCCCCCCAGAGGTTTTTGGCTCCCATCGCTCTCATGTGTGTTCACACCCCCCCGCCTTACTCCTGGGTCTGTTACCGCCTGTAAAGTGAATTGTTTCGTCAGCCATATTGTCTTTTCCCGCTGCCTCCGTGACCCATTTTCCCCCAGAATTCACAAAGTGGCTTCCTTGTTCGGTTCCTCTGGCGGGGAGGCTGTCACAGTCACGGCTTTGTTCAGGAGTGCCACTCAGGCACCGCAGTGCTTAAAGTACTTCTCCAAAACGATATCAGATTACATACCTCAGGCACCTGTTCTGCATCCTCAGAACAAGCATGCATTGTTCAGGGCATTGTGTAGTTTAGAGACACAGGGACAGGAATGGGCCTCCAACCACATTCTTGGCCCAGCTGTAGCTCAGTTAGCAGAAGCAGATTGTTTTGTGGTCCACCTTGTCAGTAAGTGACTTGACGTCCCCTGTTGTGTTGTTTGTTCCCTCCCTCTCCCCCTTCGCTCTGCTGTTTCCATGGGAACAGACGATGCAGCATTCCTGGACCGGACCCCCAACGAGGCGGAACAAGGGGGGGGACACCGCGGACTCCGCCCCCGCTGCTGAGACTGCCCTTCCCGTGACCCCGCCCCTGGCCCTGGCCCCCAGCCTCACCCCCACCCCCCAGCCCACCATCTCCCTCCTTTCGGACGATAATGCCGACACCCTCAGCGTGGAGTCGCTGACCCTGCTGCCCCCCGCCGACCCCACCCGCCTCCGCAGCTTCAGCACACAGTCCTCCCGGGAGGAGGAGCTTCCCCGGGCGGGGCCCGCTGAGGACACGCCCCCCACAGCCACACACACCCCTCCCCCTACAGAAGCAGACAGCCAGGAGCAGCAGTCGGAGGAATAAAATGGAGGTCCATCGTAAGAGGACTCAGTCCCCCCTCCCCCCCCCCCCCCAATGCTGTGAGTTATGGGTGTGGCCCTGAGTTCCCCCCCATCACACTCACTTTCCTTAGCTCTCATGGCTAAAGACTTCTGTTGTGTAAATACTAAAAACAGGAGTGACTGAAGCTGGGCTCACACACTGTCTGTGCTTAATTCAGTTTGTCCTTTCTTTCTCTTGTTTCCTTCTTTATTTTCTGTCTATTCATTTACCGGACTGAATTTATGCTTTTTTTTTTTTTTTTTTTACATAAACTGGGGGAAAGGGTCACTTGATGTGTTAAACTTTTAGACATGAGTCACCACCCATGTTCCCCTCCCTTTTTTGTTGTTTTTCTTTCTGGGATGTGCATCAGATGAACCTTTCTGATCTTCTGTGAACGAGAGGTGAAAGCACAGCATTGGTTCGCGCCACTGTCTCTTCTTTCCAGCACGGTGCTTTTTTTCTACAGCTGTGAGCGTGAGCGTTTCTGTACAATAAACATGGCCGATGGAGGCTGGGCTGTGCTGGGTTTTACCAGTCGCACTCTATGAATGTACCGAAGTCTCTTTATGCAGGTCTTAAAGCGATTTGTACGACTTTAGCGCAAGTCAAAGGTCACAACAGCCCCAAGGGGTTGCTCTCTTAAGAGGGGAAAACCCAGGGATGGTGTTCATTTGGATTCACAGGTAACATGGCTTTTTCACTATGTGTATTTGTGGTTCAGATCATCCGAAGTGACGCTTTCACAGTATACATTTCTGGCTATAAACTGACTTTTTTTTTTTGGGACACTTCCAATGAAATCCAGGCCCTGGGTTGGTTTTGATAACTTTTTTCAGAGAACTATCCCAGGGGGCCTTTGTGAATAGTGACCCGTATCTTGACTGGAGATTTGTGAGTCGTTCATCTGAACTAACGAGAAATGTGTATGCAGTAAACCCATGTGTTTTTTTTTTTGTTTTTGTTTTTTTTTGTCAGGAGCGGATATCCGCCTTTCCCCCGATAGCTAATGAGTCTGCTGCGGGACTCTTTCCACAGAAATATGAGTTATGTGGAACTCTTGAGTCTGGGGAATGAAGAACAGGAAGCGGAGATCTTTTTTTTCTCTCTCTCTTTTTAGCTGTCGCTCTCCGCTGTGCACCTCAGAGAGCGACAAGCTTTTTCGCCTCCCTGACGTGACTGAAGATCAAAGGCATTTTTCCCCATACTTCCATAAACACTCTGTGGTTTTTCCTCCAAAACCCGCTTATCTCTAGACTTGCGTGCTCCCAGGTTCTGGTTTCAGTTTCATCTGCCTCCGTCAGTGGAATGTTTTTTTAATTTGAATCTGCTCACCGTTGACCAAAAGGCCTTTCGTGTTTGTTTAGATGATAATGCTTTCAATGTGACTGCATTTTATTTTCCCAAGAAAAGCTACAGCCTACTGAAAGCACACATTGGCAAACACTTGGACACTGACTTTTCGCATTCTACTCACGGTGCAAAAACAAAACACAGCTCTCCGTTTGAAGGTAGTCACTGTGTGTCCAGATTTGCTGATGTTGAACGTACTCACTCACTGTTTCCCTTTGAGAGCCACAGGGCCTGCTGGTTTGTGTTGTTACTGAGTACTTATCTGATGCATTAATGCAGCTGATTACACCACTCACTCGCCTCACCTGGATTACTGGGTCTGACTTTCACTGAATTTAAGATGAAAGCAAAAGTCAGGAACCCTGCAGCGCTCAAAGGTTAAATAATATTTATGGGAGTATGAGGATTCATGAAACCACTCATGGGCAGGGCTGCATTATATGGCTAATTTATGCCAATCATGAGTTTTGCTGTGGAGAACAACGCGCTTTTAATTGGTTCAAAGGATTCAAAAGAGTTTTTGCTCCACCCATTACAACAACCCCTGTTCTAGCCGCACCTACCAGCTGCCAGACTGATGGTGAAGGGTTGCTCCTTAGGATCGGTTTTTGCTGAAGGATGTGCATCTAACAAGCCCCCGAGTGTTGTTGAGGAGAAGGGAATGCTCAGCCCATGAACAGCCCTCAGTCGCACAGTTCTGCATACACTGGCGTTTAACGAGCAAAAACGATAGCAATACTCAACACTCAGCCACCTCTACTCTGGGTGTGGCAGTATTTTCCACTCTGTAAATAATGTCCTTCTTAAAAAAAAATGTGGTGATAATAATACTAATAATGAAATGGTAGTTTGTGGTTCTGTGTGTTTTTATGTTCTGTAAATTGCATCTGGTTTTAATCAGTTATTCATAAATGATAAATGAACATTGTTACAAAACTGCAATAAATTATTGTACTCTCACTCTATTGATCTGCGTAGCTTCGTCGCACCCTTAAAATGGCAGATAGTGGAAAAAATATCTACAGAAAAAGGGAATAAATTAGAAGACAAATTAAAGCTAATCTGTAACGTGTCTACAGGGAATAAATTAAATTAAAAGACGTTGAAAGCTAACCTGTAAAGATGTCTCTTCAGTCTGATCACGCTGAATCAGACCACACTGACTCAGCTGTTCTGATATCCGGAGGGAGTTCCAGAGCCTAGGGGCCGTGACAGAAAGCACAATTGTTCATTGTCTTCAGCCTGGAGTCTGGATGAAGGGTTCATTTGGTCGTGATTTGTCGGATGACCTCACAGCGTGTTTGGTTTCATAATGGAGGTAAAAGCTCAGATGTGTCGAGAGGTGCCAAACCATGCAAAGCTTTAGAAGTAGTGAGATTTTTAAATCAATCCTGAATGCAATCGGTAACCAGTGCAAGGAAGCTAAAATTGTGGTAATATGTGACCTTTGGTTTGTCCTCGTTAACAGCCTTGCTACAGAATTTTGTACCATTTGGAGCCTGGCTATAGCTTTATGGCTTAAACAGGTATAAAAGGAATTACAGCAATCCGAACATGGTGATAAAAAGCGTATATGACTGTCAGTAACCTCAAATGATAAGATTGATGTCATTTTTCCAAGATTTTGGAGTCAAATGGTAATTTTGAAATGGGTCTATATTAATTAAGTACTGAAGTGTCTAGACTTGCTTTCTTTTGTAGTGGCTGGACGATTGTACATTTAAAATAAGTTGGGACTTACACCATCATGAGAGAACTGTTTATCATGGAGACTAAGTTGGGACCAGTTGTTGTCGACACATCTTTTAAGAGTTTTGCAGCGATGACGTTTAGGAAACTAGATGAAGGGTTCATTTGAGTTGCAGTGCTCTTGAGATCATCAATTGTAATGGGCTAAAAAGAGTGCAGCACGTCACCATTTTGGTGGGGGACGCCAAAGACAGAAAAAGAAGACTGAATGATGTTGGCTCCAATATTTTCAATCTTTCAGACAAAGGACAAAAAATTCTCACAGTTCTCTAAAGAGGAATCCCAGATGCATTTCAGAGTGTGATTAATCAAATGAAAGAGACCACTTTCATTGGGATAAAATTGTTTCATCACAGGATGAAGGTGATCACTCAGAATAAATTTGTATTCACTTGTAGTGACCCTTCCCTCTAAGTAGACCCAAACCAAACCTGGAAAATTACCCCCTCACTGTTGGGGTCGAGCATTCAGGCCTGCAATGTTCTCTTAATGTACACCACAAATGCACTCGCCCACCTGTCGAGATTATGGTGAAGGATGACTCATCTGACCGTATCACTTTTTTCCACATCTCTGTAGACCAGTGCCTAGTTTTTGCACCACTGAACTCTCAAATGTGCATTCATATTTGTAATGAGGGGTTTATGCACTGTAACCGTACTATACTATCTCTATGTAGTTTTCGACGGACTGTTCTTGCTGACACAGTCTAGTCACGTCCTGCAGTGACTCTCAGTTGCCTGAAGAAGAGTTGCTCTTCTGTTTTTCCTTATACATTGCACTAATGCACAGGCATCACGGTCGTCAAATATGCGCTTTTTTTTTGTAGAGGAGAACAAAAGGTGAATTTATCGTTATTAGGTGCAGGCACCTCGGTGCCAAAATCAAAGGTGATGCTTAGATGGTCTGAGATCGGCAGATCTTTTATCACTTGTGAGTTCAGTGCCTGGCTGTTGGTCAAAACCAAGCCTAATGTGTGCCCAAGCTTGTGAGTAGGCCCAGAGACATGTTGGATAAAGTTTTAATTTTCTATAAGATTTAAAAATTCAGCAGCAAGGGGATTGGAAGGATTATCAATTTGGATATTGAAATCCCCAAGTATTTTATCATACTTCATAACGGCAAGCGATTACGAAATCAGAGAATTTTGACATTAAAACTTTGTTCAATTTTGGCGGCGATAACAAGGGCACTGAGAAGAGGGTTTGGATTTTGTAAATAGTATGTCACTACTTCAAAAGTTGGGAACACTCCAAAGTCAACCTGATTACATTTAAAAAATATAAAAATAAGCTATAGCCAGGGCAGAAATTGACAAACTGACTTGTTGGAAAGGTGGCATCCTATGACAGTGCCACATAGAATGTCACAGCTCTTCAGTACGACCCATTATACTGCCAGTGTTTGTCAATGGAGATTGCGTGACTGCATGCTTTATTTTATGCACCTGTTAGCAATGGGTGTGCCTGAAATAGGTGAAACCACTAACTAGAAGGGGTGTCCACATACTTTTGGAAAGGTAGTGTATATCAGAGAGATTTTAGACATCCCAACAATCATTTTGCCTTGTGCATTGAAGAATTTTGCATTGTGCAGTAAAGCCATAATGGCAAAAAAACAAATTTATACAAGCACGGATTCACAGACTGAGCAATCTGCACAGGAGAGAAGGATGGGTGTACTGCTTCCGGGATGGAGACGAAACATATTTTTATAAATGCTGCTTATTAATGCTTAACTTTGTAATGAACAAACAAATAGCTTCAGTTTTTTTTTTTTTTTTTTTTGTCTTTCTGACAACACTAGCCTGTAATGCGGTCTTATAATAAAAAGAAGACATAGATCTATTCAGACACTGTTAAAACTTTCCAGTAAAAAAATTATAGCAACTTACTGTAGATTTATTTACTGTAATGTGAGACAGGATATCCATTACTTTACTGTAAATACAAACACAGTATAGCGCTGTAGTTGCAAACTGTGAAAAAGAAAACTGCACTGTAAAACCTACGTAACGACCAAGAATGAAATCCAGGTCTCTAGGGTAAGAGGTGGCTGCACAATCCACCGCTATGAAGACGTATAAGGTACGGGCCACACAGCAGCTGCCTGTCCCAAATCGTCCCCTCAACTTCCAACAGCCCCCCCCCCCCCCCCTCCCCCCCCATCCATTCACCATTCCCAAATCCATAAATGTCCCAGAAGTTAGGCCACTTTAAATTCCTGCCCTTCATTCATTCTGGCAGTTAAGTTCATACTGTATAAATATTTACTCTAATAGTGTAATTTATCGTGTGGCTTTTAGGGGTTTCCCAGGAGAAATACATTTTCATTGGGAAAGTGAGAAAGGAAATGTTACTCTATAAACATCGAGCTATTGACACTGGGAAGGTTTTTAAGTAATCAGAGATTCACCCTAAACGGTTAATTTCCAAGTGCTTGCAGTTTTTCCTCAGAGAATATCCGGCTGCATTTTATGAAATGTTCCTCTGCCTTCTGAAATGCAGCATTGTGTGTGCGTGCGTGTGCGTGCTCCCACTTAACATAAGAAGGAACTGTCACAATTACTGTGGAGCGTTGCTGTTTATGTGTCCACTTTCTGCGAAATTCCGGGAAAAAATATTCTCATTGTTCTATTCTCTGCATTGCAGTGTGTCGAAAGGAGGCTCAAGTTAACACAAGAGTAATTGGAGCTTACGGTTTATTGCTACAGCGCTGGTAACAGCAGGTTTGTTTTGCTCATGGCACCCAAAAGAACACGGAGTTCCACAGCTCATTATTCTTCAGTCCGCCAGGTAGCTCCTCTACCCTGGGGCCTGTGGCTCCACTGGTATTGATGTGGTACATTTTTCTCTTAGTTAATGATGAGCAGATCTAATGAGTACAAGAGGGATTAAGTGTACTTTTGTATGAGTGAAATGTTCAGTGCAAAATAAAAATTGACTTTTTATACTTGTTAACAATAATTTAGTTAAACATACCAAACATGCACCGGGTAAGTGGACCTAACCTACATGCTAAATAAACGTTAATTATGTCTACCAAAAAAAACTTCTGAGTGTGGTTTTCATAGAATTGCTGTACTTTTATGTTTTAAGACTATCTTACAGTATTCCAATAGGCAAGGCTTCTTACCCATTTTATATATTTTTTTCTATAAAACTTGATAAGATGAACTGAAATTGTTTAAATAGTCCTCTTAGTGATTTTCATAAATTATCGTGCATCTGTAGCTACAATTTCCCTTAATCTGCCTTGTGATGCTGGTGACGTATCTCTGTCTGAGTCATGCCGTATGGCCCTTATACACAGCTATTTTACCAGCATGTTGCTCACCTTCAAACTTCAGTGTCATTTCCTTTCAAACTAACTTTTTTTTGATACCCTATTTCCTGATGACGCGGTCACACTGCTTCTATTTCATTTTCTTGGTCACAAGCAGACACCGTTAACCAAACCAAATGCGGGTGGCTGACTAATTCACCGATCTAGCACTGTGTGCGTGGTGGTAGAATCGTTAGAAATGCTTTTGAGTGAACTAAAGTTTTTTATGTATATTTGGTAATGGTAGCAAAATAAACTCTTGCGTCCCAGCCTGATCCGTTTTACCGTGTGATGCGATGTAGAGACAGGAAACCACGTGGGGCTTCGGTTTTGGCGTTGTGTTTTTATCGCCTCGCGTCCTTGGCATCTCTTGAGCGCACATCATCCTTTCAAGTGTTTTTAAAATGGGCCACAGTAAAGATGCTGGTAGCTCCATACAGACTATCAGAAACTTTCAATGCCTCCCACGTGCGTCCTTTAGATAAAAAAGTTCAGGGCTTGCGGTTCTTATGAAGTCTGCCCCATGGATCCGATTCTCTCCTACGGAGGCGCAGAGCGAGCGAACGACCGAGGCCAGTGTGGGTTTGCTTCAGTTCAGACAGGACCCGCGGCGCAATATCTGCTTGACAGAAACGCTCAGTGATAAAAAGAAGGAAAAAAATGCCTGGACATATTTGACCATGTGGATTCCATACACCCTCCAGTTTAAAGCAAAGAAACAAAGGACATACACAACTATACGTTTAGTTTTCCAGATACATCCTGCTTGCTTACAACTCATTTCTTAGACTGTTAGCTTTTGGATAATATATTTTTGAGTCATACAGGTCTCCTCTGGTCATTATGTGTCTTGTATTTTTATTTTGTGTGTGTGTGTGTGTGTGTCTCTATCTGATCTGTTTGAAAAGGCATTGATCCAAATGCTTTGCTTGCCCAGTCTGATCCCGATCACTCCTGTTGGCAGAGTTTGCAGATTCCCCTCTCCAGCTGGCGAAATCAAGAACCAGAATCTGAGAGCTGTAAGTCCCCCCCCCCCCCCCCCCCCCAAAGTACAGTTGCCTTTTCTTGGAACAGGCAATACAGGGAATTTTTCTCAAGCATTATCACAGGCCCAAATCTATAAAGGTGGTGATAATTGCCAATGGTGCCGATTGACAGGATTTTTGCATTTGTGTGTGTGTGTGTGTGTGTGTGTTCAGAAAGAGAGAGAGAGTGTATATATATGTGCCTGTGCGCATGGATATGAGAACATGTATGAGAGTGAAATGTATAGCACTAGGTATAACTGATCATAATCCAGCAGGCTATTCGCTATATGAAAAAAGCACAGAATTAACTGAATAAAATCTTAAATGTAAATTCTATTTATATTAGAGTGGGCATGACCAGGAATGTTTCATTTTTATATCCAATTCTCTTTTTTTTGTAGCCAAGGAGCACAATTCCTGCAAGTGAGCATGCGGGAGGGAAATGGGAAGTGTTGGTGGAGTCTCACACTTACCGCACTCAGACGAGTTTCCTTTGAAAACCCTTCAGAATTTCCCTGAGTGAAGAGGTTAGTCATACAGTGCTTTCTTGTGCCCACGAGGCTTAAGTAAAAACTAACGCAAGAGGTTTCAGTAATTGAGCTGTGAAGATTTAGGTGTTTATATTAAAATAACGGGGGGATTGATTTGGTCATCACCTTGTTCAACACTTCACATTTGGAATAGCTTCTAATAAAACCCATGTGCTTTATCTAAAACATATGACTGAGGTGATTGGTACTCAAAAGAAAATATTTTTAACTAGCTATATCTACAGTGATAATATTGTCTTTCATTTTGCTTTCTACAGAATATTTTTTACTCTTGATTGATTATTTTATATGTATTGTCTAGTATTGATATTCATGTGAATTAGATTTTTGTTTAACGCATTTCCCACTTCCCAGAAAAGTAATGTAATTTTAGCTTGTACTCAGTCATCAATTAATACATTTGTGCATGGTTGCAGTTCCTCAAACAAGTTCAATTTTGACAACCCACAGTCATCATCATACTAGTAACACAACTGCTCATGTTAAAGAAAAATGACTGTTAACTGAATCTGAGGGCCACAGAGGACTGTGGTTCATATCAATCGATATCAATCTTTAAGTATAAGTTATATGGTGTGCTTATTGCCTCTGCTATCGCAACTATCAACTCTACACACTTACGGTATCTCCACTTTCTGACACTGAAGCAAGCCCCACCCCCTACCCCTCCCTCACATGAGATCCTGTTTGCTTTTGGCTGCATTTATCGTAAATGGCTCCAGAAACCATAAGCGATTACTGGCTGACATGAGCTCCACTTTCAGATGCATGTCAATTCCTCTCCATCTACCGATCGCCACAGTCACGGCCTGCTTGTGAAACACTCACAGCGCTCACAAACGTCACCAGCCGCCTCTTAAGGTTTCTGATCCAAAGCTGAGAAAACCTCAAATATAAACCAACTGTGCTGTTGCAAATATATCTGATGTGACCTAGATGGAGAATAAAAGCACAGGCAAAAAGCCAATCGTTAAGAATTTCAAAACCAAACTTGTTCTTTGTTGTGGCTTAGCCATGTACAGTAGAATCAAGGTATTTCTAATGAAAACACTTGATAAATGCTTGATTCTTAGATAGTTTGTTCTGACACCCCTTAGAAACTGGGTGCAAGAGGTCTTCCTCCATTAACCTCTTAAATGTAAAAAATAATTTTCTTGCAAAGGCTGTGTAGTGAGAGTCCTCTTGGTAGCACCTCGTGCTGGACCCAATGAACTAGTGTAAGCAAAGACAAAGGCTAACAAGTTTATAAAAGGAACAGTATTTATTTTCTGTTTTAATTATTTTTCAGTATCTGAAAAATATTTCCGCCTGCATAGCAGACACATGATGGGCAAGATATGGTAATTTCCTGCATAGTGTATACATTCACCGTCATGTAAACTCTCAATAAGAAGGTCTGTATTTTCCTCAGAAAATGCATAGTCTGCTACAAAGAAATGTTGCGGTTTACAATAAATAACATTGCAGAAAACCGCATATAACATCAAAAACTGTCAAGTATCTCCTGTGTGGTGTGTGCCGGTCGAGGTTTAATGCTTTTGTTTTGTAAACCCGACGGCACTGTTCACAAACGGAATGGAAATGAGAGTAGGAAGTCTTTGAGGATGGGGTTGACCGGGATGCTGTGGATCCTCTCCCCGCCCCACGTCTCCACTATTCTTTGGCGGCAGAGCTCCTGCAGAGACCGTAGCCTCACCTTCCGGTACGGCCTGGTCAGGCTCTTCCGCGGAGAGGAATAGTGCTCCAGAAGTTTGAACAAAGAGTCAAAGGTTTCCTTGCTGCCAGTCAGGCTGAAACGGGAGCCCTGGAAGATAATCCGGATGCTGACGGGCCCCGAGGAGCTCCGGTAGCTCAGGGTAAAGAAGACGTCCTTTTGCCGGCTGTCCCGCACCAGAAAGGTGCCCAGCGGCTCCCCCTTGAGACGGGCATGGGCCTCCTCCACCGCCATGGGCCCCCAGTAGAATCCGCTGGTCTCCAGCATGGTGCTGGTGGCGGTGATGAGGCGGAAGTCCTTCTCGTTGCGGAAGGGGCGGAAGTGCGTGGGACACTCGGGGTTCTGGGGGCGCGGCAAGGGCGGGGGCAGGGCCCGGGGGTGGGGGCGGACCTGTCGGCTGGGCAAGGGGTCAGCCGGCTGACGGTCGCGTCGTGCTGTGTGAGCAGCTGATGCATTGCCTTCCACATCACCCTGCGCTACCATCCTACAATGAGGGCCAGCCCATGCGGCCTCCCATAGCGTCCCTCATCCAGCCCGGCCAGGTTACAATGTCTGACCTGAGAGCAGGAAGAAAAAGGCAAAGTTAGCAGAGCCGATTAGGGTGACAGCTTGGGGCAATGGCATTGCAACTGTTCTCTTCACATATTGGGTTATTGGTCCTTCCTAGACATGAAAGATTCCTCCTGTACAATGCCAGTCGTAAGGGAGAGCATTCCTTAAACACAAAGGAAAGACCGGACAAACTAGGAAATATTCATTCCAGCTCAGGTGTTCAGAAGTAAACGAATCCAGCATTTTTCAGAAAAACCCAAAAAAATGTAAGGACAGATAGCACGGCTGGGAAAGTCCAGAAAAACGACTAGATTGTGATTGGCTGAAATCTTTGTAAATTCCAAGATATTCAACAAGCAAACCTAACGTAACAAGAATCATACACAGACTACGCTGAGAGATCCTTTGTATTTCTGTTTGATCCTCATAACGGGGGACGAATCCGTCTCATCCACTCAGTAGCTTTCCTCCACCGATTGATCCCCCCCTCCCCCCCCAAAACAAATAAAAAATACAAATAAAATAACATAAATATGTTTTAATTAATAATAAACAATTACTGACAACAATGCGATTTTGCCTGTTGCACAACCCTTTCCCCAGTTCAATTCCTCATGTGCAATCACCCCGGAGGCTTGCTTTTAATTTCGTCCGCGAATATTTTGTATTGAATGTATGACTATTGTACAGCATCTACTGCACCGCGCACCATCTGTCCGCCATTTCCCACATATTTATCTAAAGTCTAAGAAATTAAGGACGGATCATGCGTCATAACGCGATAAAAAAGCCAACAAAATCCAACTGTTCCCCCGTCCGCCATACACAACCTTGGAAATAAGAATGCATCAGCCTGCGCTCCATGTTAAAACTGAACGATTAAACCGACGCACAGCTGCAAGCAGAAATTCACCAAAACAATTACACTTAAAAAATAATAATAAATAAATATGTATGTATAACAATCACCTTTAAACGTCCGAAATGTTTAGAAATGCCTTGGCAAATGACTCTGTTTTCCAGATTGGAGCCGAATCCGAAGGTGGACCTTGAGCGCGCGGTCCTGATTCGCTTCGAGCGGTACTTCCACAAACCCGTGGTCGATATTGTTTTCATCTACACTGTAAATCCACAGCTGTTCGTTTCAGGTTGAATGAAGACAGGGGTTTCTTGCCTCTGTGGTGGTTCGCAAGAATTTGGTGTCGTTTTCCGCGCAGGCTTAAATGTATTCAGTGGCTCCTCCTACGACAAGGTGGTTTACAGGAAACATGTCTCTTTCGGTTTTACAAACTGAATTCACAGAACTGAATAGGTTGCTAAACCAGGGGCGTGCTAAATTTCGAATTCTTTCATCCTGGTGTTCCCCAAGTTTCACTTCTAAGGAATCTAAAATATTAGCCATTCTACGTAGGGCCTACACAATATTCTACGTACCTAGCGACTTGAAAGCTATGACACATAGGCGAACATTTCCTATGTAGTGACCAGTTTTTTTATTTGGGAATGACTACAGGGGTAATTCTTGGGGTACTGTAACCTTACTATTTCTATGAAGTGCACCCTTTTGGTCGAATTCTTAATCACGCAGCCCTACGTGATACATAGGCTAGCCTATTTATCGATTTTTTAAAAATAATCTTATCTTTATTTTTGCGTAGAAATTAACATGAACCACTCGAATGAATTATGCCAGAAATTTCTGTGAATGCATCTGGAAAAAACACATTCGACGAGATCCTCAAAGAAGTTGGATCGCCTGTTCCAGCCACAGTAGCCTACAACAAGAAGAGCAATATACACTATGTGTCTTAATGATGATTTACCGTGTTACTACTTGAGGTGAAGAATAATTACAGCATACTCCAAACTGTAAACTATGAACAAAATATGATGCCTGTCCCTCAGCAGATGAAAGTATAGCCTACAGAAGGAACCGTATAGCCTAATTAGACATCGATGTGCGAAAATAACACACTAGCTTATTTTCTGGGCGCATGTGCTGCTCTCCTGTGGTATGTGCATGTAAAATAACATCACTAAAAAGCTTTTAAGACAACTTTTGGTATTGGAATAGGGCCTATCGTTACTATGAGATTTGAGCACAAGAGATATGTTAACTGGCGGCCAGTTTAGGCTACTTGCGAGTATTCACACTAATGTCTTCATTTTACCCCCTGGGACACAACGAGTTTGTTTTATTTATTAATTCATTCATTTTTTGCAACATCGAGTTGCAATCGGGTTGTCGTATACCATACGACAACGGCGCAGACTACGTAGAAAGACAATGGGCAATCTGCGTTTTAACTGCGATGCGGTAAAGAAAAGAAAAAAAAATCTTTTACAAGCGGCCGAATGAAATTTAGTGAAACCAGTGTATGCTATAGACTACTTGAGCACGGGCCTATCCAATAACCTGACTGGTATATTTTCATGTTAGCTGCAGTTCGCAAATCGTCCCCTGCACCCTGCAGCCAGGAAAAAATTAGGCTAATCTGTAAACGAGAACGGACGAATCTGAGATACGAAAACTCGAGACTTGCAGTCAGATTGTGCAGCCTACCCCAGTACGTCACCGTACCAAATTCTGTCGACTGGTTTTGTTTCACGGAACTGGTCAGGTGCGGCCAGGTTATAGCACCGCTAGATTAACGTTATTCATTTGTTCCTCTGTTTGTCCAGGGCTCAAGTTACATTGCACAATTTACGTTGTGCAATCTACATTCTCCAGTAAAAATGTCATATTCAGGAATCTTCCTGCAGAAATTCTCAACGATGCCCCGCCCGATTCTAACCAACACGCTTGTGGTTTAAGGACCTGCTCCCCAGTGGTCTTTTTTCCCTGTTTCTCAGGTTGTTCCTGTTGTGTCCTTACGGACACGGTGTGTTTAAATTCAGGAAGCTGAGGCGGCACATTACTTTTGCTTTTAGGCGGTGCCTTTAAATTTGCTACCAAATTACCTATCACAAACAAGGTGTGTTCTACCCAATAAGTCATTTGAATGAACAATGTTAAGTACTGAAACACAAAAACCACCAGATAGAGTGACCCTGCAGAACTGAGTCTGACCTCCCTGCCATACATTCTACAGGCTCAAATTAGTCCCTTGAGTTTCATTTCTACAGAACTGAGACAGATCAGGTATCCAACGTGCAGTGCGAGGGGCAATGACTTTATACTGCTGGTTTGCCTTGTACCTGACACTGTTTTCCACAGTTTTATTACACTCCGGTCAGTGCAGCTGCCTGTTTACTAAAGATAATTATCTATTAAATATATTGTATACAACATAACAATGACAAGGACAGGCAATTCAGCCCATCTAAGCTAATCATTTACAGTGCAGTCTAGATGGTACCTAGCCAGCAATGTGTCAAATCTGGACTTGAATGACATGCATAACTGTTCCACACATTTGGGCATTTAGCAGATGCTGTTATCCATATAGTTTTGACAGCAATCACTTTGCACTGGATAATTTAATATGCTGTCGTTGAGGTATTAATAAGATGTATTTAACCTGTGGAAGGTACTCTATCATGAGCTGTTGCATAAATTGTTATCACGTTCCATGCAATCTCATGTGAGTTGTTAGTCACACTGGACAGTGTTTTACAGTGTTTACAATATATTTACAGTATATTTCCAGTGCAGCCCAAGGGTTGATAGATGCCCTGAAATGTCCAGCGTTCAAATAATTTCTACAACTCCGGTGTGTGGTTTTGACTGGACAATATAATGTGTGGTCTGAGTAATTGGTTAAAAAAACAAAACAAAAAACATTTTCCTTTCATTTGTAATGAATTTGCATCCCACCCCCACCCCCCGGTCCGTGATCTGTTCCGGTAGTCTCCCCCCCCACCCCCAGGCTGTACATGTGTCTTGAACCCTGGTTTGCCATTCTGCAGCACAGTGATATTAACAGAAGGCCAAAATTCCAGCTCTTGTGGTAAAGTCAGTGTTAGACTGCAGTGTTACTCCTAGTGAGGTCACCTTATCTGAATGGTGTGGTCTCTCTATACTATATTTTTATACTATATAAACTGTATAGTATTCTACTATATTATACTATATAGACTGTATTAAATAGTTAGTTCTGCAGGGCTGCACGCCCAGGATGCGGGTGTCTGTAGGTGAGTGGGTCCAGCTCGGGGTAAAGATGAAATGGCATGGCGCAGAAGTCGTGTTTCTGTGCGGCTCCGGCTCCCAGGTTTCATTTCTGCGTAAATGGTGACTGCCACCCAGGTGCCAAGCCAGCTGACGATCTCAATAAACCCCAGCAACCACAGTGCACTTTAAGGCCAGTGGGATTGCGATATACCCAACCTTTTTTTTGTCATCTGTATGTTTTCATTTGTATGTTTTGTATCATTTCATGATGGTGCATTTTTGTTTGTTGACACTCCAGTTTTCATAAGGTTTCATTTTATTTAGTTGTGTTTTCTGGAATGTAATAGTTTGTCAAAGCATTTATGAATGTACAAGAGGCCAATAGCATCCTATGGTTTTCTGTAACATGGTCAAGTGGATATTCTTGTCATTCTGAAACTGAAAATTTTTTAGTTGGCTTTCCTGTCTTAGCACGAGTTAGAATAAACAGTGCACGGCATGTTGCTTTCTTATTTATGTCAGTTTTCCAGGAAAGTGGAGAGCAGATTTGTTGGCTTGATGAGGGGTTCTGCTGATTCTAGCAACTTATTAGTGAGATCTACCATAGTCTACTATCATCAGATAAGGTGAAGCAAATTCTTTCTCTGTGGGTTCAACTGAGTTTTTTTCCATGGCTTTGAAAAGTGTGAGGATTTGGCTAGTGTTAATGTAGCTAATGGATCAGATCCATAATTGAACAAAAGTTTTTTTGTTTTGTTTTTTGTTTTTTAGATTCATAAAGATAGAAGATTCATAAAGATAAAATCTGAGCTAGAAAGGAACTTAAGGGAGTTGTGCCACAGTGTGACAGTATCCTTATCAGTTCTAGTAGAGGCCTGCATTTATGGGAAAGTGAAAGTAAAACTGATATTATATAGCTGTTCCCTTCGGGGCGGGTTTAAAATGGAGAATGCTTTGTGGTGATCACATTAAACAAGGCACATATAACACACACACACATGCACACATGCTAGTATTTACACACAAGCAATGTTTTAAACTTATTCTTGTGAAGTTATGTTAGCTTTGTTATTGTTCCTTTCTTTGTTGTGTTTATGTTCATGTGTCAGTACTGTTTAAACCACAATACAGCCTGGCAAGCTCTTGGAGGCAGAGACTGTTTCAGCCCAGGCTGGACACAGTGTACAGATACTCTGTAGACCAGGGGTGGGTCTTTCGTGCAGTAACTTTATCGAGTCTTTATTTTTGCCCCCTTCCTTACTACTACCCTATGCCATACATAAAGATAAGGGAACCAGATAGGCTGAATGCCTGTTTTCATCATCACAGGTTTTTGTTCTATGACACAACCTTTTTTGTTTTATGAAACATTTGATTTCACCCAAAGCAATCTAAACCAAAATATAATTTTAAGTATGAAGCATAATGTTGTATAAATAATTTAGCAAATTATTAAAAAAACGAATAAATAATAATAATAATAATAATAACAATGAACATAGCTGCAACCAGCGATACACAGAGTGCAAGCAAACACAGCCAATATTATGGCACTTCACAAGTGGCACTTCATAGCTCTATGATTTCTGCATAGCTGCGACATAGCTCCGGAGGTAAGAGTGGTTGTCTGGCAGTTGGAGGGTTGCCAGTTCGATCCCTGCCCTGGGCGTGTCGAAATGTCCCTGAGCAAGACACCTAACCCCTAACTGCCCTGGTGAATGAGAGGCATCAATTGTAAAGTGCTTTGGATAAAAGCACTATATAAATGCAGTCCATTTACCATTCTATATGGAAATCATAGAGCTACAAAACTGCCATGTTTTGTAGCTCTATGGTTTAGGGTTTTTGCTCCCCATTCTGTTTTAGGGACCAAAAATAATAATTCAAAAATAACAATAAAAAACAGAACAAAACAATAGGATATCAGCAGCTTCGCTGCTAGGACCCCTAATAATGTCAGAAATGGCGAGTGCTTGTTTTGTGCATGTGTGAGTATCCTAGGAACCGCATAATCAAGACGGAGTGCTTTCACTTTCAATTCTATTGATTTTCACATCATGTGTTCATTCCACATAACCGTCAAAGACGTCGCGCAATGACATTGTCTCTACAACTACTTCTCTTTTGTTTTGTAAACATTCAGAACACGCACATCTTTTACCATTTACCTTAAACGAAAGCTAGCCTTGGAAAAAGTTAGCCACACACTGTACTACAGGAGAGTCAGTGAATGTTTTACACCCTAGAATGAAGATGCTGGTGTATATAGCAATCTGACCATGAAAGCATTACTGTGTGCAGCAGTTCAAATAACAGTGTTTTGCTGGAAGTGAATTTAATAGATCTTTGATATCTGATCTGTGATTATGAGTCAGTGCTATTGAATTTAATGACCTGGTTGACCACTAGTGAATTTGGTTTGGCAATATTGCATTGCTTTCATGCAACAAGCGTTGTGTAATGATGACAGTGGAAATGCAGTAGGAGACAGAGAAAAACGGTTGAAGGACCAGCATTTTTTTAAAAACTTCTCAGTCACAACATATCACACCAGGGCCAAATTATTATCTATTATTTGATTTAATTGTATGTTTTGGCTAGTAACATATTTTGTTTGTCAATTCTCAGGGGTCTACAGAAGTGTTTCACATAAGTGTTACAACCCAGCTCTGCAAACTTAAATAGAGAAAAATCCAGTATTCAAACTCAATTCAAACCTTGGAAAAAGGTTGGCTATTGCACTGATATGTCAAACATTGTCAGAATTCCTTTTGTTTTGTCCTTGTGATACTCCTGTTGCTAGAATCCTGTTCTTATGAGAAAGGGAGGATGAGGGAACGTAGGAGTGGAACATCTGATTAATCCATAATAGAAGCTGTAGTATTACTCCCACAACACAAGAAAGGCCATTAATCATATCTCGAGAACTCAGATTGTGGAGCAGCATTGAACTGTTTTCTATTACCCCTGCTGTTAAAATGACTGTAGCTTTAGTTCCCCCTAGTGGCTACATGTGGGTAAGGAATGTTTCTGATGAAGTTTCTGTACTGAGTATTCCCATTGTTTTGACTGAATTTACATTTCATTTTTTTAAAGTAGATCTCGGAATTACAGCGAAGTGAACGGCAGAAAGATGTTGGTATGTATGAGAAGGTGAGTGACATTGTCTACCTGCTGTAGTATACGACTGAGAAACAGGCAGTTAGGGGACATTTATTATGAAGATATATTGATTGTCATACCTTCTTTACTTCAGAACAGCTCAAAGAATAGGCTAGATAACCACTGACCAGTTAACAAACTACATATTTACACATCATATAGGCCTACATACATTCAATAAATACATATGTATGTGTGCATAGAGTGAGCTCCATAACATTTGGAATGAAGACATTTTTCATTTGGCTCTGTTGTCCACAATTGTGTATTTGTGATCAAACGATTAATGTCTGGTTAAAGCTATGTGTAAAAAGTCCTGTAATTTCTACATGGTGAAACTAAAATTTATTCAAATACCCTTTACTAAAAATTGAGAAAATCTGCACTGTATCAGATGTAAAATATCTTCTTTGAAAGTGGAGAGTAGAGCATTTGATGGAACAATAGCATCTGTCTGATGACAGCAGGGTGAAATGTTTGGAGGCAGGATGACCTGGAGCCCGGTTACTCAAATCATGGCCCTTGAGGTCCAAGAACTGCTGGTTTTCCACCCTCCCTTTACCTGGGACTCAGGTGTGAATACAGTCTGGCCAATCAGTAGCACTAATTGTTCAGTTAATTACCTGGAGGAAAAGAAAACCAGGGCCGCATTTGGATTTGAGATCCAGACTTGAGTATCCATGACCTAGAGGATCCATCATAATGACAAGAGCTTGAGAAAATACTCTTGAACTATATACCTCCTCTACAGTCAGGAGGTCAATGGCGGTCACTTTACGCACATAGCGCACTCTTCTTTTGAGGGATTTGCACTCTTGTGCAGTAACAGTACCGTACTGCAGAGTCTTATCTGTTATTTATGCTGTTTTGTCATTTTCATTGGTGTTCATACAGCTACATCCGTGATACTCTTCACACACCCTGACTGGTCTTAAAGTGTCTCATTCTATAACTGTCAAAAAAAAATGTATTTGAACCTGTTGGTACCGATTAGATTTTACAGCGAATAACGTGCATCTGGAGGTAAAGAATCCATTTGCTTTGTGCAGTGGGGTATGCAAATATTTTTCCTTGTTAACATGTGCATATGTGTATTTATGTATTTATAAATGTGTATATATGTGAGGGCTTATGTCACGTGTGTATGCACACATGCACTCCATTGCCCGCTACTGTACTCGGAACAGGACGGATGAGAAAATTATGGATGAATTTTGCTCTTACTTTTTCATAAGGCTGTCTCCATAGCAACAACAGGGAAGCATTTTCTCGGTGCCTGTTTTTTTTAGGGAGGGAGGGGGAAATTGAGAGAAAGAGGGAGGGGTAAAGAGAGAGAGAAAGAGAGAGGGAGAAAGAAAGAGAGAGAGAGAATATTCATGCAGTCTTTTAAGGTCAAACAAGCCATCACCTCCTCTCTCTCTTGGACACACAACCACCACCCACTTCCCTTTTTGAGCAGACCTCCTCTGCTATCTGCAGGAATTCTGGGGATTCCACTGAATGGAGATCTCAAAGCTCTGCTTCTACAGCTCATTCTGCCTTTAAATAAGCTCCTTTTGTTTGAGCAGGACTATGCCTGCTGTACAGCTGGAAATTACGAAAGCAATCAAAGCTGTTTGATAAGATTAGGTGGAGGAGGAGAATGAGGATGATGCTGGTGATTACTGCTGTCAGTAGTGTTTCATTATATATATATATATATATATATATAAAATTATATTTTATTCCCATTGTTGTTTTTATAATTATTATCAGTTTATAGTGTCCATTTACTTTCTAGTGTGAATTATGCAGGCTAAAATAAAGATGATATATGCAGAGAAAACACAATGTCCCCAAAACCACAAATAATTTTGAAGGAATGATCCCAAAGATATCATTAAAAACAAATACTGTATCAAGATGATGTTATTCAGGGAATGCACAGAGAATGATTAATAAATTCATCATAATGTATTCATCTGAGAGTGAATGTATTATCAGGCTGCAACATTCAGCAATATTCAAGTTAGCAATGGCTTGATTTTTGTGTTGTGGTGTCATAAAATCACTAAAATTTGAATATGGCATAAACTTTTTTAAAGCACAAGCTTTTCAATAGCATACAAAATATCTAATATTGCATAACACTTGGACAACACTAAAATGACCGAGGCATTATGGAACACAGTGACCTATGAACTTATACAGAATTTTATAAGGTGTTTGTTTTTTATGTCGTCATTGGTGCTTTTCTTAACTCAAAATCCTTACCATTGAGAACACACTGAGCATGCTCAGATGGGTTATGCCTGGAGAGCACGGTGAGCATGCTCAGATGGGTTATTCCTGGAGAACACACCTATGTCACCTATGAGTGTACATAGGACCTGGAGCGTTTAGGAGGGGCCAGGCGGTGACACCTGGGAAGTAACGGGAAACAGCCTCTGCTTGCTGCCCATTTAATTTAATGTAGAAATCCAAGGTGATTTAACAACACACCGAGTGTTCCTCATTTTGGGCCAGTCCCCGTGAAGTGTCTGGGTAAGTACTTTTTTACCATAATGTTCCTATGAGGAATTTTTTAGTTATTTAAATTTCCTGACATTAAATATTCTGCTGTAGCCAGAAGGGGGCAGTATTTTATACTATTTGAATGGTTCGATACATGCGACGAACAGTAAGGTCATTTTGTAAAGACACCGTTACAGCAAAGGGCATGATGGTCCACTTGTTCTCTGCCCAGAATCTATTTAACCTATACTTTGAACATCAAGCTATTAAAATTAGTGTTTATTTATTTAGGTATTTATTGCAGTAGTATGTCGCACATAGATATGGCCAACCTTTTATTTTTGGTTAAATTGACTCTGACCACGAGCACACCATTTGTGAGACTTTTTAAATATTTATTTCGTGCATTGCGTCCTTGGGGAACTCGCTAAGAGGGACAATAATAATATTGTCAATAATAATATAACAATATTAACATGAACTTGCGATCAATGACCTTGGAAACTCATTTGACCATCTTGGCGCAGAAGTATATGCTTGTAGCATATATTTTCATGTATGTTTTAAAATGAATGTGTTACTCTGCATTGATAACTTGACATTACTGTACATATTCATTGGTGATGGGGTCCATATCGTTCACACTTTGTTTTTGTAGAGATCCGCTTCACTTGAAGGTGCTGCCCGGTCACTATGATTGTATGCGTTGGTGTGGGACTGAGCGATTGCTAAGCCTGTGTGTGCGTGTGTGTGAGCGCGCGTGGGCGGGCGGCTGGGTGGCTGGGTAGGTGGGTGGCTGGGCGGTGGATGAGTACATGCGTGGCCCGGGGGTGTTGCGCAGGTGCGTGGACAGTCAGAGGTTCTGGAGCTGGTAGGCAAAGCGGCCCACACCATGCACTCATCCTGCTCTCGCTTTCCCTCCTGCCGCAACCAATTCGCCCCGAGAGAAACTAAATATTATCTTTGTGTGACGAGTAAAGAGGCAACGCGAACTTTTATATGCCTCGTAACCGAGCGGCCTTGGCATGCTCTGGTACAGACCTTGGGACTGCTGGTCCTACGTGCTTTCGGAGTGCTGTAAACTTCATTTGTGCCCAACTCGCCAAGGTGTAATTTGGGTGTGCCAGATGTGCCGCCGAGTTACACCTCGGCACACCTGCCATCCCAATCTCCGCTGTGAAACTGAATTACTTATTTCTGCAACTAACTGGCAGAAGTAAACGGGATCGATGGAACTGGTCGCAAAAGCCATGTCGTGCGTTCGACCAATGTCTCAACCAATGTCTTGTTCAGATGCACTGATGGATATGCGATTATTTGTAGAAAGTCAGTTCATGCTCGAGTTTTTAATTTTAATTTTATTATTTTTTTGCCATCGTGGATTTGATCTAATCTCATTTTCCAGTTTATTCTCAGGACACGAGGTTTAAATAAAACACAGAGACAGCCACATTTAGAAACAATTTAACTCGCAATGAGAACTTTGTCAACGTGATTAAAATAACTGCTCTTAATGCATCAAATAACAGTCTAGGGATCTGATCCCTGACTCAGATTTTCTCTCAGGTTCTTCAAAGTCCTTTCTTCAAGGGTAATAACGGATTCTTGCCTTTGGTGTGATAAACATCGCTCAAGCGCATTTCCTAAAATACCATCACTTCCTATTTCACCAGGCAGCCCTCCTGCTCTTTTCGCTGGGTTAACCCATTTTCACCAAGATTGATTTCCTCTCTGCGGATTTCTTTGGCGAATTGCAGAGGAGCGTCACTGAATCTGTGTCAGGCCAGCCATGGCAGCCAACGGCGCAATTCATTTTTCAAAACCAGAATTACATAATTTGTCACGCTTGATTGGAGTGTCGCCACGCGAGAAATTGTGGGTGGTGATATTTAAATAGCTTTATAATTCAAGGGGGTTTGGCTCCTTTCTCCCTGCAGCGAATCACAGTAGGACTCCAGAACGGAGCTGTCAAAGGTAGACATTTTGGCTTCCTTGAAGTTAAAAAGCTTGCAACATGAGAAAGAATAGGATATACCAAAAGTGACCATCATCCGGACATTTGAAATGGGTATATGAATATTAGTTTACGCTTTGTTGGCGAAGCTATAACACCAGTCTAGTAAAATGATGAAATTACAAAATGACATTCTCTTTTTATAAGTCATAAAAGTATATATGACATCCGTTTGGTAACACCATTTGTTTAAAATTATTCAGAGCATAACACAGTGGAAATGATTTCCTTTAAAACAACCGCGCACAAAAATATTTGACAGAGGAAAAAAGCAGCAACCATTGCGCAAAAGCTATATAAACTACCGGGGCATTACATCGAAATAGGTGGAAGATAGCTTGCGTAAGTGGAACTCTAGGTTACGCGGACGGGTTTAACCATCCGCACCTTTACCAAGTGCTGTAGCTGAAAATTTAAGTATTACATAACCATCCGTATATGCACTGAAAAAAATATTTCATTTATTTGGCAGGCGCTTTTATTCAAAGCAACGTACAATAAGTGCATGCCGAAGGTCATTGGAACAACTACAAAAGACAGGTCCGATTAGGTAGGCTGCTATACTCATTTTGTAAGTTATTCATAGCCATGAACACATTAAGTCCTGTTCACACAGTAAACATTACTCTCTGACCTAGCCTATGCCAAGTAAAACTAGGATAGTATAGGATACAACAACAAGATAATGATACAAAGTACAATATAAGTGCTGGATGGAGGTACATGTAACAAGAAAGTGGCTCAGGAGGTAGATGTGTAATATGAAAGTACTATAGGAACAAAGTAGAGGGATTTAAGTGATAAAAATGATCCCAGATTTTGAGTGCCCTGCAGAGTGGTCATAGTTAGTTAGTCCAAGTATAGTCTGAAGAGATGAGTCTTCAGACCACACACGCACACATACGGGGTGGCATAAGGCCAAACATCTCAACAGCTTTCATAACGGTTATCTTTGCATGCGCAACAATGTGTTCAGTAAGTGGGCATGACTGGTTGCAGGGTTAAATACAGCAGGTCTGGGGTCTGAAGGATATCCACCGAAAATGAGCAGAGTGAGACAACAAATCCATTTCAGCTCATGTATGGTGAGTGTTCTGGCACAAAATGGCTACTGTGCTACATGTTGGTGGCGGTTCAGGTGACCCCACCCCTTCACTCCATGAAAAGCGCTGTATAAATACAACCCAATTATGGTGCTTTCTTCTTCTTCTTCTTCTTATCATCACAGATGTTGTACAAAATGTACTATCATAGATTTTGTACAACAGTTATACTTAGTAGCTGGATTCTGTAAGCAGAACATGGGGATGGTTTTACTTCTCAATTATTTGAGGAATATTTTTTTTCATTCAGAAGAGATGGTAATGCATGGAGTGTCTTTCCAGGACATGGAGTCGATGCAGAGACATTTGGGTCATTAGAGGCCCAGTGCTAGAGGGGTGAACTGTAAAAACTGGGTTTCTAGAACTTTACTGTATAAATAATGGTAGCAATATGTTAAGCATACGGTCGCAGGCTGTATATCTAACAAATGTGTTTCACCATGAATAATTATTTGCATTTCAACGGTTTACAATTTTGTACCTTAGAACTTACTTATTTAACAGTTTACCGTTGAATTCACTGACTCTTTTTATAGTGCAGAGAACCAAAATGTGACCCTGAATCAGCAATGTAGCCTGCTAAAGGATTGTTATAAAGGCCCACAACCACATAGTTAAGTCAGAATTTGAAATCTGTCCATTAATATTAAAAAGGAAACGAGCAATGAAAACCTTAACATTTTACCTTTACGTTCAACCATGTACATAAACAGGGAAACAACCAACACACTAACAAGATAACAGATAATCATAATATTTTAGTTTATTGGAAAAAATAAATCTTCAGTTGAGCTGCACATCATTCATGAAGTGGGACCACAAGTGGTCTATGGGCCACTGATGACAGCTCTAGATTGGTAGAAAAATTCCCAGCCTAGAGGGACTGAATGACCTGTTCTCATCATCAAACATTCTCATGTTCTTGTACTGCGTTTTGGCAGGAGAACTGGGCTGCATTCCACACTCACTCATACATTGGTTGCTGCATGCTGATCCAGGATCAGTGATCTGTGAGTGAGCACACAGTGGGATTGGTTGAGCACTGACTGGAGGTCAGTAAAGAACTGAGGAAGTTCAGGGAGCAAAGAGAGCAAACTGGAACATGGCCTTGGAATCCATATGACCGGCAGAACATTGGCTATGGGTTGTTTAGATTCACACATGTACTGTGTTTTTTCAGGAGCTAAAGCATGAAGGTGTTTTGTAATCAAACCAATGAGTACAGTCAGAATTTGTTTTTTATTTTTTATTTTTTATTTAAAAAAAATTTAATTTCCTAAAGAATGCCTTCACCATGGAGCAGGTTGGAGAACTATCTGAAGATGCCTAAGGTTAGTTTACTAAGTGTACTATAATAATAATAATAATAATAATAATAATAA
Organism: Anguilla anguilla; assembly: GCF_013347855.1. Taxonomy (NCBI): domain Eukaryota; kingdom Metazoa; phylum Chordata; class Actinopteri; order Anguilliformes; family Anguillidae; genus Anguilla; species Anguilla anguilla. Next base: position 11,223,713 of record NC_049217.1, read on the forward strand.
TAATAATAATAATAACTTGTGGGGGGTGCTGGAGCCTATCTCAGCATGCATTGGGCGAGTGGCAGGAATACACAATGGACAGCCCGCCAAACTATTGCAGGTCACATTCACCATTCACTCACACACTCATACCTATGGGCAATTTAGAGTCACCAATTAGCCTATCTGCATATCTTTGTACTGTGGGAGGAAACAGGAGTACCCAGAGGAAGCCCACATGGACATGGGGAGAACATGATTATGATGATAATAATAATAATAATGCAGTACTGTATAATGGTAAATGGACTGCATTTATATAGCACTTTTATCCAAAGCGCTTTACAATTGATGCCTCTCATTTGCCAGAGCAGTTAGGGGTTAGGTGTCTTGCTCAAAGACACTTCGACATGCCCAGGGCGGGGTTTGAACCGGCAACCCTTCGACTGCCAGACAATCGGTCTTACCTCCTGAGCTATGTCGCCCCAGTAATGGTTGGGGAACTGAGCTTCTGACTTAAAAGTCAGAGGTTCAAATGCAAGATGTTGTACTCTTGCACCTGACATGTTCCAGTGAAATATTCTGTCACATAAATGGATACTATGTGAAAACATCACCTCTATGAATAGGGCGAGTCTACTAAGCAATAATAATAATGACATTATTTACAGCCCTTCAATTGGGCTCTGGTCTTTTTAATGTCATTAAAAAGATTGGGTAATATGGTCTTGCTTGTTGGAGTGACGCCATATTAAAAAACATTTTGAGCATCTGCTCAATATAACTGAATTCTCAAATCTGAGGAGAGAACAGTGCACTACATCCTGATATCAGAATGTAATGGGTTCTAGTCCCAGGTTGGGGCACTGCCATAGCAACAGCTGCATCTGTAGAACGGCTGCATGGACGGACAGTTAGTAAACGCCATACAAACCAAGCTGCCATGGCAACATAATTTAGTAAGCAATAAAATACTCGGAAATCCAGCTCCTCGTGTAAATACATGACTATATGGTCTTGCAAATACGTATAGATTCAGTGCATGTTCATTTCGTACAACTGTTTGCTTCTCTTTATAGCCTATACATGGAAAATCTTTCACCTTGTAATTTTACGCATTTTGGCAACCGATCTGTCACTCGCGGTTTTGCTCGGGCTTTTATTTGCTTCACTAGAACACTTGAACTGTTCAATGCCAGAACAGAGCTATAAAAGAAAAGGTGAGAGGCGGAGTTTCGTAACATCACATGTCAGATCTAGTAGGATAGCGGTGCGCTCCCAGCCTGACTGCTCACTGTACCGGTGGAAACAGCAGGGTAGCGCGCGAGGAGGGAAAGCGGCCGCTCAGTGCCGTTAACTACAGAGTCCAAGATCTGCAAGTAGACTCTCGTTGCGAACTGAGTCACAGCAAGAAAAGCCTAAAACTTTTTTGTATCGCTTCCGTATTTCAAAATGGCTGACCCTGTGCGAGAGAACAACGACGAAGAAGGGGGCGAGCGTATGAGGGGTTTCGCAAGACAAGGTGCCCTCAGACAGAAGAATGTGCACGAGGTGAAAAACCACAAGTTCATCGCGCGCTTCTTCAAGCAGCCGACTTTCTGCAGCCACTGCACGGACTTCATCTGGTAAGCCTAGGAGTCAACTTGACGTAAACTTCATGGATGCACGATTGTCATGGGAACCGATGGAAGAGAAAACTGATTCTGTAACTACCTAGACGATGTTAGCAAATGTCGATACAGAAGGCACCATTTAGACTTGCTGAGGTTTTTCCTAAACCACTTGTGGACCCAAATCGGAATTTCAGCCTCTCGCATGGACTGGCATTGTGTATATAGGGTCCCAAACAGAAGCGTTTCGAGGAACGTGTACATGCAAGTTATTAACAGGCTCAATTATGCGTTGCTTTAGCAAGTGCATTAAAGAGCAACGTCTTGGATAGTAGGAAATCGTTTCAATGATTAGCCACATCGCTGTAATTGAGCAGATAAGGGAACTCACATGCGCCGTAATATTTGTAGCTAATGTCTGATTATCCATTCATTTTTTTCAGGGGGTTCGGTAAGCAAGGATTTCAGTGTCAAGGTAGGTCATATTTAAATGGTGATTATTGTCTCAACAGATTTTCTTACAATAACTATGTACCTACAAACAAAACTAAGTAAAATTATACATTAAAAATTTGACAGGAATTTGATATAAACCTGTCACGCCTTTTATAAGGATTGATGCGCATTTTCAGTTGGCCATTTACGTAATGATTTGGAAATCATCAAAATAAATATTTTAACGTTGCTGAAATTATTGTTCTTTGAACGATCGATTGTTGTAAGCATTTCCGTAGGCTATATGAGTGCTTTTTTGCCACCGTGCGTGCGCATCGTACGTGGACTCAAAGCACAGTTTCCAGGTCATCGCTCTGCAAGATACGTTGTTGTTGGGGAAAAGAGCAGGTAAAATCAAGATTTTTAAATCAACCGTATGAACTAAAACATTTGACAAGTGTAAATGATTGGTAGATGTGTTATTTACATCGCCAAGCGAGGTAGAACGCACGTTACAGTTTTGGAAATATTACTTTGAGTGCGTTTTAAAGAGAGAATAAGCTTGTTTCACCCATCATTTCACTATACAAAAGTCCCAGTAAATAGACAAAGATAATTTTTAATTTTTAAACGGCGCCAATGTCTTTCTACGGATTAACTAACCTGAGGGGAGATCTGTTGCTCATGTAAAAAGAGTCGCCGCGCTGTATTTCTTATTGCCTATTTTAAAGAGGCAAACATATTTGAAATAGAACAATTGGAAGTTAAATGATCTCATTTGTTTCGTTAGGGTTGAGTTTATTTTATTCATGCGAGTTCGAGGTGCACTATTATCTCTAGTTGAGTGAAGGTCCTCGGCAACTTGTTTGAGAGCACATTTTAGGTTGGTTGTGTGCGATTGGAGTTGCGTAGGACTACAGGACTACAGCCGGGTCACGATCAGTTGGGTCATTATTTTGCTAGATTGACAGCATAGTTTTGAAAACCACGTAGAACAAACGCACAGTTATATGGTGGACCAATAAACGAATTGTGAACTTCGACGGCACTTTCTGCGATTTTATTCAGTCGTAGAACGTGTCAGCAATCTGGGAAATTCTGTCAAGTGAGATGTTGAGCATTAGTACAGAAAACGAGTTTTAATTTGGTAACTGAATTGGGATTGATTGCGGTTAAACTTGAGAACGCGAAAGTGTTCATCTGTATTTTCTTGTGAAATTCAGTATTTCTTTGAGATGATCAGCTTTGGAGTGGACTTGAATGTCAGCAGTATCGGGATTGGGAAATGTAACAAAGCCATGCAACCTTACTTCCATGGCAGTTGGTTAACATGCCATATTCCTGAAGGGCAGGTGTTTCCGCCGGGCGGCTGCAAAAAAGACCTTAAACACGCTGTTTGATAAAACCAGTGTGCGGTAGTCTTATTTTTAGCTCTGGGTAAATAATTCAAAATACGTTTTCAAATTCCGAAATGCATACTTTCATTCTATTTACACCCCTGCGGCTGTTCAAAGATGGAATATAGGCCACGTTGACAACATCTCTGTGCCAAACAGCCGGGGTTGCCTGGCTAATTTCAAAAACCAAGACTGCTTTGCCTCGAGGTAACCTATTTGCCAAAGACAAAACTATGATGTCACAAAATCAAAATAAAAAGAAGACAGAAATGCTGTAATGTGATTCTTACTAAAAACGAAGTCATTACGGAAGCATAATGGTAGTAGGCTACTACTGAGTAGAATTATAATCTGTCTTTGGCACGGAAATACTCTAGAGCCTTCTTGCCATCAATTGTTGGTATTTTAAAACGTATTTAAAGTTTTAAAATAAAAAAGAGGCAAAATGATAGATTATTTTCTGTAACACGATTCAGAAGTGGGAAAAAAAAATCAGTGACAGTTCAGGTGATTTAGCTGAGAAGGACCACTGTCAAGGCTGGTACTATGACCTTTAAACTTATATTGATTAGGTTATATATATATATATATATATATATATATATATATATATATATATATATATATATATATATATATATATATATATATATATATATATATATATTAATATCCTCATGTATTTAAAAAAGACAATCATCAGTTTTTAAAATACATTTTAAAAACATATTTATTTAATATGTTTTTGAACACTTGTACTCAGATTCCTACATCTCTGCCAGCTTGTAACTGAAGTGGAGAACAGGCTTGTGTACAAATTAGCATGATTATGATTCTAAGGTACTATGTTTTGGGGGGCCTCACTTGGACTGGTTACAATGAGGATTAATAGTTTTTTCGTAGCCTACTGTGTAATGACTGTAAAAATGTATGTGTAATGATTTATGGTTAACATTGATACTGGACAACTGAGCTGCAAGTTAAATATTTGTTTTGAATGGATTGGGATCTGTACTGTTTCCTTTTGCTGTCCTGTGGTAAACAAGAGACCGGTTACATGTAGATATGCTCTTGTACTCCATATTTATTTTAAAAAAAACAATTTCTTTACAGGCAAGTGGACTGCTTCCAATGTTGCACTTTTGCAGAATTATAGTAATTTTACTCTGAAGCACTTATTTTAAAATGGTGTCAGCACATTGGGCCTAACCCTGATTTGAGTAACTTTAATGATTTTTACACATTCCCAGCATAGCGTGACTTCAGGGCACCTGAGATGTCCGCATACTCGCTTCCCATCCATCCATCTATACCCGCTTATCCTGGGCAGGGTCCCCCGGGGGGGGGGGGGTGCCGGAGCCTATCCCAACATGCATTGGGCGAGAGGCAGGAATACACCCTGGACAGGCCTCCAACCTGTTGCAGGACACACGCACCATTCACTCACCGGCATACTCACTTGAGGTTGACAGTTGCTTAAATGCTGGAAATGGCTGGTCCATGCTGAGTCTCACTCAGAATAAATGAACTTTCCACCCATGGAAAATGTGAATATGTCTGGGATTCCCATTCTGTTGCATTTTCTTTGATAAAACAAAGCCAGCATAAGAAGCCTTCCCTTTTCAATTTGTTTGTGCGTTCACCCCCTTCTGTATTGGCCCCCTTCTTAACAAAAGCCTGAGAATGTAGAACATTTTCAAGGTGTGTACTAAAAAAGTTGCGGTTTGTTGGTTACAAAGGAGAAACAATGCATGTCCTTTCATTCTTTGGAAGACCAAATGTGACTAAATTAAATTAATAAATTAATAATGAAATGTATAAATAAGCAATGGAATAGATATTGAAATAAATAATTTATACATTTTATTTATTTCATGATGTTTTTATTTCCGCAGGACAGCAGATTGGCTGTTGTATTAATTTATATGTGTATTTATTGCAAGGTGTATTTATTTATTCCATTATCAATTTATTTATTTTATTGCTTATTTATTTAATTATCAATTTTTACATTTCTTTTTCATTTATTTATTTCATCATCATTTTATTTATTTAATTTAGTCACATTTGGTCTTCTGCACCATGCAAGTCTAACAAACTACACATCGTTAGATTTCATTCGATAAAATTAGTTTCTGTCATCACTATAATAGCTCCCCATTGGGTGACTGTACAGTGATAGAGCATATATAGGAACTGGAGAGGCAAGAGGAGTCACAAGGTGCAGAAGCCAATATGGTGTCCAGTGCGCCACAGCTCTCCATTTCCCCATAAGCTATAATGGAGAAACTCCTGCCTTTTTCTATCACTGTTCACAGTCATATTGTCCACCCAGTTATACCTGAAATGCACTTAAGAATAAGAATCAATGCATGATTTTACTTGACACGATTCTATAATGAAGTTATAGGCAAGTTATTTTATTCATTATACATCAACACTGGACTCTGGTTGGCCAACATATGACTCAACATATGACTTTGATTAGAGGAACTCCCACAACTGATGAATAGCCTACAAGATGAGCACAGCCACAGATCAGAAATGCATACTTGAATGCCGTGGTAGCTAAAGTTAACACTACCAACTGCCTTGTAAGGGGAATCCCTGATATGAACCCTCTGGAATAATTGGACAACTACTGGACACAAATGTTACTGGCATCCCATTAAGTAGCTTATGTAGCCAGTTAGCTCATCATAATGTGTTTAATGTTATATATTCATGACTATTGTGCTGTTACTTAGAATTACCAAGCTCAGATATTAGTTTTATAACATTTTGCAACTACACAGCTGCTTAGCTCAAGTTACAGGGATTCACGTATTACTGCTAACATACACTATTTAACGTCTGCCTAATTAGCTTGTTTTCTTATACATTTTCCTTAGAAGCAGTTACACCAAGTACCTTTTTGAGTTAAATTTTCATGTAGCTACCCTGGCTGTCATGTAAGTTCAGGACTCAACTTGAGTGAAACTAAAATAAACAGTTTTTGCGAGGAGCTTGTGCAGTAGTCTAACTGAAGAGTTGCCACCATAACCATAGCCTGTGAGTTCAGTGGACCAGGAAGTTCAGCGGGCCTGACCCGGGGGACCAGAATTGCCATTTTCTGTGAAGCTCGCCATGTCCAGTGGTTACTCGAGGTATTGCAGTTTGGCGATTTCCCCAATTGAACTTCATTCAAAACTACGAATTAGCCTTGGCTAAATTAAATGACTTAAATGACAGCACATTGAAGCTAAAAAAAATAAAATTCTTCACACTGAACTAATTACTCTGCAGGTGCCTTTTTTTCTGAGCGCCACAGAAGAGGATATAAGATTTCTTCCATTCTAATTTGGTCTGCAGGATTTACGTCACAGTGGTCGCACCTGCACACACAGGCACACCCGCGCATGAACGAGCATGAGGCTGTGATTGACTCATCAGTGCTAACAGACGTTGAACTGAGAGAGTTGCCGGCGCAGAACCGATGTAGCAGAATATGTTGCGTATTAAACCTTGACCCTTGACCTAGGACTACATGAATCCATCGTCAATATTGTTTTGATTATGTGGTTATTTTGATATTGCTACCAATGGCCTAGTGTTATTAAAATAGTATTGGTTGCAGTATTTCTATCTTTGCATGATGATGGTACTGATGATGAGAGAGAGTAATCACATATGAAAAATAAATAGTCCAACATAAATAAATCACGAGAATATGTGTGACATTTTAACTTGTGTTCATATTATTCATTTGAAGATGAAACTACATTGCCATTATATGTTATTTGATATTGGTTGGATCCATTTCATCAGTGTTGCTTGTAAAACCATTGCTGTTCAATAGGATAGCCCTAAGTATTCAACCTTTTCCTGCAAAGACTTCATAGATAATTGCATTTATGCCTCAAGACAGGATTCATTTTTGGAATTCAGTGGAATACACCTTTTCACAAGACGCCCCCCCCCCCCCCCCCCCCCCCCAAATGCACTGCTATTTTATCCCTTTTAAAGTTAAATTCAGAGTCAAGTGGGCACATTTCGAGGCAGGATCCCTTTGAGAATTGCTGCTGTTAAGTTTTGTGGTGTGAACGTGAGCGTGGATCAGCTGTGAGAGAACGTGGCATTACGCCACATTGGTCACATGGTGTTTTTTTTAACCTCTCCAAAGCACGTTAAACAAACAGATAATCCTGTTGCTCACTTTCCCTGCACCCCCCCCCCCCCCAAAAAAAAATGTGCTGTTTTTACGAGAACAAATTGCAATTTGGCCATTTATTCGTTGATACAGAGCGATTTACAGTAAATGAATTCAGCTGAGATTGTTGAGAAGAAACGGCAAGTCACTGTCATTGCAAGTAAAATCGCTTCAGAAGTAACTGGAGAACTGGTCTTGTGTGATTCAAAAATACAAAAAATAAGTGCATTTTTTTAAACATGGAATTGTGATAGCCTGGTCAAATTTTGTAATTCAGGTGACATCTGACAGGGGCTGTCTTTGTGGAGAGTGCTTGACCTCCACAGGGTCACCACCGTCTCTTTTGATGATTAATGCTGTGGCGCTGGGGAGGGAGTGGAGAGTTACAAGTGTTGTGTATTATTTGGTGCGCAAGATTCACATGAATAGTCTGGAAATTGTCAGTGCGGCATGGGCTCTCAACCGTGGTGCCGGAAAGTGCAGTGTCTGCTGTGTTTCTTTCCTTTTGGTCATTCCACATGAAACGCATCAGGAAAATAATGCAAAATTCCATAAATGCACCCTCTGTTCAACAGTATGTTGTTCATCAGGCACAAAAGAAATCGTGTTTTTACGGATATTCTAAAATAGTTTTGACAAATTTTGTATGTAAGTTTGACTAGGGCAGTTCAGTTTCAGTGCTTTGCTCCTTAAGGGTGCAGTGGCACTCAAACTGTCATGCTGGTGGTCTAATACCAGTTCCTTTTTTCACCCTGATGTTCTTCACGGCTGGTGGACACTGAGACTGTGTCGGAGGAGGTGGTAACTTCTTTGGTGGTGGCAGCTGGAGAGGGGGGGGGAAATTGTTCAAGACTCAAATTGCTGCACTTGTGCACCTGGAGTGGCAGCGGACGGCTCTCCAAATGCAGTAAGGAGGCGGAATTGTGGCTCGCCTTCCTCTCCTTGAGGGGCGCGGTAATTGGCGGTCGTGGCGGGTCAGCAGAGCTCTGCGGGCTCCTGCCGCTCCGGGGGTGACGAGGGCCCGGTTCTGATTGGCTTAACTGTGTCGGTTTTCATTGGAGGAGGGCTTGATCGGGTCACGTTAAGTCTTTTTGATGAAGCGCCTTAAAGCTGTGGGTTCCTCAAGTGCAGGGGGTGTAAAATGGACCAATGAGGAAAAAGGAGAGCGTTGAATATGTTAAATACTCCCAAACAGACCTAGCGGCACAACGGCCATTCCCTCCGACGAAGCTAATTGTCGGGAATAGATATCACCATTAAAGATGGTAAAACAATGCAAAGATTATATGCATTAAAATAATGAATAAGATGGGAAAACAATATGAAAGGTGGTGGGTTTTTGTTCTTCCAGGGAAAAACCGAAATGAGCAGTGTGTTTGCCTGCGATAGGGCAGCTCAGCCCAGCAGGGTGTGTGTGTGTATCTGTGTGTTCAGGATGTGTGTGTGGGAGCACTGTGCTGAGTGTGGGAGGTTTATTTATGCACAAGTGGGTGATTCAGGAGAATGGGAGCCAGCAGTGTGTGTGTGTGTGTGTGAAAGAGAGTGTGTATGCTCGTGTGTGTATGTGTGTGTGTGAGAGAAAGAGAGAGAGAGAGAGTGTATGTGTGTGCGTGTGTATGCGTGTACCTGTCTATGCATGTGTACATGTGCGTGCTTGTATATTTTTTAAAATATGTATGTTTATGTATATATGTGTATGAGTTTATATCTGTGATTGTGTGCACATGCATGTATGTGTTTCTTCAAGTATGGGTTTGTTTATGTGTGTGTATTTTTTGTGTTAGTGTGTAAATGTGTGCATGCTTGTGTGCGTGTGTGTGTATGGGTATGTGTGAGAGAGAATGCATGCAAGTAGGTGTAAGTATGTCTGTGAGTGCAAAGATGTGTGTGTATAAAGCCTATACTTAAGGTGTGTCTGTGTGCACGTGTGTGTGTGTGTGTGTGTGTGTGTGTGTAACATCAGTGTAAGTGGCAGGCTTTTGGTGGACACTGATGTTTAATGGTAACTAGTTTCTCACATTAGGCCTTGGGTGGCCTTTAAGTTTCCTGCAGTGACCATAGGTGGATGTAGACGGCCTGCATACAGTCTGCATGCTGTGATATCTCAAGCCCATTAAGATAATAAATATCCTCATTTTAAACCCGTCACCCCCTCCCCTGCCACCAGTCGGTCCAACTGAACCGCAGAGGAATTGTAGGACCAAGACCAAATATTTCCTTCTTTCTAAATGAATGAACATGGCAGATGCTCTTTTTTTCAGTCTGACTTACTGAAGGCAGCTACGGATACGCTGAAAGCGCATGGCGGCAGCGGTAAGATCCCCGCCAGCCCGAGCGCAGGATGGCTGGTGTGCGAGCGCAGGATGGCCGCTGTGCGAGCGCAGGATGGCTGCTGTGCGAGCGCAGGATGGCCGGTGTGCGAGCGCAGGATGGCCGCTGTGCGAGCGCAGGATGACTGCTGTGCGAGCACAGGATGGCCGCTGTGCGAGCACAGGATGGCCGCTGTGCGAGCGCAGGATGGCCGCTGTGCGAGCGCAGAATGGCCGGTGTGCGAGCGCAGGATGGCCGCAGCCCGAGCGCAGGATGGCCGCTGTGCGAGCGCAGGATGGCCGCTGTGCGAGCGCAGGATGGCCGCTGTGCGAGCGCAGGATGGCCGCTGTGCGAGCGCAGGATGGCCGGTGCCCGAGCGCAGGATGGCCGCTGTGCGAGCGCAGGATGGCCGCTGTGCGAGCGCAGGATGGCCGCTGTGCGAGCGCAGGATGGGCCGCTGTGCGAGCGCAGGGACGAATGCTCGGCGGAGAGCGGCGTTATGTAAGCGTGCGCCGGTCGCTCGCGCAGCACCCGCCGCACCGGTGAGTCTCAGGCTGCGGCTCACCTGCGTCACGGCAAAGTGCAAACGGGAGCCTGAAGCTGATCTTTTGTGCCAGACATCACGGAACACGCCGATTTAACGTTTTCCTCCGTCGCCCTTTCATGTAAAGAAAAGTTAAATATAAACCGATCCCACGATATCGGTATCTGATTGGACCGTTTATACACCCCCCCCCACCCCCACCCCCCCGCGTGATGCAATGTGCGTATGCTGATTTTTGAAGGTTGTGAGCTTTTTTGAAGATCCTATAAATAAAACATGTTCCTTAGGAATGAGAACTGGGATTTTGAAGGGTGGGGGGTGATGGGTGGGTGGGTGTCGGGAGGGGAGCGGAGATCTGTGCTACTGAAAATGCAGATATATAAAACAGATATCATAAGGAAATGACTCATGGTGATGATGAATTTACAAGCAAGTATTCCCATATGAGCAAATCATATGTGGTGAGATAAGGAAAAGAGAAAGATCCTAACTAAAAAAGATTAGTTATTTGAATGTATGTAAAAATATGTAAATTATTTCTACCGCAATCTGCATTCTTTTGCTTGTATTACATAACAAATTTTAGCATACATGCATAGAATTACACGGAGAAAGAAGCAACAGTTGACACAAACCATTTTAATGATCTCGTGAGTGCTTTATGTTGGCGGTTCGGGGCAGTTTGTTGGGTTAGCAAGCTGCTGCGTTCGGAAAAGTACTTGAGGCAGGAGGTGGTTGAGGGAGCTAATGGAGAAAGATGTCATCTCGTTGCCAGGAGACGGCTGAGAACGTTGGAGATCAATACTCCAGGATTCCATGCCGCCCAGCTGGTTCGTTGCTGTGTTTCTGCCAGTGACGGTACGCCAAGGACCCCCGTCCTCCTGTAGGGGAGGGGGACGGGGCCGGAGCAGTGCAGCGTGGGAGCTTTCTCTCCAAACTTCAGCTGGTCGCCTCTCAATCACAACGGCCTGGCCATGTACAAATGCCTTGTGTACTCTCAATTAATTGCAGCCAGTGCTTCATTTTTACAATGCTGTACAATCATTCTTTTACAGTATTAAGGTTATTTTGAAATATTTTCTTAATTTTTTCCAGAAGTCTTCCTCATATTTTCCTGTTTTACTTCTATGAACATTGAATGGCTGCATCCTATCATTAAGCTACAATTGCTTTTGTGGTGGAAATTCATTGTATTTTCAAGTGAATCACACTTGTTTTTTTAGATATGAGATGTCATGCCATAAGATAGGATAATGAGGATTATCGTTCGCCTTAAAATGACATAAACACACCTGTGCTTGACAGTTAAGATCAGAGGTGTAATGCCAGCCAGTGGATCTGTGCCTGCAGTGTCCGGTGAGTTTGGAGGTGATTGGTGTGAGGTGTGTGGTGACTCTCGATGGGATTCTGGTTAGCATAGCATCCCCAGAGGAAGGTTGTGGTGGTGCCTGGAAATCTACTCGCCTGTTGCCACGGCGACGTAAAGCGCGGCTGATCTTGCCGGTGATTTTCCTTATGACGTACCGTAAGAGGGGTTAAAAAGACCTGGTGTTTCAAACAGCTTTAAAATTGTGTTCACATTTAGAAACTGTGAACAATCAAGTACATTTAAGTAGACCGTATTGTCTGCATGTTTTTTTAAATTTTCATAGGAGTGGGTGGTATGGGGGATGTATGCCGTGGCATGTGGAGTCCCTGCAGGGCAATGATTGGGCCAGAATGCTGACACTTTTGTCCAGGCCAGAGCAAGCGAGCCAAGCACTATGGGGTATAATCGGCCCACGGCAGTATCGTTTCTCTGAAAAAAGCCAGAGAGAGAAGAAAACCACAGAAACGCGCGCACGCACGCACACACACACACACACACACACACACACACACACACAGGTGTACACACATACGCTCACACTCATCTACACAGATGTAGAAACACATACACACACACACACACACACACACACACACACACAGGTGTACACACATACGCTCACACTCATCTACACAGATGTAGAAACACATACACACACGTGTATACACACACACACACACACACACACACACACAGGTGTACACACATACGCTCACACTCATCTACACAGATGTAGAAAAACACATACACACACACACACACAGATTCAGATCTTGGGAATGGAAGGGGTGCAGGCTGCATAGTTGTGTGTGTTCTCTTCATGGCCTGCAGTGCTTTTGTAACTGGGCCTGAGAAAGGCAATGCAGAACTCCTGGGCTGAACACTACTCAGCCTCCGCTTCCGCCTGTGTGCGAGGCTGCTGCTGTCCCTGGTCCTGAAGCAGGGAGCCGGGAACATGCTGCGGCTGTGTTTGGGCGGTCTCTGTCATTTCAACGCGAGTCTCGCATGCTCTGCACACGGCTGAGAGCAGATCCTTTAGACTCACCAGATACTCTGCTCTCGCGTTCCTTCCGTCCGCTACGGGATTCACCAAGCACACCAAACACTCCCACACAGCCACCGCCAGAGAGCCGAGCTCCAGAGCCGCTCACACAGCTGTACAGCCCACGCTTCCATCGCTTTCCCTGCTTTTCTGTGTGCCACTCTTCCTTCAGATGGAGGAGTCTCTTCCTTTGTGGTCTTCAGAACTCCTGAGATGGAGAGTTAGGGTTGGGTCCCTTTGAAAGCAGTGGTTTTGAATGGTCTTTCTATTAGAACATCAGTTTGACTTGGAGGTTCGCTGAAGTCAGTCGCTCTGCGTGCGAAACACAGATGTTTCCCATGCAGCTGGTTTGTTTGAAGACAAAAGAGGAACTGAGTGATTTGGGCAGAGCCCAAACAGTCACGTTAAACTCAATTCTTACTGGCCACAATTGTTTTTGTAATGCAGGAAAGTTGTATGATAAGTCCTTTTGGTAATTAAACAATTTCCTTTAGCCTTAATGAGAATTTCAGTTTTATTTTTATTTTTTTTATTTTTTACATTTTCCCTAAACTGTCAACTAAAAATCGCAAAGGTCTTTATATTGTAATGATTATTTTTTAATAATTAAAATAAAGCGTATCAAATGCAGGTCAAAAAGGTTGCAAATTTCCTTTCTGAAATGACAGAAACCCATGGAAATGCAACCTGCACTGCTTGTAGGGTTTTGTTGTTGTCTCAGTATTAATTGGTTCGGTGTTGAACTGTGACTGCATCAGTGGTGACTGTGACTGGCAGCTGCGCGGAGTGGCACATAAACGGCAGTGACAACCAAGGAGGAAGGGTTTCTGTTGCCAGGATATTTTTTAAAAAGACAGCCGTTCAGTCCGGAGAGACTGACCTATCAGGCGCACTCTTGTGGTGGTGTGTTTGTGAGGAGATTTTAACCTGAGAAGGGAGTGGCAGATCATCAGCTGAATTTGTCTGCAAGGCGTGGTGAGGTGGTGGGGGAGGGGGGAGAGGGAGAGGAGCTGGGGGATGTTATTTTAGGGGGTCTTGACATTTGATGTCTGAGAACCCCTGGTCTCATGTCACATTATCATTGTCTGTAAGGTGCAGAGACAGGTATTACTGTAATAATTTATAGTATGTTCAATCTCTATGGCGCTTTCACTTGTAATATGAAGCTTACTGGTATACTTAAGCCAAATATGTAGGATTGCTTTAAGCCTGAAATTATAATATATGTATGTATGTATTATGGATTATGGATATTGTGTTAAGTACCTGTCTCTGTTGGTAGAGATTCTTGAAAAGACATTGGGTATAGAAATTCTCTCTCTCTCTCTCTCTCACACACACACACACACACACACACACACTCCCACTCCATCTTTGTCTAGCTCTTTCTCTTCAGCTCTCTTACATGTCATCTCTCTGTTTCTCTCTGCCTGTGCTCCTTTTGTTTCTTGTCTAGTCTCTCTCTCTCTCTCTCTCACACACATACACACACACACACACACTCTCCCACTCCTTCTCTGTCTCACTCTTTCTCTTCAGCTGTTGCATGCGTCATCTCTCAGCATCTCTGCCTCCTCTCTGTATCTCTCTGCTTTTTTCTTGTCTGGTCTTTTTCTCTCTCTCCCCCCCCCCCTTTCTCTTTCTCCCCCTCTCCCTCCATTTGTGTGCAAGCCTGTCATCTACTAATTGTGGCTTGATAATGCGTGAGACAGAGAGCATTGTGGGTACCGAAGCTTGAGCACAATGCAGCGGTTCTCCTCTCTTGTTTGGTGCTTACCGCTTCCTCAGCGTCTGTCACTCTGCGGAACATGATTGTGCTGCCAGTGGGGGAGGGGGTCGCTAACGGCTAACGGCAGATAGCTCAAGTGCAGGAAGAATCTCAAACTCAGGGAAGCCGTTTGGTTGGACTTAGCCGGCATCGGTTAATCAGCCTCAAAGAGGCTGTCTGCTCATCTCATTCACTCACTGGGTTGAAGCTTCTGATGCAGGCTCAGTTTGCTCCCAAGGAATTAAAAACAGAATGATTTCAGTTTACAAAAAATCTAAATATAATTGTGTGAATAGTGATAGATGGGTAAAACAGTGATGACTGTTCAGACAGCTGAAGGTGCTCCCCACCACAGGAATATGGAGGGGGTGGGGGTGGGGGTGTGGACAGGCCAACCCATCCCCACCTCAACCCTCTCCAGCCCCCCTCACCTCTGGCGTCAAAGCTATGTCAGCTGCCCTGACAATGTTATTCCCAATCTGTGGGGGGGGGGGGCGGCGGTGTGGGCTGTGTTCACAGGTACGCAGGTGAAAATGCAGTCCCCAGAGGAGTCACGGCACCTGCCTCTGCTGAGAAATATTTTGAATTAATGTTCCCAGTTTACAGTCCGGAAATGACATCTCTCTGCATCATTATCCATTCCCTTGGTAGAGGCTCCCATTTAGGGAAGTCTGTGCAGCTGCTGCTGCTTTTCTGCACCCTGCCGCTGGCCGAGCTGCGCAGTCGCTCTGCAGGAATACTTCAGCGCACTCGCAGCTGACGCAGGTGTACTGGGGCTCTGCGGTCAGGCTGAGGGGGCGCTGCCCTCCCTCGGTGATGCTGCAGTTTGTCCAGTTGCGCCCTGTGTGTGTAATACATTAAGCGCCGAGTAGCAACCAGCAGACCTGGCTTTCTAGCACTAGGGTTAGAGAGCCCTGTAGTGAGGCCCTGTTTAAATATGTTTGGCCACTGTGACTGGCATGCAGTTAGTAACTGTCATACGTACGTTGTGTTTTTCTCATATATGAATATATCCTGTTATGTGCTGTCAACAAATGCATGTTGAGAATTATTTTTGGTTGTTAGAGTTCCAGGCTGTCGGGTGTGTCACTGCATAAAGGACTGGTTCTTTTGCTGGGTGGCCCACACAGTCTGGGAGGCCAGAATGCATGCATGGTCTTTCTTTTTTTAAATACAAGCTGATTTGATTGTACCTGAGGGATGCAGGGGCAGGTCTGAGCTAATTCAGGCTCAGCAGAACCATTTGTGCCGATCTCTGGGAGAGAAGAGCAGCGGGGGTCAAGCGTCTCCTGAGGCAGTTAGCCTGCTTCTTAATGGAAACAGCGGTATTACAGAGCGGCCAATGAAGAGACACCTGAGCGTGTCTGGTTTGGCTCTGAGGGTGGCTGAACCAATCACACGTCACTTGACACATTACATCCATCTTTATTTTAAAAGTAAGGGAATATATACTGAAGGTTGTTTTCCATAATAATAATAATAATATAATAATAATAATAATAATTATTATTATTACTACTATTAATATAAAATGTATGCATATAGTATACAATATATTTATATTTCAGTCATTTCTAAATATATCACATTTCCATTTCACTTTATCGCATGATACATTTTTAATTTTAGAGTAGGTGTGTGGAATTGCAGTTGGTTTTTTAAAAATTAATTTAAGTGACTGTTCTAATCCTGGCACACCATTTATAAAAATATGTCTTGTGAAACCCATGAAAGGGAGGTGAGCATGTATTTAGCCATTAGGCGTTTTTGTAAGGGTCCTGATATAGATGAATCATGAAGGATTATTGATCTTTTATCTGCGATGTGTTCTCTTAGCATCGCCTCAGCGCATTGTAGTGTCACCTCAGGATAATGTGGGGTTCTCCCAAGACCCCCCCCCCCCCCCAACAATGCAGATATATTTTGCTTTGATATCACAGTACATTTGGGAATTAGTGAATCGGGGCATCTGTTTCTATGCTGGAAGTTGATATTGATATTGCGATGTGACGGCAGAAGTGGGAATTGTCTGCGTGATCTTTTTTCAGAAGTTAGATCACACACACGCTTGCACTTTCACAGTGGTCTCTGGTTATGACAGACTGTCATGTGGTGTACCGAGTAGCCAGTCCGGCATGCTGATATGGATTTCTGTCGGCTTGTGTAAGTGCTGTTCTCTGCTGCCTCCGTGCCAGTGTTCAGTACTTTTCTATCCTTAGCAAAGCTGTGTGACATAACGATAAAAGCCAGCATTGCTTATCTTTTCAGCCTTGATTAAAATATTAAAATATAATTTTGGTTCAGTGGGTTGTTTATACAGCCCTAGTTTATTACTCCATAAAGGTAAAAGTAATAGTCAGTGGCATTTTCTTGCAAACCTCCCCGCCTAGTTGAACTGAACGGTTGCATATGACAGTAATTTTAGGGAAATACTGATTTAAGCTGACCTTAGACTAGCTGTCTTTGAAGAGGAATGGAAACTTAGCCAAAATATTTTAATGTAGAGCAGCTGTGTAAAATGCTCTTGATAATTCCAAATACATTCTATTAATGTTTAATAACTTGAAGAGAAATAGTTCTTTTTTAGTTATTCTGCCATTCAAATATACTTCTTATGCTCTGTCTTTCAGGCTTGTTTTTCAATGACATGGATACAAGTGATGTGTGCGTTTGTGTTTTTGAGAATGTGTGTGTGTGTGTCTGTGTACATATCTGTTCGTATTCGTGTCTGCTTATGCATGTATGTGTGTATATAGATTTGTGTATGTGCAAATGATATGTGTGAAGGGATGTGTATACATGCATGTGTGTGCATGTATTTTCCCTGTCTTGCTCTTTGCTCTCAGACTGGTCTTGGCAAGTACAATACCTCACACAGACTGTATTTTCTCAGTGATCTGTCCTTGGCAACGGTCTCTAGGGACACACAGATGCGGTGCATTGGCAGGACCCTGCTTGACCCTGGGACTGACAGCTGATGGGTATTGGCCCATAAAGAATATGGATCTGATCCTTTCAGATGAATCAATGCTAATGCAGACGCCCTTCTCCAGCCTTCAGCCTAATTGGACTGACTGCTTTTTGTCAGTGCTCACATGTATTTAAACCTCACATCGAAGGATTTTGAATGATAAATCTTGTGTGTGGGTGAGCCCGTGTGTCTGTGAATGGATGAATGTGAGTACGTGTTTGCGTGTGCAATCTTCTTAAACAGGCTCTTCTTTTCCCTCAGATTCAAATTTGTCTCTGTACTTGTGCGTGTGGTTATTTCTTTCATGCACTGTTGTCAGTCCTCTTCGGCTCAATTGTTTAACACTCAGAATGCATGTAATGTGTGTTTGGCTGGTTAACAAGTTGATTAGAATGTGAACATTGCCCACTGGGAAGAGCTGGGAAGCGGCACTGTACTAACCAGGGGCCTCGTTTACAGAACTGTTCTTGGATTTAAACCTCGACGTAATCTTAAGATTATTTCCCAAGTGCTCACATTCGCTTTGGGAAAATAACTGGGACATAAAAAGTTTGTTGTTTTAATGTGGCGTGCCTGCGTCTTGCACACCTGTGATAAATACATCTCAAATTAGCTTAATGTTGAACTCTCGTGAATGTTCTTTAGCCTACTATTAGCCTGTCTTATGAATGCAGCCAATAATGGCCATTTTCCTCGAAGTGAGGTTGCATTTCAACATCTCTTGTGCTGTTCATGCCTAAAACTCATTATCAATGAAATGTTACTCTTAAAACGCAACCCTCAAACATGCAGTACCGCCACATAACCAGCAGGTAATTCAAAAGACATGTACTGTGGGCTCCAGGGCTTGCAATAGGAATGTCAATCTCAATGTGACGACTCTGATTAAATAAAGGTTTAAATAAAGGTGAAAATTAATTAACTTATGTCTAGTATAAAATTCACGTTGAGATACGATCATATCCATGTCGAAGTGGGATTTTATCAAGAGCTATTTTGTCATGGTTTTCTGTGTGAGCCACTATTTTAGATGTAAACTGATTATAATTGATAATTGATTTCATAAAGGAAGCCCCAGATATTCAGCTCTGTAGTCTTAACACTGGAAGTTCTGTCTCCAGCATTGCTGAAGCACAAGATGAGTGAGTGTGCATGTATGTGCACATATTTTTGAGTACGCATGATGAGTGTGTGTATGTGCACGTATGTATGTGGGCATTTGCGTGTGCGTGCACATATGTTTGTGCGTGTTTACGTGCACGTGGTCCTCACTGCTGTGAATTCAAACGGTTGTAAGTATTTCCCCTGTAATGTGACAAAGGTGTAAGGACAGGAGCGTTTCCCGAGAGACGGGCTGTTGATGTGTTTATTGTGTAGGGCCATCACTCTTTTCATTTGAAGTGTTAATGAGGATGTATTGTGTAAAGCCTCTCTGGTTGGTGTGGGAATTGTTCGGAGGTAATTGTGTTTGTAGTGCTCTCAAAAATGACATTAACCCTTTGGGGTTTCCACCTAGTTGCTACGCAATCGGACATGGAGTCCTGGATCCGGAGGCATCATTTGGGGGGAAATTTTGATGGGGCAGGAGTTGCTCTGGCACTGGTAAGTGCTCAAGATGTACTCGGTTGTTCCGAAGGAGTAGGCTTTAAGATATTGCACTCCTGTAGTACTGTGTAGCCAATAGGGTGTAAAGTAATCGCTGGCTCTCCTGTTGTAATGTGTGGACTGTAGGGTGTGAACTAATCACTGGCTTTTCTGTAGTACAATGTGATTTGTAGGCTGTAAAATAGTCACTGGCTCTCCTGTAGTACAGTGTGCCCTGTTGAGTGTAAAACAGTCAATGGCTCTCGTGTAGTACAGTGTGGCCTTTTGGGTGTGAAATAGTCACTGGTCATGTGGAGTGTGTGGCTACAGAAGGTGCAGAAGTGATGTGAGTATAATCAGTCTTTCTAAAACCCTGAGCACATGCTACTAGATTCATTATTGGCAAAAAAAATATGAATGTAAAACTCAATGTCAGATCTATATATGGCTGAGCGTGGGATCTTAAGAACATATTTCCATGCATGCTTTTGTAGGCCCCACGCACAGCCATACACAGATTATCTACACGTTTTGCACTCGACATTGTTGTGAAATATAACAGCAGGAGAATAAAAATAAACAGTGTGTACGAACGTGGCCCCTGTGGATCACACAAAAAATGCAAATGCTTCACCTCCTGTAAGTCATTAAATGCCTAAATAGTTTGTTGTAAATATAATTGAGAAGATTTGAGTCTCACCCGAATAGGGGCTGGTAATGATGCTAACCACACTGACGGGAAAGAGAGGAGCTGCATCATTAATGTGACCGCGAAGCCCTCTGGCGCTCAGACCGGTGTGTGTGTGTGTGTGTGTGTATGGCTATATATGTGTGTGCGTGTGTATGTGTGTATATATGAAGACAAGTGAGCCAGTATCTTTGGCAGCCATAAATGCCTGAACCATAACACCCCCACCACCATGTTCTTGGCAGCTCCTTTTGGGCTCCTCACTTTGCTCTCATCTTGGTCTCATCTGTCCACAAGACCTTTTTCCTGAACTCTGCAGGCTCTTTTAGGCACTTCTTAGCTAACTGTATCCTGGATATCCTGTTTTTGCTAGAGACTAGTGGTTTGCATCTTGCAGTGTAGCCTCTGTAGTTCTGTTCATGAAGTCTGTGAACAGTAGTCAACACCTGCCTCCTGAAGAGTGTTTCTGATCTATCAGACAGGTGTTTGGGGCTTTTTCTTCATTATAGTGAGAATTCTTTGGTCAACTGTAGAGGCCTTCCTTGCCCTACCTGGCCCATTGCAACTACTGAGCTCACTAGTGCTCTCTTTCTACTTAATGATGTTCCAAACAGTTGATTTTGGTAAGCCTATGGTCTGGCCTATGTCTTTGACTGTTTTTTTCTTACAGTATTTCTCTGACTCATAATGGTTTCCTTGACTTTCATTGGCACAACTCTACAAATAATAGACTCCAAAGGCGATCAAAAGCCTAGAATCAAGAATAGCCACTGAAAGCTCTGTTATACCTGTACTAAGGAAGCAATTGAACACACCAGATTAATCAGAAACACCTGTGAAGGCACTTGTCCCAAACATTATGGTGCCCTTAAATGGGGAGCATGTATGAAAAGTACTGTAATCTGTACAGTACAGAATGCAGAGCCAAATCGAGAAAAAATATTCCTTTGTCCCCAACATATGTATTTATATACATATATATATATATATATATATCCACTCACATACCTGCATGTACACGTACATACACTTATATATTTAGTATTTATATTATTTTGGATTTTATTACATTTATTCATAGATTTATGTATATAAGAACAACAATGTTAATTAAATCCATATCCATTAAAAAAAAAAAAATTTGGCATACAAAATAATTTGGTATATAATTTAGCCTATAAATCTAGCTGCATATGTCCCAATTCCCAGCCTAATTTGGAATATCCAATAAACAGTTTGTAGCGGCGTTCCTGAGCGATCCCCGCTGCTGCGGGGATTGGAGCGAAGACAGCCGCCGTTCTCCGAAGCGCGCGGTGTCACCAGCCTGCTCCTGTTCGTTTGGAGGAGGCAGCTTTAGCACGCGGCCGGCGGGAGTCCGAACGCTCAGCGGCGGTCATCGGTCGACCGAACCCTCCCGTAACCAGGGTGAGGCGGTCGCCGGTCGTGTGTGAGGCCCCACTGCCCGCGCCCGAATGAGCCGCTCGGCACCCCAAAAAACCGTGTTCCGCGTATCGCGAAATAAGCGGTTATATAATTATGGAGATTTAGGCCGAGGAATGTAATTCACGAAGGGAGGCTGCGCATGTGTAGGGTATCTAGTGTTTAATTTAATGCAGATCGCTCGTTCCCCGAGCACACTTGATCCAATCAGGAAAATGAGATTACACTCTTCGGGTTGCGTGGGTGTTGCAGTTAACTCAGCTGTTAATGTGTTCAACCTACTTTTTCCCGCAGTGTGGTTTCAGCTACTTTAAAAAAAAAAAAGAAAAAAAAAAGTAAGAATCGTTTAAATCAGCGCACGGCATTGATAGCTTTGCCACGAACGCTGCGTTTGATGGAGCTGAAACTGAGGTAGCTAGTCTGGGCTCTGTTTTCGTTTAATTTTCTGTACCGGTTTATTTTCAGTTGTTGGTGTGCACCATTTAAGTGTTAAACGTTAGGGGTGCGAACGATGGGCATTACAACAATTTCCACTTTTTTAGTACAAAGTGCTGATCCTTAATTGCATTGTGGGGAATTATTTGACTCTTATATGACTTGTGTCTTGTTTCCCAGACTGCGATCTGTAAAACGATTAACTGACGTTGAGCTATGAAGGTAGTACTGCAGTGCGTGCGGTTGTGCTTTTATAAATTTAACGACTCATCTCTCTTCCCTCTTTCTCTCCATCTTTCCTCCTGTGTGCCTCCCCCTCTTTTTCTCCCTCTCCGTCTCACCTCTAGCAGTTGGATTCGGATGTGTTTTTTTTTGGCATGGCTGCGCATTGCGAACCGTTTCCAAAGAGAATAGGTAGAGCGGAACGACTGCGCAGTGAAAACACCTCACCCTCCTCTCTCTCTCTCTCTCCCCTGTCTCTCAGCTCGCCTACCTCTTTCTACCTCTTAGCGTTCCTTCCATCCATTTTCTTTCTTACTGCATCCCTCCCTCCCTCTCCCACCCTTCTGTGCTTTATTGGCATGGCCTTTTGTGTTTCTGTATTCTGCGAGCAAATTATATAAATATAAAAAAAATATTTTAAAATATGACAAACATGCAGTAATATCTCAAACACTCCTCTCCCTACCCTTTTCTCTCTTCCTGACAGTGACAATAAGGTGTGTTATGTGTGTGTGTGAGTGACAGTAAGGTGTGGTATGTATGTATGTGTGTGTGAGTGACAGTAAAGAGTGGTATGCATGTGTGCATTTATGTGCTTGGGACTGAGCGGGCTAGGGTACATGTGAGGGTGTGTATGAGGGATGCTGGTGTTTTGGGGGGAGTTGAGGCTATAGTGGGGGTGGACAGGGGAGGGGCACTGATACGGGCGTGTCCCTGTCCACGCTGGCTGACATGACTGGCACAGCCGCGCACTCCATACAGCACCACTGCCACTATTTAGAGCCCCCCGCTCTCTCAGTGGGACTCCAGACTGCACTGGCTATTAAATTCATTTTTCCTGTGCATCTGTTGACATAGCCAGTTAATTGTTTTCGACTGTCGGTGTTTAGTTTAGAAGTGGAAATACTGTCGAAATAACCTACAGGCCAGGGAAGCGGCTCGCATGCATCGAAAAGGCTCTCCTGAATGTTCCCATGAGCTTATGTGGGGGGGTGGGGGTGTTCTGGGAATGTGCGAAGTGGGGTGATGGGAATTCTGGAATTTTGAAGTACTCCTCGGCTACCGGCTAGCGTCCTTTGTGAGAGTGGCGGACTGTGGGCCTGTGAGAGGCAAGCCGTTGGGTGGGGGGGGGGGGGGGGGGAACGGCGCTTAGGACGACTTTGAAATCGAAATACTGTGAGTGACTCAGCCAACCCCCCCTCCCCATCCCCCCGTCCCCTGGAGTCGCTCAGACCCCACCGCCGGCTCACTGATATTTATACTTTTCTGCGTGGGCTGCCTGCCCTGGCTTACGCAACTTTTTATGACGAGAGTTAAAGGGACAAAAGGTGAAATTTGAATGTTTTGGAGAGCCGCTGGATCCGTCAGGGGCCTCCCTGATATAAAAGAGTCCAGCTCCAGCGCTGCAGCACTCTCTCTCTCTCTCTCTCTTTGTCTCCCTCTTTCTCTCTCATTTTTGTTAGCTGCCATTAACTGTTTGCTATTCTGTGATGGGCAAAAAAACGCTCTCTCCACTTTTAGCACCAAAGATTTTTTAAACTCTCCAGATCATCCGTATTTCTGGTCAGAATAGTCTGTGTTGTTAACGTCTTTGTACAGTTAAATGCGTAATATTTCCAATTTGATGCTTCTGAAAAAATTCATTTTGAAATTTGACAAAGTACTCTAGTGTGACTGGATGTTCTGTACAATAATGTAACTCCTCAAACTCCAGTTACCAACTGGAAGTTACACAGGAGTTGAATATCTGGTGAGTCTAAATGCTTTTCCTGTGAAAAGCATTGTGCAGCCCACTGCTACAATATTTGCTTGTTTAACAAGGGGTGACATAGCTCAGGAGGTAAGACCGATTGTCTGGCAGTCGGAGGGTTGCCGGTTCAAACCCCGCCCTGGGCGTGTCGAAGTGTCCTTGAGCAAGACACCTAACCCCTAACCCCTAACTGCTCTGGTGAATGAGAGGCATCAATTGTAAAGGGCTTTGGATAAAAGCGCTATATAAATGCAGTCCATTTACCATTTACCATTTAACAAAGTGGTGATTTGCCTTGGGAACAGTGGACTTCAAACCAGAAGGTTGTCTATTCAAACCCTGGGGAGTGAATAGAAGACTGACATGCCCTCAAACACGGTGCTTAGCCAGGAACTGCTTCAGTAAATATCTTGTCTGAAGGGATGCTAAGTAGACGCTGGTGCGCGTACGTCACCGTGGCTACGAAGACATGATAAATGAACGTTACACACCGCGTGTTCCTGTGAGATGTGGCTCTACATCATCTGCAGGTGGGGTCCCTGCATTCTGAACAGGACTTCAGTGACAGTAAACAAGGCATTATGTAAAGATGCTAATTGCATTTTTCAGTAAAACAAACACTCATTGTCTAAAGGGTGGAAGTGTTTGTCTGTTGAAGTGGTGCAGGTTAGCGAGCGTGTGTGTGCAGTTGTATGTGTGTGCAGTGAGTGTGCGCGCGTTCATGAGTGCAAGCCTGTGAGTGTGAATGAGTGTGCACGCGTTCATGAGTGTAAGCCAGTGTGTGCGTATGTGTGTGTGAATGAGTGTGCACGCCTTCATGAGTGTAAGCCAGTGTGTGCGTATGTGTGTGTGAATGAGTGTGCACGCATTCATGAGTGTAAGCCAGTGTGTGCGTATGTGAGTGTGAATGAGTGTGCACGCATTCATGAGTGTAAGCCAGTGTGTGCGTATGTGTGTGTGAATGAGCGTGCGCGCGTTCATGAGTGTAAGCCTGTGTGTGCGTATGTGTGTGTGCAGTGAGTGTGCGCGTGTTCATGAGTGCAAGCCTGTGTGTGTGAGTGAGCGTGCACGCGTTCATGAGTGCAAGCCAGTGTGTGTGAATGAGCGTGCACGCGTTCATGAGTGCAAGCCAGTGTGTGCATATGCGTGCATTCGAGACTGCAGTCGCACTAGCAGTCGCGTGTTTCTGGAAGGATTGATATTGTGGAGCAGCGCACTCAGATGGCTCCCAGGGTGACGGTTTCCGGGCGGCCGTGTGGAGATGTGCAGATCGTACCTTATGAGAGCCCTCTACTCACGCCTGGACACAGCCAATTAAACACTTTCATTTCCCTTCTACGCATCTCATTACGATCGCGGCGAATGTGCCATCACCGAGCGCTTGCATGCTCCTGGTTTTTTTTATACACCAATTTTTATCCCAGATTTTTTTTTATTTTTTACTCCTAGTTTGGAATACCCAAATGAATTTGTTAGACCCATCTCAGTGCTGCGGAACCAGCCCTGGAGAGAGCTGACAAGCGTGCATTCTTTTAAAAAATATGCTTCCTAAAATGAGGACAGTTGCAGTGATGGATTAACCAACGTGAACAGAAATTGAATGGAATATGTTCAGAGGTATATCGTAATTTGCACCAAATAGTCTGACATTTTCAAATGTATAGATTTCTTATACATTATATAGTGTATTACCCTATTTACTCATTGTATGGTTCATGTTTATGAGGATGAATAAGAATCATTATATTATGAAGAATCACCACATTAAATTAAGAAACTTTCATTTTCATAATGATATGTTGCATACATCTATTTTATACTATACTATACAATGTTTTATTGTATACTATATTATACCATGTTTTTTTATTGAAATTGAGAGTTTTGGCTAAAACACCAGAATCTCCTTTTCAGTCCATGCTTTAAACTGTAGGGCTGAGTATTGTGCTTAAATCTCAGAGCTCGGGGTGGCTGGAGGAGGGAGAGGAAGAGGAAGTGTGAGGGCTTGGTGTTTTTGGATAAAAGTGAGTTCAGCGTTGTACATGTCCCAGAGCATTTATACAGGCGTGAACCCTGGCCACACTTCACACAAACATTACTGTACATCTGTCTCCACTGCCTCTTCACATCTTCTGCGGCCATAGATTTATATAATATTTATATAAATATTTGTGTGTGTGTGTGTGTGTGTGTGTGTGCTGTAATCTCTTATCTCTTACTAGGTATTGTAATCCTCATTATGAGTCATCTGGCAGGGATAGATAAGCCCAGTTTGCATTAATCTGAAGTCCAGCTGTACTTGATTACACTGTTTTTATTTGCCTGTTGTACTGTACAGTAGGCCTCCTGTCATCACTACAACATTACCTCATATTTATTTTTTTTGCAGATCCCCTAGTCTGGAGAAACACAGAACTTAAATTGATATAAATTTATTTATTTATTTATTTATTTATTTATTTATTTATTTATTTATTTATTTATTTATTTATTTATTTCCGGGTGCATATTTTATTGAGAAAATTGTGTTCAATATCCTGCTCAAGGATACAGTTACAGCTGAAATGTATTAATTTGGCAAATGCTTTCAGCCAAAGCGAATTAGAGAAGGCGCTTGTAGCATGGGAACGGAAACAGCAACAGAGCTAGTGATGAGAAGTCACAGTCGAATCGGTCCCACTGTCAGTATGTGTACCACAGGGCTTCCACATGTTCTTATGCAATGGTACTGTAGTGCCCCACCTGGCAACCTCTGCTTACCTGTGCGCCTTTGTCCTGCGATATCACTTTTTGTATCGGTGTGAATCCCAGATCGGCCCACCTGATAAGAGTTCATATTGTGCGGTTCAAGTGTAACATTTTAAAACCCTTTGTTCCCCCCGTTCCTATTCATTCCTAATTTCAGTTGCCCGTATTCACCTCACAATTACAGGTTAGTGTTATGCTGCATTGGTAGTGTTAATGCAGGATTCTGCAGAAGAAAAGCCAAAATACAGGGGAAAAATGCACTGCGTTTTATAAATGTGTTTTTTATTTTTATTTCAATGACCCAGAATTGAACCACAACAAAATAATTGCTTGCCTTTCCTTGAGCCAATCATCTTTGGATGTCTGACATTTGTGTTGTTTATTGATCATAATTAGGGATCTCCCGATCCAGGTTTTTTGTCTCCCACTCTGATCCGAGTACAGTAACATTCAGCATTCAATTTAAAAAAAAAAAAAAAAAAAAAAATTTTTTGCAAGATTTTTTAAAATCCATGCTTCTAGGTTTGTAATTAAACTGAAAAATATGATTCTAGGTGCTATAATTCTAAGACTGGGTGACATACCACATCTACGATAATCGAATGGTTTTAAACGTAATAACAATCAATGCTGCCATATGGCGTATTTGCTTTGTTTCGTATTTTGTTCTTTAATCATACCTTGGCGCTGTCTCCTTGTTTTTTCACAAACTTCTCTGCATGTTGTTTGCACAGTCATGTAATTTAAAAACAAATGCTTCATTCAAACCAGACAATTCACCTTAGGTTTGCCTCACAAAGTCAGTATGCCTCAGAAATGTAATATTGGTAATATTGCATGGACCAGTATTATCTAAATTAGATAACTGACAGACTGTAACCTGTCCATATCCATAGCATTCGTTGTTTGTAAAGGTAGTTTTTCAGTACCTTTGTCTAGTTGTTGAATATTTGTGGTAACGTAAATCTATTAATTCTAATCTGGTTGTGAGTTGTACATGTTGTGAATTTGGTGATTTAATTAACTGATATCAGTGATAATAATGAACAAATTAAATCAAGTAAAAATATTTTACATGTTGGATAAGGGAAGAGTTTTAGCTGTTGATGCACTTGTGTTCGGTGTTGAGAGTGCCTTTAACATTAAATGAGGGTGTCAGCTGTATATTGACTGAAATATTTTACTTAATCCTTTTACTGAATATGTGTGAGATTGTGCTAGAGAGAGTGTGTACATGCACATATGTGCACCCAAGTGTGTGGGTGTGAATAATCAGGTCAGTCTTTTTTTAGCCGAATACAGTATTGAAAACCCTGTTTCCTAAATGTAGTGGATTCACTTGATAGTACAGGTATGTGCTTTAAACAGGCAGTGACTGGAACTCTGTATTCCATGCAAAATAAATATAAATGTAATATTGAAATATGCCGGCCTTAAATAAGTAAGTACATTTTGTTTTTGTTGTCACCTCAGCCTTTGAGCCTGCCACCCTAAAGTCTGCATGTGCAAGCATAAACACGGCCATGTTTGATGATGAGAGGGGGGCTGTTTGGCCCCCCTCACCTTGTAATTTTACCCATTGTCTAGAGAGCATCCAGCACGGCATCAAGCCTGGTCTTGAACGCGCCGAGGGTCTCTGGCTCGTCTGTGTGACCTGGCACAGCTGCTCCACGTATTAACAGTTCCCCAGCATCTTCCTGTCATCACATTTATCATTAACTCATTTCCACCTGTGACTTGCTCTCCAGACAGATCTCAGATTGAAATAACCTGCGGCGAATAATCCATTTTGTGAATCCCTTTTTAAGATTGAAAAAAAAAAAAAACTGGGGATGTTGGGTGGCTCAACCGAGTAAAACAGTGTGTGTGCCGCACTTCACGGGTTAGTATTGAATCCTGACTGTGCCAGTGCCGAATGTGGCTGGTTACGTGCCATGGCTGCTCATGACTGGCATCATCCAGGGAGGGTGGGATTTTGGCTGTTTTCATTTCCCTCCTCTTATCACGTAAGAGCAGCTCTTCTGGTCGGTCAGGTGCCTGCAGTCTGCCTGCACCAGCTGTATTTCAAGTGCTCTCCTCTGAAACACACTGCCTGCATTGGCCAGCTAGAGGACTGCAGAGAAAAGTTCTGGCTGGAAGGATGTAAATGATTTTATACACATAGCTGCAGTGCCCACATGCGCTCATGGGAAATGAAGTTCACAGAAAATAGGTTGCTGGATACTTTTTTTTATTGAATTCACTCATGCACTGCACTGCACTTCAGTGCCGTTCTACACCCCTTCCCATAACGATATACTGGAGAAACCACTGGCCTTTCTTTAACCACTTCGCATGGATGCCAAATCTGGCCAGTCCTCGCCCTTTTAAGTAGTGTTCTAATTAAGGCTTTATAACTGCAGTTGTGAGCATCACAGAGATTTGGAAAATGGCTTAAATGAAACAACAGACTTGTACCATTTACAATACTACCTTAACTGATTATAATCATAATTTAGGTTGTTAAATAAAGTGCCATGATTGCAATTATCTTGGTGAAAATGCAAAAATGAAGTTGTTCTCCTTCAGTTTTAAATGAAATACTGAGAGATAATGTATATTTAACAAGTAAAACTATACATGTCCTGGATCATAAAATTCTTGACCACAAGTGTGCAAAATTTGAGGGTAAATTGTGCGTTGGGTTTTGCGTGTGGCTGTTGTAAGTACCTACCCCCACTTTCTATTTGCGTGTTTATTTCTCTTGTTTCTTATTTCTTGTGCAAGACAATAAAGTTGAGTCTGGAAAGGAACATCTTTACCTATAAAACCAATGGAAAGATTGTATATTTATTCCATATTTAATCACAGATATTGATAGCAGAATGACATTTTATAATTACACAAGAATTCCACTTGTTTTTCACTATTCAGTGAGCAGAATTTTTCACGACTGTATTGGGCTACCTTCCGGCTATTGTCGGCTTTATCTTGTTACAATGACACAATATGACATTTTGGTGGTGAAAGACTATTTTTATGAACTCCCAGATAGATGCTATTGTCCAGTGTGTCATGATTTGGGGGTATAGTTGCAGATGAGACTGCAGGTAGGGAGTGCTTGTTAAATGGATGAACTACACAACAATGTTGGCACTTAGAAACTCTGTATTTGGTGTAGCTGTAGTGTACCATCTTCTAATAAAGCTAGAACACTGAGTTTGTTGTTTCCGCTCATAGTTTGGTTGCAGGAGCACTCATTGTCTGGGTTGAGCAATCTCGGGATGGTTGCATCCTAACCACTAGGGGACTTGCATAAAAGGGTTAGTTGACCTTGCTAAGCCTTTCCTTAACAAACCTCATTAAGCTTGTTCCTTAATTGACCTCATTAAGCATTGCTGTGCAGAGCTGGCTGAATGATGAGGGTGTTTGTCCTTGAAAACGGAGAGGCCTGTTCCTCACAGAGAACATGCAAGGTGAACTCCCACCGTTCTTTCCTCTTTTTTTCGACTTTCTCTAGTCTGGTTGTTTGTTACATTGGGCTTCAAAAATGGATTCCTGCCCCTCAGCTGGTTTCTGTGATCTGTAAATATCCTTTTTTTTTTTTGTTGCTGCCAGGAAATGGCTGCATTGACTCTTTGTATGCCAGTTAAGTAGCTTTTTGACCAAACAGCCATTAAAACTGCGTAATGGGATCTCATCTCCTTCATATCACTTCCTCTGATTATGACTGCTGTGATGTAACAAGGATTTTATTAGCATCTGCCCTCAATTATGAGCACACAATCCTGCGTGTGTATGCGTATGTAAATGTGCGTGCGCTTGCGAGATAATGTTAA
The DNA here is from genome assembly GCF_013347855.1 of Anguilla anguilla. Classification (NCBI taxonomy): domain Eukaryota; kingdom Metazoa; phylum Chordata; class Actinopteri; order Anguilliformes; family Anguillidae; genus Anguilla; species Anguilla anguilla. The sequence goes on from NC_049217.1 coordinate 11,254,012, forward strand.
TGTGTGCATGCATGTGCTTTGACACACACACACGAAACACACACACGCGTGTGTGTGTGTGTGTGTGCGCCCATGTGTGTGTATTTGTGCATTTGACTTGCTGTCCGTCGGTCATTTGAGAGAGATTTAGAAAGGCCATACATTTTGCTGTCAGAAGCGGAACATTTTTTCTGCGGTAATTGAATTTGCGCTACAGTGTCCGGGTGACTCATGGCGCTCCATTATCGCGCTGTCTGTCTCCCCGCGGCCGGCTTCTCCACGCTGCCGGGCTGTTGAACTGCATTTATATTTAATTTCCTGGTTAATAATGAAACCCAAATTCTGTCTCTTATGATGGCCTTTTAAACCGGCTTCTCTTGGATCTTTATGGCCGCTGTAGACGCGCCAGGAGGACCTGCGCCGGGGCTTTGGTGCTGCTCGCACCGCTCAGCTCCGTTTTAAGGTTCCCGTCAGATCCCCGGTTTTAGAGGTGCTTACGTGAGGTCACGTCGTTTGACGAGTTTCATCTTTTTTTCCGTTTACTTGATCGTAATTGCTCTTGCCTGAGCTTTAAACCGTGCTCCGGTTTGGCACCTGAAGATATAAAAGAGCAATATGATACAAACACAGAGTAACAGTAAAATCCAAGGGAAAGGGTCCTACTGGGCATAGCTCCAACTTTAAATCGACCATATAGGGGATGCTAATTGGCAACTGTAATTAGTAGAAATGTTAAATATTTTAACTAGTTAGTCAAGCTGCAGGCACATACATAACTGACCAGGAGCCACACGCTGGCTATACTTGACTATAGCAGTATGTCTCCCTTAACACTGCCATAACATAAATGGAGCACAGCCATAACACAGTTATAGCACAGCTATGACACAGTTATAGCACAGCTATAAAGGCATGACTATGTGACACGGTCCATGCAGGTGCTGACTCAACTTGGGAATGTGCAAATTCCCCATCTGACCAGGGGTTGGCTGGTCAGAAGGTGGCTATACTCTGCTGTAGCAGTGTCTCCCTGAAGTCCACGGGCCTCAGTTGTAAAATGTTTGTACGCACGGACTTGATCCGTAATTCAACAGATTTGGTCTTACATGAAAGCCACGCAAACAGAGATTTATATCATTTCAAACTGACCTGAAAATGTTTGTTTGCGTATGCAAACTCCTGAGGACGCATACCGACTTCTGCTTGTGGCTGTGCTGCAGTACTGCTGGTTCAACACTTCTTTTCAGACGTGAGGATATTTTGCCGATCCCTTCAGGCTGTTAGTCCATGCACGTGTCAGGTTTAGTTTTGTGATGAGCTCTGTGAGACGCAATATTCTCATCGTGGGCTGTTAACTAGGTTATCGCAGCCAGACATCGCAGTCACCACTAATATTTTCATATGAATTTGTCCCTAGACTAACGGGTATGCTTGTGAGACTCGACATTTGACTACGTGAGACTCGGTGGTCCAGCAATGTGACTCACCCAAAGCTAAAATGAAACTTCCAGAACATGATAAAATGAATCTTATATCATGTTACGATGGTTTCACAGGGAATATTTGGGGGAATTCACTGGGTGGAGTTGATAAGCTCATTCATGTGCACACAGTTTTAGGGTGATTTCTGATTTTTAAACGCATCATGCATATGGGCATTTTATATATTGTTATTGGAACGTTTTGGGAAATGATACACTCACATTTAGGATGAATTCCAAAATGATTTTATAAATGAGGCCCCTGGACATTTGACAGGTTTTTTTGTGGTTTCCTTTCGATCGTCAGCCGATGCAGGCCTTGAAAACAGGCATTGATTGAGCCGATCAATGCCTTCAGTGCATCACTTCTGAAGAACACTGAAACCCGACAGACATTACAGCCCTGCAGGACTGGAGCCGGACGCCCTGGCCACGAGCTCCTCCTGTGGGTGATTAGGTGCATACAGCATCAGCACACAATGAGCACCCTCTTCCGCACACACTCACTCGTGCACGCATTCACAGTGCACGCAAACACGTGCACACACGCCCACACACTCCCTCATTTACACGTACACAACTTGGAAATTACAATTTGAACAATCAAAATAATGCATATCAGAATGAATGGGGAGTACAGATCTCTCCCTGCTCCCTTTAGTAGGGTAGAGATGGGTAAAAAAAAAGGGCGGCAGTGTAGTATAATGGGTAAGGAACTTGTCCTGTAACCTAAAGGTCACCGATGCAGGTTAAGTACCTTGTATACAGTATATCCAGCTGTATAATTTTTAAAAAGTTGTGTAAGTCTGCTAAATGCCTGTAATGTAATATAATGTGATGTAAAAAGGAGCAGAGATGTAGATTATGTGTCGCAGTGGTTCCCAGCCCTATTCCTGGAAGTCTGTTGTCTTGTCGGTTTTCATTTCAGCCCTAATTTGGTACATCCGATTCTACTAATTAGAAGCCCAATGTGACCTCTAGCTGTTGAATGTGGTGTGCTAGGTTTGATCTCCAGGAACAGGGATGGGAGCCACTGATGTTTCAGGAACACTAGCCCTGTGTGCTGGATGTGACAGCCTGCTCTTATACACTAGCTGTAGATCACAGCCTCTGTGTCAGTGCTATGGGGAGAGGGGTCCCAGGGCCTGGTTACTGTATGGTGACCCCTGACAGTGGAGGTGCTCCATTGCTCTGACTGCAGTCCGAAAGTAACTGGGTACAATTTAGTCAGGAAAATGGCGTGCATTGTTGGGCTGAGCGGCCTGTTCTCGTCATTGTGTTGTGTTATGCCATGACAGTGATCATCCTGGTGCCGAACACAGCAGTCCAGTCTAGCTCCCGGCCACCTCCTCGGGAGGCCAGGTAGTTAACCGACCAGGTTAGCTCTGGGAAAAGGCGCTTGTGCTAACAATAGATCACGGTCTCGCTAACAATAGATCACTAACAATGGATCACAGTCTTGCTAACAATAGATCGAACTCTGGCTCGCTAACAATAGCTCTAATTGCCTTTTTTAATTCTCTGCTATAGAGCACCCCCCCTCCCATTGTGATAAATCGATGTGAAATCAAAAGGGAGACCAGACATTTGGCATGTGCACATTTTGCCAAGAATACTCTACGAGGCTGGCGGCGTGGTGCCCCTCGATCGCAGTCAGTTGTAAACGAAAGTGAACGCTTTTTGCAGAATCCACGCAGGCAACAATATGCTTAGGGCAAAACGAGGCTAAAGCCACCCAGGGTGCTTATGGTGTTCTTCACTCACCGTCTCGGAGAAGATTCTGGAAAGGACAGTTGGACCAGTTTGCCCTGACTCCACTTGCCTGGAATACAAATTAGCATCCAAAAAAACACTCGTTCTGCCAAAAATCTTCTGAGAATTAGAACTTTAATATCCCCAGTAACAAAATTGGCAATGTGGTAATGGCTTAAAAGTAAATAAATGATAGGATAATTAAATATTCTTAGAGTTGTTCTCATATAAATTCACCAGAACAGGTTCTGTAAATTCCCAGGGTGTAGGCCACATGTAAATAATCTTCGTTTCCATCACTGGGGTTCTGTCAAACAGGTCTCTGCGTCTCCTTCCTGATTCTGTGTGTTTGTGTTGTATCCAGCTCTTTCAGTGTCTGAATATTCCTAACCCCTGAATGTGTGTGGTGTGTGGTGTGTGGTGTGTGGTGTGTGGTGTGTGTGTGTGTGTGTGTGTGTGTGTGTGTGTGTGTGTGTGTGTGTGTGTGTGTGTGTGTGTGTGTGTGTGTGTGTGTGTGTGTGTGTGTGTGTGCGTGTGTGTGCGTGTGTGTGCGCGTGTATGCGCGTGTATGTGTGTGTGTATGTGTGTGTGTGTGTATGTGTGTGTGAGTGTGTGTGTCCGTGTGTGTGTGTGTGTGTGTGTGTGTGTGCGTGTGTGTGCGTGTGTGTGCGTGTGTGTGTGCGTGTGTGTGTGCGTGTGTGTGTGCGTGTGTGTGTGCGTGCGTGCGTGCGTGCGTGCATGTGTGCGTGTGTGCGTGTTTGTGCTGTAGATGTATGTCAGTGGTAGAGTCTATCTCCTGCCATGCTCTGACCATACGCTGCTCCTCTCTGTTTGCAGTGTGCTGCTTTGTGGTGCACAAGCGCTGCCATGAATTCGTCACCTTCTCCTGTCCCGGCGCGGACAAGGGGCCTGCATCCGATGTGAGTAAAACACCACCCCCCAAGTGTGTGTGTGTGTGTGTGTGTGTGTATACAGGTAAGCTGCTGATCACTTTGCACCTGGGGCGTCATAGATGTCCTCATACAATAGACATCTAGGTGACACAGATAACCACATAACCTAGATACCCAGACAGCATAGATGCCTAGATACCATGGCCCTAGATGCCCTTAAATGCTCTGTGACTCAAATCTGGTTTGTTGTACGTACTGCATGGTCTGTGTTGAGAGCAGCGCAGGCCCCTGTGCCGGTTCTCCGTGGTTGCGAGTGCTTTGGGAGGCTCCGTAGCGAGCGTCTGCCGTTAGGACGCGGAGCACACCGCCGTCCCCTAGCTGCGCCACCTCATACCCCTCACCTTCTACCCGGTGGCTGGCAGGGTCCCAGACAGGATTTGGGAAAGGCGTGCCAACACCTGCGAAGGCTTGGAACCGGTCCACCGTTCTGCTGAGCACACGGGCAGTAATAATAACCTTTAAATAAGCGTTGTGCTGTGGCTGTTAATGCTGAATTGCAGCTGTGCTTTAACAATGCTATAGCTGTACTACTGCTATGTTACAGCTTTAATATGGCTGTGTTATGACTGTGTTATAGCTGTGCTTTTCTATATTAATGAGAGTGGACAGTTTGCCCTTTTTTGACTTTACTCAGACTGTGCGAAAGCAGAGAGGGTTTCATACTGTATAGAGAGGGACTCACAGTACAGGAAGTGCCATGGCTCTCAGTCAAACTGCTGGTCAGATGGGGAATTTGCATATAGGCTGAGAGTCAGCACCTCCATGGACCGTGTCACACAGTTTTGCATTTTGAGCTGTGCAATGACTGTGTTATGGCTGTGCTCCGGCTAAGTTATGACTGTTATGGCTGTGTTTAACGTATTACAGCTGTGGTTAAATCTGTGTTAGAACCCTGGGTGACATGGTGAAAACATCATATCATATTTTTGACATTATTGATGGTATGACAGTATTTTGAAGGTATTTGGTTTTCCAATACAATTTACACAATAATTGAAATATACTGTAACTGTAGAAAAATAAAGATCAATAATAATGAAGTTAAAAATTTCACTATGACAATTCACTTCATGTTGCAAATTCTTTGTCATGCTGTTGCAATGTGCAATTTTTAATATTCATTGGATGAAACAATTAAATACCATTGGCAGCGGTATTGAAAAACTGCATACCATTGCGTGAATTCATATGGGTATACCTATAAATAAGGTATACCTCCCAGCCCTCATTAGAACTGATACAGCAGTGTTTTGGCTGTGTTGTGGGTGTGCTGTGGCTGTGTTAGGGCTGTGTTACGGCTGTGTTATGGCTGCTTGTGCTGGGTTATGTCTGTGCTATGGCTGTGTTATGGCTATGGTACGGCTGTGTTATGGTTATGTTAGGGCTATGTTATGGTTGTGTTACAGGGTTATGTCTGAACTATGGCTATGTTAGGGCTATGTTAAGGCTGTGTTACGGCTGTGTTGCAGCTGTCTTATGGCTGCTTGTGCTGGGTTATGTCTGTGCTGTGGCTATGTTAAGGCTGTGTTAAGGCTGTGTTAAGGCTGTGCTATGGCTATATTAGGGCTGTCTTACGGCTGTGTTATGGCTGTCTTATGGCTGCTTGTGCTGGGTTATGTCTGTGCCGTGGCTGCAGTACAGTCATCTGTCCGTGCTCTGATTCTGGGCCCCGTGCTCTTCTCTGCGTTCCTTCTCCCATATGTGCGCTCTGCATAATTTAGCGGCTTAGCGCCGGAGAGGCGAAACCAAAGCCGGTCAGGCCCGCGGCGGCCAGCGCGATGGGCGCGACCTTGTCAGGGGTGTTGCTATGGTAACGTGCACACACCTAGACACCCCATTTCCCCCCCAGGATTCTACATCAGCTGATGTGGTAGGACACGCCCACCAATCAGATGACTGGTTTACTTGTTTCAGCTGCGCTGGTGTTGAAATCTCAGTCTCGCCATCCCGTCATTGTTCTGCCCTGGACCAATCAGAGGCTGTTTTCCCCGTGTCTCTGTGAAATGCAGCCAGGCCGACCCGGAGTGGGCGTGTTGATCTAGGATCAGTTTTGTCTTTTAGCTCATAATGGCGTTATGAAGTTAGAATATGGACAGGGGAAACCTGATCCCAGGTGAGCTCCTAATCTGAAGTGATGAGGTTCAGCGGTTTGGGAGGCAGACTCAGACCAGGCGTAGCGGGTTTGACTACACACTCTGCTATTAATTTAGCACCCGCAGAGAAGGATTTTGAGCCAAACCGCCCCACAGGTGCCCAGCAGCATGAGCAGATAATGTGCTAAATGTTTGGACTTCTAGGTCCTGCGGATAAGGGAATCCACCAAAGAAAAGGATACTCAGGACAGGGGGTGTCAAACTCAGTTCCTGCTGGGATGCTAGCCTGCATTCTACTGAGCTGTTCCACTTGTTCCCCCTCATTGCTATCCGAATTAGCGTTTTATTAACGTAATCATCTGTGCATTCGGTCCCATGTGGTTTCCCCACATGCTGACATGAATCATATTTGCAGCAGATGGGACGAATGTACCATTAATATGAAACTTGTAATTTACCATAAAAACATTACAAAGAGAGTAATGGCGGTAAGAGAGGCCAGAGTCCTATTGATTTGCCTTAATTATGTTGTTAAAAGAAAGGAAATGCTGATTCCCTGACTCAGTAGACAAATATCATGAGAATAGCTTATTTATAATTCCCCTTCATGCAATGTTTGTAGCCCAAACTGCAACCAGTAAAACGAACGCGGACAATAGCTCAAAGAAACTTAAAATAAAATCAAAAAAATTCATTCAAATGAGCTTGTGATAGAACAACCAGCAATAAACAATAATCTATATACCAAATGAAACAGGTGTGGTCTTGGTTTCATTGTAAAGATGCTGATTTCACATCTGTGATTTGCTCTGGGAGGTAGTTGTACATTTTAGGACCCTAAACGCATTGAAGAAAGCCTCTCCTCCTTTCTTCTCCATTGGAGCGTAGAGAAGACCAGTTACTACAAATCTGAAGTTGAATTGCAGCTTATATTTTATGGTAGGTGGTTAGGCCTTGAAAAAAAAAAACTTTCCAGGGGAATTGTTAATGCTAGAGGAATGTTACTGACCGGTTGAGCGGACCATCTCCAATTTCCTCTGTGACTTCCGAGACATCCAGAATTATATCTCACCTGGCCCCCAGGAGAACAGAGGGCAGGACGCTAATATTTGAGAAAAATTATCGCTGTCATTTTTTTTTTCCGGGTGGCTCTGGTGACTGCAAAGATTGATGCTCAAATATCTCCTGTGTTATTCTACTCCACCCAAGCAAGTGTGGTGTCAGTATCCAAGCAAACTTTTCTGTTGAATCTCTGGAGAAATGTTCTGTGGGGTAGATCATTTATCATTGAGCATGAATACATAAGAAGGGCCTGACATAAAAAAAAAACAAAAAACTTTTATTTCACACATGAACTGCTCACATTCGCCCCAGGGAAGTTCTTGCGATTGCTGATTTAGGAGCGCGTTTAAATACTTTCCCAGGGTGGATTTTGGAATCGAACTCCTGCAGGACATATCTTAAATGAAGTATTAATTGATTTTCAGTGTGACCTATTAACAAAATAGTTCCCGCATAATTACCTCTTTGTGAGAAAAAGATGTTGAGACGATAGCCTCGTAGCTGTGAATAAAATGTTTGTTTTTATTTGTTCCTTAAAAAAACATTTTGGTAAAGGTTTTTGTTGACGTTATGACATTTCCACTGCCCAAGATGTTTCGCATGGGTCTATTGGTCCTGTGTTGTCCTTCAAACAGTTTTAAAGTTATAAAAAGGCATTTAGCTTCATATTGATTTTCTAATAAAGATGATGCTAGAGGTGTTAAAAAAAGAAAGCTTCTCTAATATGTTGTTCCTTCTGTTACTTTAAAATAAGGAGCTGTCTTATTAGGCATTGGCTGAAATGCTGAAATAAAAAACAAATTCACTTCTTATAAAACCCTCAACAAAAATACACATTGAAAATTAATCGTGTGTAATTCCGGCCCCGTGTCTACTTCCGCTAACCTGTTAAAGACTTTTTAGAAGCCCAGGAGGGGCCGGCGGGTTTTAATGAGGAGCCTAATCTTACGTGACACCCCGTTATTGAATTACGCCGTGGCCTCTGACTCCCCCGGTTACGGTCTCCGCCGCTGTAAGCCGCCGGGTTTTTTGTTTAAGGAGACGCGGCGGCGGCGGCAGCGGCGGTGGCGGCGCGTTAGAGGAGGAGCGGGGGTTTAAATATAGTCAATGTCACCGGCAGCCGAGCTGCCGCTCCACACCGCCGAACTTGAGAGGGGCTCGTTTAGGGCCGATTATAGAACTGGGCTAATTAGTCGGCCGCCGTGGGATTTCCACCCGTGCGATGCTTTTTCTTTTTTTTTTTACTTCTGACGGAGCCTACATTTAGCTGTACCCACGCCGGGCCGCCATTTTGCCACTTTAAACTGCGCTCCCCAGTTACAGGGAATGTACTGTGAGGTGGAAAAAAAGGAAAGAGGGTATCCGCAGCTTAACTCTTGACCTAACTTGACCCCTGACCTTTCCCAGATTCCCTGTAAGAGTCGGTACTGACCGCTATGGAAAAAAGTTCAATCACAATGAGGGTCATCCTGTTAAGAGGGTGATGTTATGGCTGAATTTATGGACTATTCTCTGTAAGTGGAAATATTTTTCACAGCACAACCTGAGAAGTGTTCCTGAACCCAAGGACGTTTCTAACCTCTTTTGTCAGAAGCTTCCCACTATAGGGCCTGGTGGTTTCCATGATGCAGAGAACGTGTACATAATTGCAGAACTCTGTAATTAACACAGAATCTGGCAAATCTGGAAGATAGTGTGTTTTGTTGAAATGAGTTTCATTTGAAGGGGCCTGGTGTGCGGAACGGCGCGTTGGGACGTTCTGAAACACAGACCGTGATGACGCGATCCACAGGTGCTTGCCTAAAAATGGTGAAAATCCCAACATCTGCCTGCGTGCGCTGAGTCAACCTGTAACAACATGCTGAAGCAACTGACTGCCGCTGCTGCACAGCCCTCAAAAGCACTCCAAGCCCCCGGTCCCATGGTGTTAAAGATGACGCCGAGCTGATTCACTGCAGGGCTCATTTGGTTATTATTAGTCAGATTTGTAGTCAATGCATTAAAAAGATGCAGCTCTCCGAATGTGAAGCCCCCCTTTCTCCTCCCCTCTCTTCCGGAATAAATGCACATCTTTTAAGATAATCAGGGGATGAGAAATCAGGAAAAATAAACCAAAGAAGTCCACAATTAGGCAAAAAAAACAAGTGAATTGAATAGGGCCCAAAGTTAGTCAACACAAAGTTAGCAGTTAGCACCATTTGTGTGCTTGTTGTGTGTGTGTGTGTGTGTGTGTGTGTGTGTGTGTGCATGTTAGTGTGTGTGTGTGTGCGCGCACCCACGTGCGCATGTGCGCTTGTGAATACGCAGTATATCCCTGTTAGCCCTAGTCCTTAGCAGTTACTGCCTCTCTTTGTTTACAACACCCTCCGTTAATGTCTGTGACTGCCAAACTAATAATTAAGCTAACGAAAGTTTACTAATCCCAATTAAGGACAGGATGGAAAAGCCACCCTCTCCCACAATCTGTCTCTCTGTGTTTTCCCTCATGCTCTCTCCTCTCTGTTCCTCTATATTTCTCTCTCTCCTTGCCTTGCTCTCTCTACCTCTCTATTTCTCCATCCCTCCCTGTCTCTCTCTCCCACTTTCCCTCACTCCGTGTCTGTCTACCTTCTATCTCTTTCTCCCTTCCTACCCCTCTCTCTCTCTCTCTCTCTCTCTCTCTGGCTATTGCTGCATCCTGCTTCCTGTCTTGGAGTGGTGATGTGGTACAGTAAGAAACATAACAAGCGTCACCCTGTAGGACCTCTGCCTTCAGGTTCTGATTAGATACCCCCCCCCCCCCCGGCTCCTCGAACCCAGAACACCCACGCAAACACAGACAGCGGCTCACCGGTATAAAGGAAAGGAAGACAGAAGGATGCTGTAGTCTAGTTTTTATTTTACAGTACAAACACACAGGCACACACACGTACAGTCCACACACATTTGATCATTAGAAAACAAACCAGCATAACCTTTCACCAAAGTTCACTCTCCTGGAGTAAAGCACCCTAACGTTACTCACCTTGGTATATCTTACTGTCCTCCATCTTATCACATCTCATCATATGTCTCCGTATCTCACGCCACCGGTCATCGCCGGCTCGTCATCTCTCGAGCACATGTCACGGCGACTCATATCTCCCCACGACGCGCCGTGTCTTGCCGCGCCGAACGCACGCTGCCCACGGCCCCCTCCCTCCTCGCTCGTCATAATTGCCAGCGGGATGATTATCAGCGCGCCCACATGATACCCCATAAGTGGGCGATTCTATAAATACGGTTATTACATTGGTTCTGCTCTCCTGGGGGAGATTGATTTAATAAGGACAGACACCCATTAGCATAAACACACCCATTCAGCCGGCAGCACTTCTGCCGTTCAGCAGCTGTTCTCTGCTAAAAATGGGCCCCGGCGCTCTGGTGGTGCTTACCGATGCACCCGCGTGCACAACACGCGCTCGCACGCACACACACACACACGCCCACAACACGCGCTCGCACGCACACACACACCCACACACACACCCACACACACACCAACACGCGCTCGCACGCACACGCACACACACACCCACACACACACAACACGCGCTCGCACGCACACGCACACACACACCCACATACACACAACACGCGCTCGCACGCACACGCACACACACACCCACACACACACAACACGCGCTCGCACACACACACACCCATACACACACACCCACACGCGCTCGCACGCACAGGCACACACACACACACACAACACGCGCTCGCACGCACACACACACACACACACGCACAGGCACGCGCTCGCACGCACACACACACGCACACCCATACACACACCCACACGCGCTCGCACGCACAGGCACAACACGCACACACACACACACAGGCACACGCGCTCACACGCACACACACGCACGCACGGTCGCACGCACGCACACACACACAGGCACGCACACGCACACACACACACGCGCACACACGCACACGCAGAGATGACAATAAGCAGATAGCTGCCTCGTTTGTATTGCGTTTTCACTGCACCTGGGTAAACGAGGCCTGGCGGACGTGTTTTGATAGATTTTGTTTTTCTTTGAAGGAGAACGGAAGAGTCCGCCCACCTTTCTTTTTCTGTTTTTGTTTTGGCTTTATTCAAACGGATAGAAAGCGGAGAGGACGATGGGTGGAGAAGGGACCGCAGATGCGGAAAGTTTCTCGCTCGTTTCGGAGCCCGTGAGATTATAAAAACAGCTGAGCGGTCTCGGAGAAACTGCGCAAACCTGGAGCACAGGAAATGAGCGGGCCCTGTCCCAGAAATGACAGCTGTTACCCGCCTGGTTTCTAGGACACGGGACTTCTTTTTAAGGACATATTTCATGAAGTGCGAAAGGGTGTTCAGTATATTACCGTGTCGGAAAAAAGATAACGAGAAAACAAGATAACGCTTGTTTGTGACTTCAGTACCGCCCTGTAGCCAGGCCTATGTCCCCGACAGCGTTTATTTCCGTTTCGGTACGAGGTTCAAATTTAGGCAAACTCCTCCCGGAAGAGGAAGAACACGGTGAACTTAGGCCCTTCTCATCTCGCTCTTGATTAGCTTGTTTTATATTTAATAGCGGCTTTGGGACCTGGCGCGTCTATGCTACGGCCAACCTTAATGAAGAGGAAAATTATGTTCTAAAAATACCAACTCAGGGAGGGAGAAAAAACGGAAGGTGGGAGACAGGACTGTCATCCGATCTTTATTACTGCTTAATTTGACCTTTTATGGAATGTGTCACCGATCGTTCCTGCAGTTCTCCTCAACAGCTTTTATTAGGCACAGTCATTTTCAGGCATTACAATTCTGACTATTTATTAAGCATCTATTTTTAGAAGACTGGACCACTTTTCTTGTTAATAGTAACAGCGCGGGCTGTCTCGGGTTTGGTGGCTCAGTTTTTTTTTGTAAGGGTGGTACCTGAGGCCGTTTTCGAAAAGAACCGTTCACGGTGAGCTCTGGGTGCTGCGTATGTGCGCCTGTCGATGTTTGAAGCATCAGTGTTTATCAGTAGTGTTAGCGGACTTCTGGGAATTCGGTTAAAAACGCTAACTCAAAACAAATGCCGTGTTGACAGATTACAGGAGAGAAAAAAGCAGAATTGTGAGTGGTCATCGCTCGCAGTCTTCCAGTGTCTCAAGCTGTGGGCGGTTCGTCTTTTACTGGCTAAAAATGTCACTATTATGCAAATGAGCAAGTCTTTCCACATCTGCTGCCTGGACCAATAGCCATTCTCTACCCACTGTCCTGCTGGTGTTCAGATGATCGCCAAGATGCTTAATCAATCTAACCAGCTCCTGAATCTGTCCAATCAAGACCCAGCTTTCACCTTTTTCTATAGACTCTTGTAGGCGTTGATATACAACACTAAACGGCATTAGAACACCAGGCTGTTTTCGTCTGTTTTGGTCATTATCTTGCTGGAAAGGGTTGTAGTAGCTGGTGTTTGGTTTTTAGGGGTTAGTGAGCTTCGATTCCTTAAATTATGAGTGCCTGCATTCTTGAATTTCTGAGTTTAATATGCAGGGGCCCTCCAACAGAGTCTGCATATCATTGTACTCTGACAGAGTGCGTTCGGTTCCTTTTGGACTCTGTGAGAGCAAGTTAACTCAGAATATTTCACTGGGACTGAAGCTTTCGGGTGCTTCTCTAAGGTGTCCTCCAGTGACCTTCCGCAGAATGTATTTTTCAAAGACGTGGACAGTCTGTCCAAGCGTCACTTATGATGTCACATTTCCTGGAGTGTATTATAATGAATGAAATAGATCATATATATCACACCCCCATGTGCAAGTTGGAATTTGATTAGCTCTGACTGCTATCACAAATCATGCTCAACTGTTTACCCTTTTCCATTTTGCCAATAACTTGCCACAGGATACAGATAGACTATTAGAGGAGCATCTGAGGTGTCAGGAAGGCCAATCTGGGAGGTAATACAAAATGAATCCTGAGGAAACCCTCTGGAAGTGCACAGAAGCTCGAGCGATGGGTGTTGGGGGCTGTGGAGTGATGACGATATTGCCGGGGCTGGGATTTGAAAAACAGCGCACATGAAGGCAAAATGTACACCCAGAAAGAATATTCCAGAAGCGCGGAAGAGCAGACAACTTGCTGCTCTCTTCTCTCGCCCCTCGACCCCCCCCCCCCTCCTCCCCTCCTGTTTCCACTTTCTCACCCGTTCCGTCCTGCGGGCACCTGCAGCTCACAGCTCTGACGCTTTTCTCGAGTGGCCGGAAGAGCGAGCGAGCGAGCGAGAGAGCGAGCGGAGGACTCGCCGCGTCCTTGACTGCGCGCCGTCTCCCCGCTGTAGCGCCTTTATTTTTAGCGCCGGGCTCTCTCCGGCTCGTTTGCGCTTTTTTCCCGGGCGCCGGTGGGCACGTCCTCGGTCTGCGGATGAAGCCCGCCCCTGCGGCCCGTTTCCTCGCCCCTCCGCCAGTGCCGTCATCGCCCCGCACGGAGCGCCTTTCCGCTGACGCCGTCCTTCTTTTCCGATCAAATGCTACACGGCCCGCAGACACGAGCACCAGCATACCTGCAGAAACAAATGATTCATAATGTAGGAATACAAAAGATTTTCTTTGCTGAACGCACAGACAGAATCTGGTGTGCCCCCCCTGCCAAGCCCCCCGCCTTGAAATGCTGCTCTGCTGTTATCTGCCAGGAGGCAGAATTGACCCGTCTACATGGAGCATGTTCGCACAAAACGTGTTCATTCCTGCAGGAGGGAACGAGATGTCGCAGACGTCTCTGTTCAGACTGTGCTTGAACACCAGGCACTGGAGCCTCTCTTTCGTCGCTCTCGAAGATGAAAAAGGTTTGTGTGCTCTTTCCAGTAGCCATGACTGCAACAAGCAAGTGCCGACAGCAGCAGCGAAAGGAAGGCTCAGCAAGAGCTCCTCGAGTCTCATGTCATTTTTTTTGCAATGCCAGGTCCTGCCACTAGAGGGCCACCGTGTTTCAGCATTCAGAAAGGAACCAAGACGCCTGGTCCATGTCTGAATCAGCACACTTGCCTACTATTGAGTGCACAAGTCATATACGAGTTGTATATGTCTTGTATACGCAATGGTGGGCAAGTGCGCTGATTAAAACATATTACATTCTCAAGAAAAAAAATCTGCTAATTTTTCCTAGTTTACTAACACAAGATTATGGTTTACTCACATGGGATTTTTTTAAACAAATGTAGTACTTCTTGAGTACTTCTAGCACTTCTTTTATTGTAAAAAAAAAAAAAATAATAAATCAGTCTGCTGGAATCAGGAAGCCAGGTCCTATGACTACCTGGCTACCTGTTCTAGCTGTGAGGGAAGACCTGATTTCCGTGTGGAGAATGATTCTTTCTGTGAGGGAGCACGAAGGACTAAACCATGTCTCCAGGGTCCCTTCCTGTCCTCAGCTTCCCGTGTCTTTTGGTCTGTGTCTGACTGGATTTTTATTTTTTCCAAACTGCCTTTTCTTTTTTCTTTTTTTTGGATCGAAAGCCATGCAAACGCTAGTGGGATTCACAGATCTGTAAACCAGCTGGATATCTGAATGACTCACCGGCTCCCTGAGCTCCCCGTGCCAGCAGATCCGCGCGCTGCAGAGGTCGGTGGATCCGCGCGGCGGGTGTCTTCGCGGGGTTGACGAAGGCCGGAGGAGATCCGTGTCGCTGGCGTCGGGGATCTGTGTGCGAGCGCTAGCAGGGCGGAGCGGGAGGCCCGCCCTCCCGCCGAGCTCCAGTCACGCCGCGCTGCCTCTCTTTAACCCTTCTTCTTCTTCGTCCTAGCGTGCGCTCTGCGTGGAGCTACGCGCTTGCCGCTCCGCAAACGTACGAGTCGGGCTGCTGCTCGAGATCCCCCGTCCGCTGGCCTTTCAGTTCAGCATCACATGACCGGGGACGACATTTCCATTTTTTTAAAAACTGAGCAGCTGAGTCCATTTAAAAAAATATATTTTAGCTGTTTGTTCATTTAACGTTACGAACAACGCTCGTTCCTCACTGTGTGGAAGAAAGGAAGGAAAATGGGAAATGTATGTGTGTGTACTTTTATGGACGGCTACAAAAAACCTAAAATAGTCTGGCTTCGGTTAACTGTCACTCAATCACTCCCCCTTCACTGGTTTACCCCCCCCCCCAGGTGTCTGACTGCACCTGGCTCATAGATGTTGGGCACTGTGTACCTGTGGTCATACGCATTCACTCACCCACTGTAACTGTACAGTAGCCCCCACGCGGTGGATCAGCCGAAACGCATGCGAGCAGAACCAGGTTGCAATTCCGCGTTGTGAGTCTGTGTGTGCAGCAGTTCTTTTTTTTACCAGTTTCTTTCATGTTCTACTGTTTGTGCTTTACTGAATTAAAACCATGTCTAAATTAACCATGGCTAAAATGCTTACTGAATAAAAACCAGCAAGTGAGGGGTTTCTGTTTCATAGAAATGTGTTTCTCAAGAAATGACTGGTGAGATTCCCGGGAATGGGGGAGGTTATCTTTCTCAGTAGATGACTGGTGAGATTCCCGGAAAGCCGCGGGGTTTAGAGAGGGGCCGGTGTGCTGTTCAGGAAGCAGGAAGTGACTCTCGTGTTTCTCTCTGTGGCTTTGTCTTGTAGGATCCGCGAAGTAAGCACAGGTTCAAGGTGCACACCTACTCCAGCCCCACCTTCTGCGACCACTGCGGCTCGCTGCTCTACGGGCTCATCCACCAGGGCATGAGATGCGACCGTACGTGACCTCTGACCTCTCATCCACTCCTTCGCCAAGCCTGCCTCTTCTCCTTTTCTCCCTCTCCCGCTATCTACATCACTCATTTTCCTCAACTGTAACACATGCTTATCCCAAGCCCTCAAAGCTTTTAACACACACACATAAATCAATTTTTAATTCATTTTTATTAATATTTAATATCACTATAGATTGATACATATACCATGGTTATTAACTGGTGTCCTGGAGCGGAATATCAGTATGTGAAATTATGCTAATGGTATCAATATTATTAATGGTATTGATATTACAGAACATTCAATTTCCACATTTCTGTTGTATTTTGCTGCAGTTAATGTCAGAGCATGTTGAATACTCACAGGGACATCTAATGATCACAATGTGGTACTGCCCTGGGGCCCTATACTGTACAATGTAGTCCACTGGTTCTGCAAATAATCACTATAACAGCGGCCGTCATGAAAACATACACCAGTGTAGCTCCAATCATTACAGATATATAAAATAGAAGGAAAAGATTGTTGCACTGGCTCTTTAAAGAACGCCATGGCAAATGTGAATCCAGTGTACGCGAGTTTAAAAAGATGAGTCTTTAGCCTGGAGAGAATGCCTATCCAAAGTGTGGGTGCACCTACACAAAGGCCTTGATAGTTGAAAGTACATTGGTGTACTTGAACAAGAGCCACTTTTACTGAGTTTCACTCCATCTGACATCTCTTTTTAAATGACAAGCGTTATTCATGCAGTCTATTTGATTACTACACAAGGTGCTAAATTGGATACGTTCTAAACTGCTGTGTAACAGTGACATTAAAGGCCTCTAGGCTGGCTCTATGGGGCACAAGGAAGACATGTTTAAGTTTAGGGACCGTTTGGAGATAGCATCCTATTAGCACGGGGTATAACAAAGCCAGCTTTTCAGCAATGTGGTCTTCCTTGTCAACCATTGTATTCTTGGTCTGATGAAGACTACAGTGGTTGAAATATTGTTCTTGCTGTTCGGGAAAATAAGAAGAATATAAAAGCGCAGCCGCTGGGACCTGTTGGGAGTATTGTGTGGGCACTGCGCTGTCATTGTTCACTCATCTGGTGAGTAAACTGGATGAGTGTGAATCTCCCTCTCACTGCCGCTTGTCTTTAGACTGCATAATGGACCTGCATAGGTATTGTGCGTGTGCGTGTGTGTGTGTGTGCGTTCGTGCGCTTGTGTGTCAGCCTGTGCATGTGTGTCTGTGAGTGTGCATTTGTGTATGTGTCTGTGTGTCTGTGTGCGTTTAGGTGTGTGTGTGTGTGTATGTTTGCGTGTGTGTAACAGTACTCTCTTCTACCCTCTTTTATTACAGACTGTATGATGAACATACACAAGCGGTGTGTGGCCAACGTGCCGAGTCTGTGTGGGACAGACCACACCGAGAGGAGAGGCCGCATCTACATCACTGCCGAAATCAAGAACAATGTGCTGAAAGTCAGCAGTGAGTCACTGGCACCCCTGAAACCCACACACACATGTAAATACACACACACACACACACATAAATACACTCACACACACATAAATACACATAGTGCGCATAGTCACACAAACATAAGCCTCTTGACTGCAACGTTGGCGTTACTGTACAGCTGTCAGACTGTACTGATCTGCTGTCGTACACCAGCGCTTGACTTTCAAAAACATTCAGAGGTCATTGTTTGGTATCTGTTGCCCCCTTGTGGGCAGTGCAGAGCACTGCAGTTGATCAGTAAACAGTGAAATTAGCCTGGTACTGAATGTCCTTGGGAAGGTGAAGAAGCTCCGTTTCAGGCTGTGAATGAAATGCTCACAATATTCTTTCAGTACATTACCCACAAGATGCTATCACAATTTAGATGCTATCAATGTACTTCCCTAAGCACTGAAGTTGTATTTTATATCTCTCTTGAGTACCAGCAGTTGTGTACTTCTACACAGATGACTTACTTATTGGCTGGGCTGATGGCTGCAATAATGTTTTTATTTTGTATACCAAGATTCCAGATGGTCCATCAATTGCTCAAAGCTCCACTGTTGAAATGTTAGAATGGCTTTTCTTTCCTTTTTAAAAAACAAAACAAAAAACAAACAAACAAAAAAAACCATCTGGCAACTCCATTTGTTTTAAAGGAACGTCTATGCCAGCAAGTTTTGTTCAGTCAGTAATGCTGTAGGTGTAGAGCCACATACTTACGTTAATAGTGTCAGTCCTCCATTTTATGACTTCTGTGGAAACATAAATGTGTGTCTCTCATGCGTGTCTGTCTTTTGTTGTACATCAGGTCCAAACTTATGAATAATGTCAGTTCTATGCTGTGAAATTGCTCTTGTATAGAGTTCATACGGTAACATCCCTGCCACTGCTAACTTTCTCTCAATGTGACAAGTGAGCCCCCTTGTGGGACAATAGTTAATGGCGGGTCATCGTTGGTACTACCTGGGCCCTGTATTCACAGATTTGACTGTGGTTTAGGATCAGATTCCAGTAGTGCTTGTTGGCTGCTGCTATGACGGATGCTAAAATACGGTGAAGCAAAAAGACAAGTTGACGGCTCGCTCAGTCCTTGGAATTGCTTTTCCTCGGTGGTGTCAGCTAAAGTTTGCCAAGGTGATGAAAAGCGACGGAGAGTTGGCCTGTTTTTTGTTGGACCTGTAAGTAACTTTCTTTTAGCTAGCTAGTTATGTTAGACAGCTAGATGCCTGAGGTTGGGGAGCTTTTGTATTGAATACTGTTCTCCCATCTAGATGTCTTCCTCCCTATGGGAAATGCTATTACTGTTTATAGCAGCATTTATTTCGGGAACTGAAATGCATGCTATCTAGCTATGTGTAGCTAACAAAGCTAATAAAGTTGCAAACAAAGACTCTTGTCCTCATCTGGGTTCATTGATTGTAAAACACAGCATAACATGAAATAGTTAAATATTTAAATTATTTATTTCTAACTCTATACCTCAGGAAAATAACAATGTAATATTACATGACATTTAATTTGTTGGCGACTTTATCTGATGCGACACTCAATAACTGCATACCGAAGGACGTTGGGACAACTATAAAACACAGGTCAGGTAAGGTGGCTACAATTCGCATGAAGTACCAGTCATCCATAGGCTTGGACACATACATATTATGTTGTATTTGAGTAAATAAAGTGGCAAATATTTGAATAGGATACGGATAACATGAAAAAGTCATTCACTTTACAAGAGTATTAGCTAGCAATATTGTACCTCTGGCCTGCTAATGATGCTTATTCTTCACGCAATTCCATGTTTGCATCCCAGTTCTAACTAAATGTCCAGAATAGCTAAATACTGAACGAGGGAACACACAAAACAGCAGCACTACGCAGTGGTATACAATGTTCTCACACGTTAAGGTAAACACTCACACTTCGTTTAAAAGATCATTATAACATCTGCCTAATTACTGTTACCATCTATATGGAATAATTCGTGTTGCTAAAAATGGTCTTTTAAATATCTCTGCACCTCTTTGCTTGACATTTTGTTTGTAGCGCTCACGGGCGCGTCCTCAACGGAGGTGTGGGTGCGGTTTAGGATGGAGGAGGAGACAAACAGAATCTAGAAGGGATGGCAAAAACCTGCATAGTATATCTTTAAAGAAATGGGTAAAGCCTTTAAAAAATGGGTCCCTGGTGCTGCCATGCATCTCTCTGCCACAGGGTGGCAGTGTAAGACACGCAGTCCTTCCCTCTGCTCTCTGATAAATCGCAGTTCCGCCTCACTGAAGGGGAGAGCAGATTGATCGTGCGGCAGACTGGTAAAAAGCTCTCGCTTCGTTAAAAAAAAAAAAGGCGCGCAGTGCGCTGTTTTGCTTAGATACGCCGCCTCAGGGTGACATTCTTTCGCCGGGAGAGAGGAGGATGAGAGATGAGGCTAATCGTGATGAAAGATGGATGGTCGCTGCTGGCACGGAGCAGACTCCGCAGACCTGCTGTAACGCACGTAATCCCCCACCAGGGGGCAGTGTGACCAAACTTGTCTGGGCCTACGTTCCACTCTCCAGCCCCACCCCCACCTGCACAGTGGAGTAGATGGCTCATGGTGCATTGCCAGGCTGTAAGACTTTTATTTATTTTTTTCCTCGCCTGAAGAAGCGTTTATTTCAGCGGGATGTGACCTGCAATGTGGTCGGTTTGTTCTGGACCTCAGCTGGAGGCTGAGTGTAGGGTTTCAGAAGAGCTCAGGTTCCACGTCCTCTCATCATCGACAAAGAGCTGCAGCTTCTCTCCCTGGGGTTGCGCCCGCGGTTTAGGAGGCTTTTCCACACGCTGTCCATTTAGACCTGGAGTCTTACTGAAGCAGCTCAGGTTAAGCACCTGGGAGCAAGGACACAAGAGCAGTGACCCCACAAACAAGCCACAAAATACAGATTATTATTAGTCTTAAGTTCGAGCTCAAGAGATTAGTTGGAATGAAAGTCGTATGGTGGGCGTGCTGTTTGGCTGTTGGAACAAAATTTCAAAGATGCAAAAGTATGTGCGATTGAATATTTTTGAGCTGTAGAGAGTCCTGAATTGGAAGTACTGAGAAATCCCCTTGGAACATCTGAGCTTTGCCAATAAATGAAAAGTTTGGAATTGTATTTCCAAAGGTTAAAATAAAGGTTCGAAAGGTTAAAGCTCTTAATCCGAACTGCAGAAAAAAAGCTCCTCAGCACTTTGCTGACACGTCACTGCTGCTTCCTCCTGCCCTCCTGCTCTTCCTGGAAACCCGAAGAGTGCTGACATCTGATTGTCCCTGCACTGCCCCCCCCCACCACCCCCCTGCACCAGCCCACACGTACGCTCACGTACACTCCACCCCACCTGTCCCCGCCCCCCACAGCGCTTCCCCCAGCGAAGCTGGAGTGACTGGTTTATATTTCACATCGATCTGTAAGCCAGTGTTTGTGTTGCGCTGGGGTCCTTGAGGGGCAGTGTAGCGTTTAGAATTGTAATCAGGGACGGGAGATTTACGAGCGGGGGGGGGGGGGGGGGGGCGGGGGGGGGGGGGGGGGGGGGGCGGGGGGGGGGGGGGCTCCCCTTTGGTGCGAGCTCACCCACGGTGCAGCCGAAACGAGGGGGGGGGGGGGGGCGAAGAGAGTGACACTCTGCTCAGCTCCGCCCCTGATGCTGACCCAAGCCTTTTTGGGCTGTCCTCTGGGATGACTAGGTGTGTGGGTGAGGGTACAGCTCTATAGGGGCATGTTGGTACAACGGCAGTGGAAGTGATGTCACGTAACAGGAAGTGATGTTGGTGTGTTTTAACGAGACCAGATCCCCCTGGGATCAAGATAGTGGACCTTAAATTTTAACTTTGTACCTTTATACTTTACTCTTGAATATTCATAAACATAAATAGACATTGATCTGCATTGTGATGACCAATCTTCCAGAAGTTTCCCAGTGAGCTACTCAAATAAAGCAGCCAACTTGTGTGTCTCAACATACAGTTAAGCTGACCCTGATGCTCTGTCATATTTACTTTCAGTAACTGTAAGTGTGTGTCTGTGTGTGTATCTGTGCGTGTGCGCGCGCGTGTACGCATGTGTTTGCATGCGTGTGTATTTGAGTGTATCTATCTGTGGGCGTGTGTATGTGTCAGTGTGTGTGTTTGCGCGTGTGCGTGTGTTGGTATGCGTGTTCGTGTGCTTGTTTCGTGTCCTTCCTGCAGAGTACATTAATGACAGATTGTGAGCCATTGATCAGCTCTCCGGAGAATCCTCTGTTTGTGTGAGGGAGGGGTGTAGAGCTGGAGCTCAGAACTGTAGGCCCTTTAAAATCCATCGCTCTGTCCTGTGTAGCTGCATGTTGCGTGCTGGCAGTGTGGGTCTGCTGAGTGCTCACACCCCCATCTCACCACGAAGGCCTGTCACTTAAACCTAAGACCTAAAAGGCCTCCATCTCCCCCTCTATCTCTCCCTCCATCTCTCCCTCCGTCTCTCTGTTCAGTTCTGCATAAGGACGGTCGTTAGTGTAAGGCGGTGTGTTGTGTTGTGGTGTTGGTGGTGGGTGTGTGTTTGGCGTTGGTTGTGGGTGTGTGTTGTGGCGGTGGCGGTGGCGGTGGGTGTGTGTTGTGGCGTTGTGGTCAGTGTGTGTTGTGGCGTTGTGGTCAGTGTGTGTTGTGGCGTTGTGGTCAGTGTGTGTTGTGGCATTGTGGTCAGTGTGTGTTGTGGCGTTGTGGTCAGTGTGTGTTGTGGCGTTGTGGTCAGTGTGTGTTGTGGCGTTGTGGTCAGTGTGTGTTGTGGCGTTGTGGTCAGTGTGTGTTGTGCATGCTGGTCAGCGTGCGCTGTGTGCATTACCTCCGGCTGCTCTGACCGACAGTAACGCAGTCCAGAGTGTCTGTGTGCATGACCGTCCTCTCACAGGTCACACTGACTGTCTGTGACTGCAGGATGCAGATTGGTTGGATGGGGGGGGGGCGTTCACCTCACTGAGAGGCAACCTGAGGCCGCTCTGAAAAAAATGAACAGCTTCACAAATCCAGCTATCATTTAACATCTGTATCTAATCTCAACCTGACTTGGCACAAAAAAATAATTTAAAAAATCGATAAAGTCATTGAAACTGAACCCCAGGGAAAGGCTTTGGATGGACACACACTGTGCACTGAAATTTTTTCCAGGTTTGCTGCAGTTTAACATTCTGGAATACAGTCAAGCAAAACATTTTACCCACGGTTCGGTTTTCTGATGGAAGGGCTCCAGAAGGGTTACAGTATAATTAGAGCCCCTGTCTTGGTTGACATAGTGGGGCTCTGGTGGGGGCGAGGGGGGGGGGGCACGCAGACACCTGCCCCCTAAAAGAGTCAGTAAGTGAGCAGCCTGGCCCCAGCTGGGCCAAGGGGCTCGATTAAGGTCTAATCAGATGTAAATAATCTGTCAGGCACCGGGGGAAGATGCAGCCGAGTCAAATCCCATTACAGGAGTCACAGCTGAACGATCGCATGGTGTGATGGTATTTTATACGCACACGTATGCGCGCGCACACACACGTACACACACAGTTACACACACACACACACACACACACACACAGGAGATTACACAGCAGGCTATAGTGGGTAGCCAGTAGCTACTTAGTTCATGTTAAAGCTGGTTGCTCAGGAAACCCCAGGACTGTCATATCTCCATTAGCCATACATTCATAATCCGACAACCTGTCTCTGAGCAACCTCTTCTCCTGATCGCGCTCTCTCCCTCTCTCTCTCCCTCTCCCCCTCTCTCTCTCTCTCTCTCTCTCTCTCTCTCTCTCTCTCTGCTCAGTCAAAGAGGCTAGGAACCTGGTTCCCATGGACCCTAACGGCCTGTCGGACCCGTATGTAAAGCTGAAGCTCATTCCGGATCCGAAGAGCGAGACCAAGCAGAAAACCAAGACCGTTAAGTGTTGCCTGAACCCAACGTTCAACGAGTCTTTTACATTGTAAGTCAATCACATTTGTCCTAACCTAACCCGGTGTGGAATGAGTCCGTAGCATTGTGATGGAGTCATGTCCGGTCTAACTCAGCTTGGATTAAACTCCTTTTGCATTTTGAGTGAATCACATCTGGTCTCAAACTCGGTGTGGAGTGAGTCTTATCGCTGTGAATGAATCATATCTGGTCTAATTCGGTGTGGAGCGAGTCTTATCACTGTGAGTGAATCACATCTGATCTAACTCAGTGTGGTGCGAGTCTTATCGCTGCAAGTGAATCACATCTGATCTAACTCGGTGTGGACCGAGTCTTATCGCTGTGAGTGAAGTAAGGCTGCACTAACGCGATGAGCTATGACTTGTTTACATTGAGTGAATGTACTGTGGACGTCTGGAAGTTCAATGTTTTTAATTGTTTGTTTGTGTCTGTAATATGGGGCATTAAATAAATAAATACAAATGTGACTGAATTGAACAAGCAGGGTCAAACCGCAGAGTTCAGATTTTTACAGTGTTTATGGGAGTTTGCTTTCCATTTGCACATTACTAGAGCTATATGCAAACTATGTTATTTGGATTTCTCGTATTTGGAATGAGGGTTTAACTGGGTTTTGCTTTTCAGAATAAGGTGCATACATGGGCTGTATCATAACCGGAATACTTTTCTGAAAACTGGATTAATTATGCGCACGATGGACACCGAATTAGACACTGAGCAAATGGCCGGATGGACACATGAATAAAGGAGTGAGTGAGTGAGAGGGTGAATGTGTTTTATGCGGCAGCCCTGGTCACAGTGCCCCCTGGTGCTCTCTCCCGTCTCTGCGCAGTAATCTGAAGGAGTCCGATAAGGACCGCAGGCTGTCGGTGGAGATCTGGGACTGGGACCTGACCAGCCGGAACGACTTCATGGGCTCCCTGTCCTTCGGCATCTCTGAGCTGCAGAAGAACGGCGTGGACGGCTGGTGAGCGAGGGGGGGGGGGTGGGGGGGGCGGGGGCGGGGGCTATTCTGATCTCAAAATGGCACAGAGGGTCGTCAAGCGCTGAAGTGATGGCAGCGGTGGCTCATGAGCCGAGGGGGGGGGGGGGGGGGGGGTCGGGGGGGGGGGGGTCGGATGATGAATTTAATTTTCAGTGCAGCATGTGACAAACCAAAAATGCAGACTCGCATGAAAGAATTATTTCCCGAATATCGGTTAAAAGCGGAGATATATTTTTACAATTATCAGTGACCTGCTGAAATTGCACAGGTGTTAAAAATGGTGGAACAGACACAGCCGAGCTCTGTGATTGGTGGAGATATCTCCTTCATGCGTGTGTCACAAAAAGGGGCGTGTCACTCATCTCCTCAGCAACTCCCACTCCTCCACAATTAAATGTATGTACCGGTCCACCTACTAAACAAACAGGTTGCGATAATAATAAGAAGAAGCAGATGAAGAGTAGCACACATACTAATAAGAAGAGTAGGGAGAAGCTCATACTGCTGTTGATCATTTCTCTTGTGAATGTGTGAAAGGGAATCTGAAACGGTGCTGATTTCTCCGTCTCTCTCCGGTCCTCCTACTCAGTCTAATTATTTCCCTCTGACGTTTTTCCTAATTCTGTTATTTTGAGGGACAGGCGTTTACTGTGCAGGATGGGCTGGGGTCTCTGTGCAGGAGGGGCTGGGCGTCTCTGTGCAAGAGGGGCTGGGTGTCTCTGTGCAGGAGGGGCTGGGGGTCTCTGTGCAAGAGGGGCTGGGCGTCTGTGCAGGAGGGGCTGGGCGTCTGTGCAGGAGGGGCTGGGTGTCTGTGCAGGAGGGGCTGGGCGTCTCTGTGCAGGAGGGGCTGGGCGTCTCTGTGCAGGAGGGGCTGGGCGTCTCTGTGCAGGAGGGGCTGGGTGTCTGTGCAGGAGGGGCTGGGTGTCTGTGCAGGAGGGGCTGGGCGTCTGTGCAGGAGGGGCTGGGTGTCTCTGTGCAGGAGGGGCTGGGCGTCTCTGTGCAGGAGGGGCTGGGCGTCTCTGTGCAGGAGGGGCTGGGCGTCTCTGTGCAGGAGGGGCTGGGCGTCTGTGCAGGAGGGGCTGGGCGTCTCTGTGCAGGAGGGGCTGGGCGTCTCTGTGCAGGAGGGGCTGGGCGTCTGTGCAGGAGGGGCTGGGCGTCTCTGTGCAGGAGGGGCTGGGCGTCTCTGTGCAGGAGGGGCTGGGCGTCTGTGCAGGAGGGGCTGGGCGTCTCTGTGTAGGAGGGGCTGGGCGTCTCTGTGCAGGAGGGGCTGGGCGTCTCTGTGCAGGAGGGGCTGGGCGTCTCTGTGCAGGAGGGGCTGGGGGTCTGTGTGCAGGAGAGGTTTGGGTTCAGACCCCCGACATTCGCCCCGCAGGTTTAAGATGCTGAGTCAGGAAGAGGGGGAGTACTTTAACGTTCCTGTCCCACCGGAGGGGGAGGAGGGAAATGAGGAGCTCCGGCAGAAGTTTGAGGTGAGGCTCCGCCTCCGCGCGCCTGCCCCGCCCTTTCTTCCCCCGACCCCGCCCCCGCCACTCGTTCTTCCTCTTCTTTTACCGGCCTCTGCCCAGTTACGTTCACTCGGAGTACGTATGTCTGTGTGTCTGTGTGCGTGCGTGCGTGTGCGTGTGCGTGTGTGCGTGTGTGTGTTGCATCACATCTCTCACTGTCCTCTTGTAGGAGAGGCAGTTCCATAAATGTCCTTTTCCCACTGAGTGACGGCAACATCTGTCAGCACAATTCACAAAGCTTTCTCCTCCAGTCCTTCACTAGCATCTATATACCTGCTATCACACTGTCAGAGGCCAAGCGCTTCTCCGCAATCAGTCATACAGGCCCCGCTAATGTACAGCTTTAATTACCCCAGAGAGCTCTCCCGGCGTCCTGAGCACGTTTGCTGCACCTTAAAAGACCATAAACGGCTTCCCCTGGGATCGGAAACTGCTGGTCAGTGACGAGGTGTTTGGAGCCACGGGGTCCGCTGGTTTTCGTTGTTGCACCAGGACTTAATTGAGCGATTAAAGCGATTGGTCAAGCTCGCATCACCTGGTCTCTCGGGTCCGAATTGGTTACCGATTTTCAGATGAAAACGAAAACCAGCAGATCCCTGGAGTTTTCAGAGCCAGGGCTGCCGGTAATCACCTGGAAGGTCACGTGTGTGGAGGAAGTTCCTGTTTGGCAGCTGCTGCTGGGCCCTGCTGACTCTCTGCACTCAATGTGCTAATGAGTGGGACTAATTGGACCCCAGCGCTGGCCTGGCTCCTGTCCCACAGCCAGGTGGACGGGACCGCCAAAAACCGCCCGCCAGCCCATAATCACCGTCCAGGAGAGAGTGCCAAAATGGCTGACAGCGTGTCGACGTGTCAGCGGGCCGGACCGGCTGGCATCGCCCAGTCACGCTGTTACGCCTGTTATCAATCACACTGCTGCTCTACCCCAATCACACTGCTCTGCCCCAATCACACTGCTGCTCTGCTCCAATCACACTGCTGCCCCCGCCCCAATCACACTGCTGCCCCGCCCCAATCACACTGCTGCCCCGCCCCAATCACACTGCTGCCCCGCCCAAATCACATTGTTGCCCCCGCCCCAATCACACTGCTGCCCCTCCCCGAACACACTGTTGCACACATGCAAATCCCATCTGTCACTGATATATTATATGATATATTTGTGAAGGTGAGTTAACATGTCTGCCTCCTCCTCCAGAGGGCCAAAATTGGTCCAGCCACAAAGAAGATGGACAGCTCCTCCTCCAATGCCATCTCTAAATTCGACAGCAATGGCAACCGTGACCGCATGAAGCTCTCCGACTTCAACTTCCTCATGGTGCTGGGGAAGGGCAGCTTTGGGAAGGTGATCTTATCCTCCACCTCCTCCTCATCCTCTCTTTCTCTCCTCTTCCTTTTCTCAATTTCTAATCTTCTCCTGCTCTTCCCTCTCTTCTCCGTCCTCCTGGGTGTCTGTCTCTAAAACGGGCTGGGCACAAGGTTTGAGGGTCTGAGGACAGGGTTGGGCTTTGGCTTAAACTTTGTTACCATTTCTGTGTGTCACCTGACAAGAACAGAGAGAGGGAAATGGATGGAGGGACGATAGAGAGATAAGGGGAACTAAGAAAATATGAGGGGGAGAAAGGGGAAGAGTGAGAAAGGAAGTGAAGAAAGGAGGAGTCAAAAGGGACAGAGATAAAAAGAAAGGGAGGAATGGAGAAGGGGAGAAAGGGCAGTGAGTAAAGGTAAAAGCAAGGGAAGAGCTTCAGCAGGAGAGAGAAAGAGGGAAAACGGATAGATGGAGAGGATAGTGGGCGAGGGATTCTAAGAGGCAGAGAAAATGCATGTACCGGTTCTGACAGGCAAGGATCTGGGAGCACGCGGTTTCCATAGCAACGGGAGTTTAAAATAACACTGTTATGTTGATGCAGACCGGCAGACCTTTATTAGGCTTATTTACCAGTGTCCTGCCTGACAATGTCTTTGTGACAATTACCAACACATTTGGGCCTTTTTTTTTTAACCCTCCTCTCCCCCAACACTGTTGTCTAGGTGGTAGGGCTCCAGGCCCTCTCAGCCTTTCTAGTGACCTTGCAAGGCTTTGTGACATCACACAGTTACTGGACCTTATTGTGATGTCACACATTCTTGTCGCAGCCTTTAGATGCCCACCACTCTGCGTAACCATGGTGATGCCATTACAGTTTTTGAAAGGTGTGCTTTAAAATTTCTGAGGGGGAGTGGAGGTCCTACAAATGATCCACAGTAAAGTGTACAGACTAATATATGTTTGTGTGTGTACTGTATATATATATATATATTCAAAGTATGTGGTTTAACCCCCACCCCAGCCCCCCAAGAAAAAAATACAATATGCAGGATCATAGGCGAACATGCACATATATGCTGCTAATCGCTGTGTCTTATAGTAGAGTGCGATTACAGCCCTCTGTTTCAAATCCTTTCCCACACAGTTAACAGAACGCTGTTACAAATAACAAGAAGCCCTCACGAAAGGTCACTTTGAAAATTTCCATTTGCCTTCTCTCTGGTGGAAATTGTTTAGCTTCTCGGGTGTTTTTTTTGTGTGTTTGCTCTGCTGCCAGTAAAGGTTACCGCTCGAGCGCTGCTCCAGTTACAGCAGCTAGCAGCACTGCGCTCGCCCCGGCCGCTGGCTGCGAGCGCTTCTCTGCTACAGCGCTTCTCATGCAGAGAGGCAGAGGAGGGAAGAACGGTGTCCTGGAGCTGGTGAAATCGACCGGATACCAGCGTACCAGTTTTCATTGTGATGAAACGTGTGTAGTGTTTGGAGCTGGTTTTGTGGCGGTGGCCATAAATGGTATTTTAGCCAGCAGATGTATAACCCTGTACCCTGCTTTTCCTGGTGGCTGAAGCTAAGCAATTGTGGACTTGGTTAGCACATGGGCTGAACAGCTCAGGAGAGAATTCAGTTGCTGCCTGCAGTGCTGTTTGCAGCCCAGGGGGGTGCTGTTCCCTCTGTGCTATGCAGAAAATGAACACAGTGACTGGAGCAGTGAATCTTGTGTCTGATTGGCTAGTCCAAAGCAAAGGCTCTGATTGGTTTAGAAATGTGACCACTTTAGAATCAATATTACAGTTTAATATACAATTAATATGCAATTCCCTATACAAAATGACGACCAACTTATTTAATAAAATGTTTGAGGGCTGTCTTTACGTTATCCATAACCTGAAAGACTTACTAGGGTTAAACCGTGGTACTAACTCACTATGAACTTTGCATATCCCTCTTGGTGTTTATACCAGTGAGTGTTAACCCCAGTGTCCTGGACAAATTCGCGATTGGCTCTCTCAAACTGGCCATTGACTGCTCTTTCTGCAGTTGGCTTGGCTGGCGTTCCCCACTCGCATCACTCACTCAAGCTGCCACTGTAAAGGAAGAAGGATTTCTCAGTTTAACCTCATGGATAAATTAGTGTGAAACCAAAAAAGAAAAAGAAAGATGTGCCAGTTCCATCCTTCTGTCCGTTTCTTCACAGAAACATTCCGGAACCTTCACAGCACGCCGCACTACATTCATTTAGCACGAATGATCTGTTTAAATGATCCGAGCTGGGGTCAGCTCCATTCCAGTTCCCTGAATAATGAATGAATAATGAATAATAACAAATAATGTATTCACTGAATGGAAATTCAATTCATTACTTAAAAATAGTCGTGCAGCTGTTGTGACCTGAATTCAAATTCCTTAAAGTTTCCTGAATTGAAATGGGAGTTGACCCCCCCAACTCTTGTTTTAAACGCTACTTTCAGATGATTTGTGTTGCGTGAATTTGGGTTATTTTGGATGGTGGATCTGTGGACGAGGGCGGGGAATCCGCCTCATATCCGGCTGTCGTTAGTCAGCCCTGATCCGCAGAGCTTCTCCTCGCGTGTCAGAATTGTGCTACGTCGCTACGTCAGGAATAAGGGCTGTGTTTTTTCCTGACTGTGCAGAAACGGGGGGAGTGACGCGAGTTCTCGCCATCCTCTCCCGTTTGATGAACAGATGGTCCCTCCCCCCCCCCCCCCCCCCCCCCACAAACTAAAACATCCTCTTTCTCTATTTAAATGAGGAGCCTGGAAGTGCTGCCATGCTTTTCCAAGCGACATAAAACAGAAGCAAGTTGTTCCTGGTGATTTAAATACCATACATATTAATGAGGGAGTGAAAATAATTTTTTTTTGCCTGGTAGAATTTCTGTTGGTAATTGAAACTTTGGCCTATACGTAAATGATTAAAGAAATGAACAAATTAATGAATGAATGATCTCCTTACTCACCGAATGCGATTGCTTTTCACCAAAAAGGATTTTTGGAAAATCACAATAATGTTTAAGAATTTTTTAAAATACATTTCAAAATGTATAAATTTTGTGTGGGAGATCAGTGAGGGATGTTGGTGACAGATGTTTCGGTAGATTCTTTGCGAT
The DNA here is from genome assembly GCF_013347855.1 of Anguilla anguilla. NCBI lineage: Eukaryota > Metazoa > Chordata > Actinopteri > Anguilliformes > Anguillidae > Anguilla > Anguilla anguilla. The sequence goes on from NC_049217.1 coordinate 11,284,419, forward strand.
TGTGATAACATCTTTCAGACAGTCGGTTGACTGCTCTCCCTCAGTCTCACATCACCTCCCTCCCTCCCCTCTTACTTTCTCAGTTTCACTTTCCTTCTCTCTCTCTCTCTCTCTCTCTCTCTCTCTCTCCCTCTCCCCCCCTTTTGCTCTCACACATTTTATCTCAATATTTAAAATTCTAATGTGGAACTTTGGTATTGAGCGTTGTTGAGCTTGGCTTATGACAAGGCCCATTCAGGATTAAGAAAAGGGGAAAAACTGCTTCCACACATAGCCGCGCACACACAGCCACACACACATAGCCGCGCACACACAGCCACATACACACGCACACACCGCCACACATAGCGACACACACACACACACACACACACACAGCCACACACACATAGCGACACACGCACACACAGCCACACACACATAGCGACACAGACACACGCACACAGCCACACACACACACACGCACACACGCACACACGCACACAGCCACACACACACACACACAGCCACACACACATAGCGACACAGACACACACGCACACACACACACACACACACACGCACGCACACAGCCACACACACACACACACACACCGCATTCAAAACGAGTGAGGAGAAAGCCCTGGAGTCCCAGAGCTAATGCAGAGCTCAGATGCTACAGAGATGAAGGAATCAGTGTGGAGCCCACGGACATCCAGCTTTATTGCAGGCAGACTGCAAACAGGACTAACGTTTCCACAGCAGCCCGAGACACGCCGGTCGCCCAGACGTCAGTCTCGTTCGCGGTTTCGCTCGCGGTCGGGTTGGGTGTCCGTGGGCTCCAGACTCACTGCTTCATCTGAGCTCGCCGTCCCGTTCCGGGGAGCGCCGGATCGGCGCGGTATTCGGCTGATGCGCGGTGATCTCCTTTATGTTTGCTCAAGTATTACAGGTTTGTTGAGCCCACACCCTCTCTCAGACTAAGCAGCCTGAGATTGATCAGACTGCTTGCTCTGTTAAGGTTGTGCCTTTCCCACAGACAGAGACACATTAGTCTGTGCAGAGAAGTACTTGACCCTGATGAACAGGTATTCTGTGAGGAAAAAAGCAGCTTGACTTTACATTTGGCTTACAGTTTCAGTATCTCACTGCATATCATTTTAAACTAATGGCTGATTCAGTACTGGAATGTGAGTGTGAATGTCATTTCCTGTTTAAAAGGTGTGTACTTCCCCTCTCTCTCTCTCTCAGGTGCTGTTGGCAGAGCGTAAAGGGGTGGAGGAGCTGTATGCCATAAAGATCCTGAAGAAGGATGTGGTGGTCCAGGATGACGATGTGGAGTGCACCATGGTGGAGAAGAGGGTGCTGGCCCTGTCCGGCAAACCGCCTTTCCTCACCCAGCTCCACTCCTGCTTCCAGACCATGGTGAGAGCCTCACCCTAACCCTCACCCTAGCCCACCCCTAACCTTACCCCACCCCTAACCTTACCCCACCCTACCCCACCCCTAACCTTACCCCACCCTACCCCAAATACGCACCTCAAACCGCCTTTCCACACCCAGCTCCACTCCTGCTTCCAGACCATGGTGACAGCCTCACCCTAACCCTCACCCTACCCCACCCCTAACCTTACCCCACCCTACCCCAACTACACACTTCAAACTACCCTTACTCATCCAGCTGCACTCCTGCCTTCAGACCATTACTGAGTTATCCAAGGGCAGGTGCATTCTATTGTTGATGTCAGAGGATCTGAGAACTGTGTGTAGATGTCAGACTGCTCTGGGAAATGCTGTGCAGAAGATCATAGCAGCAGTAGAATGCTGAGGATCATGGGAGGTTTCCTCCAAAATGGTTCTTCAGGATCCTCAGAAAGCATAATCCCCCTCCCACTCAAGTTCCTCTGGATTAGTGTTCCCACGAAAACAGAGAAATTCAAATTCCAAAAAAAAAGACAAGAATAAAAACAATCTGTTTGGTTTGAAGGGGATTGGGGGTTGGGTGGTAAGAAAGGCAATTAACACACAAAGTAAAACCCCTCTGAATTAGCAGTAATAATATTCTGCAGAAATGTTATTGCTGGGTTTTCATATGGGAGTGGAAAGGGGTGGGGGTGTGCTGGGTTGAGGATTTAGGGATGAAGAGGGAGTGAAACAGAGTTTGGGGGGGGGGGGGGGTTGCGTAATAGCATTACATCTGTAAGCTGACATTATGCATAAGGGTCATTAGCATTGGCTGATTTGCAGTGGGAATCATTTCTGGAGGCCACAAAACTTAAACACTTTTTTCATAAGGAGAAACTCTTAAAAATGACTGAAATGAGTGCAGTCACTAGCCCTGTGATTGGTCAGGAGCACTAGCGATGCGTTACAGGGAATTGCTTCACTTTAATCTTCAGTATTAAAGGTAGAGGGGGGAGGAGATATAATGTCAGAATTAAAGCCAAGTGAAATGTTCAGTGGACTGTGACTCGCAAATACCGATTAGCCTGATGCTGAACAGTGACCACGGCTTCTCCCCTCTGTTCCTGCAGGACCGCCTGTACTTTGTGATGGAGTACATTAACGGTGGGGATCTGATGTACCAGATCCAGCAGGTGGGGAAGTTTAAGGAGCCGCACGCTGTGTGAGTATCAAACTCGGGGATAGGTTTCGGTTGGACAAACCGTGCCTGGTGTGGGTGGTGAACTTGGTGTGCGGGTAGGTAGGGATGGTGCGTTTGTGTTTCTGCGTGTGTGTGTAAGCCGGTGGCTATCGCCCCCTTCTGAGCGGGGCACCCTTTCGTGGAACTTCTGTTAACAGGAAACGACATCGGCCTTTCCTGTTCCACTTCTCAGGAGGCGGGCTCCAGTGGGATGAGCTGGGCCAGCCTTTTCACTGCAACGGCACTGCAGGCTTACACATTCTCTTATTTCTTTTGCCTTGCTGCCGTGGAAACACTCCTCCACTTCACACATCTTCTGTGACTTTTACACATTTTTATGTCGGTATCTGTTGTTAATTCTTGAAGATTGTCAGTTATGTAAGAGACAATGCACATCAAGGGTTGATTTTTTCGAAATAAGTCCTGATATAACTTCTCCCACTTATGTCATGGCTACTTGGCAAATAAGTTAATTATCTGCCACAAAATAAAATTGCATTTATTGTGCATATTTGTACATTACTAGGTTCAAACGTAGTTCTGAAAACAACGGCTATTAGTATCCTAGTAGCAACCGTAAACATACTTTAATTTCGCTGAGACCTTTGCCCATATCTCCTGGCTAATGTTAACAGTAGTTACCTACACAAGGCAGTGCATTCTGACTGAACTATACTGTATGAAATAGTGGTCATTTTACAGCAGTCATTATACTGAATTAATGACCACTCCTTGACCAATCGGAATCGAGTATTCAACAAAGCTATGCTATGAATATACAATTAGTGCAAGAAAGCATATATACAATGATGAAAAGGCTGCATAATATAAACAAAACTGTAAAACTTGAAAGTGTTTGGGTATTTCTAATGTCCTATGGTAATGCATTATATACATGAGGTGTTTTGTAATATAGGTGGTATATTTAAATAAACATGTTAGGTGAGTTGTGAATGTAAAGCTGGTTACATAAGGGGATTATTTTTACTTGTACACTCTGCTGAAGAGGGTTTCACTGCATCGCATTAGCGCTGATAGGTGTGACTGCAGCTTGGGGTCTCACGCCAAGTCTGAGACTGTGTGTGTGTGTGTGTGTGTGCGTGTGTGCGTGTGTGCGTGTGTTTGTGTGTGCCCTGTGTGCGTGTGTGTCTGTGTGTGTGTGCGTGTAGTGTGTGTGCGTGCGTGTAGTGTGTGTGCGTGCGTGTGTGCAGTGTGTGTGTGTGTCTGTGTCTGTGTGTGTGTGTGTGTGTGTGTGTGTGTGTGTGTGGCTAGCTTGTGATGTCACAATGGAGGCGTGCTGTTTGGAGGGGAGCACTCCAAAGCTGTAACATGTGGCTTTACTATTGGCAGGTTCTACTCAGCAGAGATTGCCATTGGCCTGTTCTTTCTGCATCTGAAAGGGATCATTTACCGGTGAGTGTTTGTAAGAATTCGATATATGTCGTACGGGCCTCCAGCCCTGGTACTGGAGAGCTGTTGTGTTCCCTAGAAACCAGGTGAGTTAACTGTGTAATTTATCACTCACACACCACAGCAAATCGGGGATCCAAGTGCTCTACAGTGTGTGATTATTTGTATGATAATAATTTTATGCATTTTCTATCATGCCAGTCATATGGGAACATCATCTGCAAATTGGGAAACTGTCACACGGGGGCATAGAGGAGTGTCTTACTCAACACCATTGACACATTTTAACCCCCCCCCCCCACCCCACCCCCCTCAAATAGGCCAGCTTCCTCCAAAGATTTCATTTTTGTCTTTTCACAATGAATCAATAACAAAATCACTATATCATTAGATACTGTATGCCATGGGAGGTTTCAGTTTTGAGACACTGAACAAGAAGAACAGCAAAGGAAAAATATATTTTAGTCCATTTAGGTTGAATAATTCATGCTTCACGCTATAAGAATATGAACTGAACATGGGTACGGAAAGTGGAGTGTGGTGTTGCTGGTGAGTGAGGTCGGAAGGTTGGAAGGTGGGAAGGTGATGTGTATGTGCGGACTGTCTCACTGTGCATCTGCCTGTCTCACTGTGCATCCGCCTGTCTCACTGTGCATCTGCCTGTCTCACTGTGCATCTGTCTGTCTCACTGTGCATCTGCCTGGCTCAGGGACCTGAAGCTGGATAACGTGATGCTGGACTGCGAGGGTCACATCAAGATCACCGACTTCGGCATGTGCAAAGAGAACATGTTGGAGGGAGTGACCACCAAGACCTTCTGCGGCACACCTGATTACATCGCCCCCGAGGTGAGTGTGTGTGTGTGCGTGCGTGTGTGTGCGTGCGTGTGCGTGCGTGCGTGTGTGTGTGCGTGTGTGTGTGTGTCCACGTGTGTGTCCCCGTGTGTGTGCGTGTATATGCATGTGTGTGTGCGTGTGCAAATGCGTGTGTGTGTCTGTATGTACATGCTTCTGTGTGCGTGTGTGTGGGCAGTGTGTATGTGTGTGTGTACATGTATGTGTGTGTGTACATGCATGTGTATGTGTGTGTATATGTGCGTACATGTGAGCACATGCATTATGTGTGCACATGCATTGCGCATATGTTTGTGTATGTTCTGTTTGTTTACATATGTGCATGTTTTTTTTGGCGTGTGCATGTGTATGCATGCATGTGTGTAATATGTATACATATGTGTATTATGTGTGTGTGCACATGTGCATCGAATAGGTATGTGCCTGTATGTGCATCTGTGTGATTGCGTGCACATACTCTCATCCCCCGGATCCTCAGCGTTAAGGACACCGGACGCCTCCGCACTCATTAACATTTTAAAGGACACCGTGCCAAGTAAGCGCTGTCAGTTCAGCGAGCAGCAGCCCGCGTGTATATGCCCTGTATTATTAAACTGCTCCCGCAGCGCGTCTGAAAAAGCCACAGCGCATGCTTTGATTTAGCCGGCGCTCTGTCGCACTCCGCTGTGCCTCCATTTTGTTTGCCGAGTGAATCCAGCCTGTGCCGCGGCCCTCTCTCTCTCCCCTGTCTCCCAGATCATCGCCTACCAGCCGTACGGCAAGTCGGTGGACTGGTGGGCGTTCGGCGTGCTCCTGTACGAGATGCTGGCCGGGCAGGTAAGGGTCACCGCGCAGCCGCGAGAGAGACGCGCCGGGCCCGACCCCGGGAACCGGGAGCCCGGCGGGCGTGGCGTCTCCGCCTTTAAAACGGGCTTTTCGGGAAGTCCTCCGGGTGCAAACTGCTCCCCCTCCCTAGGTCAGCTTTATTGTAATTGAAGGCGGCGTCTCTCCGGAGACGGGCGGGGCCGCTTCATGGCTCTCCGTCTCTGTGTTATTTATAAATAAACGTGGAGCGCGCGGGCGTCTCCGCGCTCGGTAAACACCGCCGGTGAAACCTCGGCAAATTGGGGCCCCCGCTTTGGGGGACTCGGGACGTGATTAACTCCTTATCTCTGAAGGCCACGAATCTCTCACAGAACAAAATGGCTGCCAAACGTTTACGGTCGTTTAGAAAGAGCGCGTTTTCTTTTTAACAGAGAACTCCGAAGCGAAACTCTTTGTGCGTTTCCTCATTTTGTTGCTGTTGTTTCAACTGGAGCTCTGAGACTATCCCAGCTATATATATGTGTGACTAAAGTTTTTTGTGGAAAAAATTGTATTACAGTGCAGTCATTTAAATGCTGTCTCGGAGAGACATGCTTCAACAGTTTTTTCCCACTGATAGGAACAGACGTTCAGTGACAGCAGTGCTCAGCTGAATCAGGTGGTTATAAATGCCTAGCAGGGAAGAAAGTGTTGAGTCTGCCCCCCCTTCCCTCCAAAATCAGGTGGCTGATTTGATTTCTGTACTGCAGTACTCCCTCCTGCACTATCTGCTGGTAGAACCCTACTATAATAATGAGCTCTGCAAATGTACATTTTCTCTGTAAATAATAATAAAGAAATGAACTTTATTTGTGAAGCACAGGTTCCAGTTGAAAAAATTTCACAAGAATAATAAAATACATTTTAAATAAAGGCAGAGAATAAATGGAACTAATACTTTGAAAAAGATACATTAAGAACTTGTGTAAAAAGGCCAAATAACAGAAAAGCACATAAAATTCAATGGTAAAATTCATGAAAGGAAAGACACGTTTTTAAAAATGTGGTTTTGCCGTGGTCTGTGAAGTGGTGACACGCCCAGTCCTTGTCCCCCTCCAGCCCCCGTTTGACGGAGAGGATGAGGACGAGCTGTTCCAGTCCATCATGGAACACCACGTGTCCTACCCCAAATCCATGTCCAAGGAGGCGGTGGCCATCTGCAAAGGGGTAAGTGCTCCAGCGACTGCAGCTGCAGTCCTGCCAGTCATTCCACACCTGCTGTCACGGTCATAATGACTCACTCCGAACTTTCTGGTGTCCATTCTGCCACTGCTGCTGGGGAACTAACTGTTCCATCCGTACTGACTGCGGTCCTTGGGACCGGGCCGCTACATCCAAACCTGACTGCGCAAGTCAGTTTGGTTTCTAGCTTTCTCAGACCAGGTTGTCATGTGATGTTTCAGATTGTACATTTATCAGAGGGAATTATAATTTTTTTTTAAACCATGAAGCATTAGCCAAAAATTGTTCCCGGACCTGACCCCTGAAATGTAATCTAGCAGAGCTCCGAGAAGAATCGAGCTGAATGACTGGAGTCATTAAAGATCCCGTGGCACTTCTCGTAAACAGTAGAGAGTTCCCCGGTGTCCTGGCCAAATTCCCAGCCTTGGCTCTCTCAAGCTGCCACCTAATCATCCCCCCAGTTTAATTGGCTCAGTAATTTACTCCTCCTCTACCTCAGCTGATGTGTGCTGAGCGTTCTGGTGCAAAATGGCTGCCGTGCACCACCAAGATGGGGGCTACACATTGGTGGCGATTGACGAGAGCTGTGATTGTGAGACACAAGGCCCCTAAATCCAGTGCATTATAACATCATTCTTTGTGCATTATAAATTTGTGTGTGTTTCCGGTCTTCGGTTCCTGATATTTTTCTAGCTCCGTACTCAATAGATTCTTGTTTCACTAGTTTGAGTCTTTGCGATTGTGTTCTGCATGTTTGCCCAATGTTCCTGCTAGGCAGTACTCAGGACCTTAAGGCCCCAGCAGTTTTTAGCATTGTTCTTCTTAATGGGGAAAAACCAGTGTGGATGAATGGGCAGTGACACATTGGTGCAGCAGAGCCGAAATAAATACAAAATGCAAAACCCAGCCATCTCTTGACCTCTCCCTCAAATGAACGTGTGCGTAGAAGCCCCTCCCCTCCTCATGCCGGCGGCTGCCATTTTGTCACGGTAGCGTAGTTAGGCGGTACATTTTTTTGGGAGGGCGTTGGTGACGTGAGCAATTACACTCTGCATTTACCGGTGAGCGGGTCCGCCCCGTCAGTGCCCTCATCTACGGGGTGGACAGGGGGCTGCTGGGAAGGCTCGCGCGAGCGAGGGCCGTGAGATCCTAATTACAGCATCGACGCGGTTGTAGCAGTAATAACTTTTCTGAGCGCCGGTGAGAGAGAGCCTCTTTTGCAGAAGCGTCCTCAGTCAGGCTTGAAATGAAGCGTCTTGTTCCGGAAAATTTCACCCCCCCCCCCCCCCCCCACCTCAAAAAAAAGGCATCCGGGCTCATTCTGAAACCTCCAGAGCCATTCTCACGTCTTTAATGTTTTAATATTTTTTTGTGATCCCTCTTGCCTTTTTCAAGAAAATATTTTTCTGACATGGTAGCCATTTTAGATGCGTCCAAGCAGAGTCTTATAAAAGTTGAGGTACGGGATTGATTCGCCCTTTCATAAGAACACAAGAACACACAACCACAAGAACAGGATATTCAGCCCATCTAGGTTTTCCATTTTATTGGATTTGAACTGCCCAACTGTCTTTGCCTTTATTACATGACCGGACAGGATGTTCCACACATTGGCAACACTCATCCTGAAGAAATATATCCTGATATTCATTTGGAAGTTACCCTCTGCTAATTGACATCCCCTTTGATTTACTGGTAGAACCTGTTAATCCTTTTTATGAATTTAAGCACCTAAATCAAATCCTTCCTTAGTCTCCTTTCACTTTTAAAGTATCTTAAATCTTCCCTCATAACTTTTAAACTGCAACAAATTTAGTTTCCCTTCTTTGAACTTTCCCCAGAGCTTCTACATCCTTATTGTAGTGTGGTGCCCAGAGCCGGATGCTGTACTCTTTGGCCAGACAAAGGCGTTGTATAACTGACAGTGTAAGACCCTCCAGTTTAAAAAGAAACTTTTAGACACCCGTGTGCCTTCCTCAGGGCTAGCTGAAGTAATTACGCACTCCGCTTGGTAAATTGACCCAATTGGTTTACTTAAGGGCATTCTGCAGCGCTGACCTTTGCCCTCTTTGCAGCTGATGACCAAGCATCCTGCCAAGAGGCTGGGCTGCGGGCCGGAGGGGGAGCGGGACATTAAGGAGCACGGCTTCTTCCGTTACATGGACTGGGAGAAGCTGGAGAACAAGGAGGTCCAGCCGCCATTCAAACCTAAAGCAGTAAGTGCAACACCCAGCCCCTGGCCACGCCCCCTATACAAACCCCTCTGGTACCTCAAACCACGCCCCCTATACAAACTCCTCTGGTACCCCAGACCACGCCCCCTATACAAACCCCTCTGGTACCTCAAACCACGCCCCCTATACAAACTCCTCTGGTACCCCAGACCACGCCCCCTATACAAACCCCTCTGGTACGCCAGACCACGCCCCCTATACAAACCCCTCTGGTACCCCAGACCACGCCCCCTATACAAACCCCTCTGGTACGCCAGACCACGCCCCCTATACAAACCCCTCTGGTACCCCAGACCACGCCCCCTATACAAACCCCTCTGGTACCCCAGACCACGCCCCCTATACAAACCCTTCTGGTACCTCAAACCATGCCCCCTATACAAACCCCTCTGGTACCCCAGACCACGCCCCTATACAAACCCCTCTGGTACCCCAGACCACGCCCCCTATACAAACCCCTCTGGTACGCCAGACCACGCCCCCTATACAAACCCCTCTGGTACCCCAGACCACGCCCCCTATACAAACCCCTCTGGTACCCCTGACCACAACCTCAGCCCCCTGATCAATCCCCTTCTATAAACCCTGTCCGGACCCACGACTGTACCTCCTTTAAAAGCCCCACACCCTGGTCACATTCTTTTTTTTAAACGAACACCCAACTGACCAAATCCCCCACCCCTGCCCAGCACAGTGCAGGCACCCTGGAGTCACAGGTAAGTACTGTACACACCCCAGCTCTCTTTGAGCTCAGTCCACACAGGTGCACAGCGGCCTGTGTCCTCACCTGGAGGAAATATCCTGGGGCCCCCACCATAGCTATGTCCCCGGGCCCCCAGACAGAGCTTCGCAACGGAGCCCAAACAGGAGAGAGTTCGGCCAGAGCGTCGCGGTATTGAGAGGGTCCAGGAGAGTACGTTCTGGTGAGGGGACAAAACACAAGTGACCTGTCTTATCTGTGGTTTTGGTTTTAAATTTTTTTTTTTTTAAAAGCTAAAAAAAATAAATAATAAAAAATCAAGATCCAGTTACAGAACACAAAGAACTTACTACTATTATAAAACTGTGCTGAAGCCATTTAGGATTGGAGCTGGTTTAACAAGCATGCAGTTTACAGAACATTACGCTCTGCGAGCTGTTGATTGGTTTCAACAGCTACAGCCGTTCTGACTTTCAGGTACAAGGGAAGAATTTTTTTTTTCTCGGATATCAGGGGCATTATCCGTGACATGATTCAGCATAACGCGAAATCTCAGAAAGCACTTCACTGTTCTGCTTCAAATGCTTAATGTTGAGCAGATGAATTCAATGGATCAGACACTCATTTGTAAAATAAAATAAAAATAAAATAAAAAATAATAAGCTGAGGGGAGATGACGCTTCCTCAGACAGACAGAGCTCTTGATGATGACACGCAGGTCTGAAGCTGTTATTGGCCCAGACCTCTCTGCCCCCCCTTTGATCCCAGTTATCCAGCGGCTGCTGATTGGCATTTAGTTTGACAGCGGGTCCTTGGGGGGCGGGGGCTGTTGCCAAGCAGAGGTGTAATTGGCTTGTTAGCAGAGTGCGGGCGGGAGAAAGCGCCGGCGAATTGTGTGCGGCCGAACCCTCTGCGGCCGCGGCGGGCCGTCAGATAGCGGACGCTCCGCGGCTCGGCCTGCGCCGTCGCCATTACCGCCGCGCGAATGGGATCCGCTCGCCCGCCCGCCCGCCACGGAGAGTCTGAGAGGCTGCTCGTCCGTAAAAACAAAAAGATTCAGCAGCTGTGTGTGTGTGCACGCTCGCGCGTGCGTGTGTGTGTGTGTGTGTGTCTGTGCATGCACGCTCGCGTGTGTGTGTGCGTGTAATTGTTTTCCCTCTATCCTGTCAGACAAGCGCAAAGTCCCCCTTGTCAGTGAGAAAGGAAAGCTAGTGCGGTTTTACAAGAGGGATGAAGATGCCAGGGCTATATAAAAAAAAGGCATACTGTGCAGGCCTTTTACCTTGAAAATGTTATAGAGTAATCATGCTAAGTCATATCTGCAATGCACTGGTAATCTCTGTCTTTTCGCACTTTTGCACCTTTTCCTTTATTTGTATTTCTAAAATGTGTTTGGGACATTTCTGGGCATGGCGCTCTTTTCTGTGTAGGGAAGGATGGGTGTGGCAGCAGAGCCTGTGGTTTGGGATCAAATTTCAGAGTGTTTGTCGCCACCTAACCTAGCTGCTGCAATGGCGGTGGTAATGAAGCCCAGCGAAGCCAAAAGACAACCCGACAGCGCTCGTTCAAGAACTAGAGTTAACCTTGGAATTGCTTTTCCTCTGTGGCGTCAGCGGAAGTTCGCCAAGGGGATGAAAAAGCGATTCGGAGTTGGCCTGTTTTCTGTTGAACCTATATGTAACGTTACCTCTGCCTATCCAGCTAGCTACGTTAGGTAACTAGATGAGCAAAGTCGGATACTCGGGGTAAGTTAGCCGGATAGAAGATGGAGGAAGAGACTTTCTTGATTGTAAACACGGGACTGTAGCAAGGCTAAAAAAATCCTGCATAGTATACAGTAGTGTAGTATACAGTAACCACACCTAAGTATGGTTGACCCTTTATATCAGCCAAAGCACAGAGTAGCTTGGTTCTGTACTCCCCTGTCCACATCTGAACAAAAGCTTCGAAATTTGCAATTTGTTTTCTGATTCTCTCGGTTGTTCACAGCTTTGAAGGCTACACTTTGCCCTGCAAGCTGGAATTTAGCACCACAAGTGGCAATTTTCAGTTCTTATCTTTCGCTGCTTAATTTCACTAGCTGCACCATTATGTAACAATGGAGCAGTACTGGAAATAGTTCCAAAAATATATATTTTGTCGTGCTTAATTAAATCTCTTGAACTATTTCTGTACCGTTGCTGATCCATTTGTCATAAAAACTTGTCCAAGCTCTAAAAACCTTGCTCTGCTCTGGGGGTTAATAGGGGGGTTAATGGCCTCTGGTGTGGGTCCGACACCAGGCCCCCGCTTTCCCAAGGTCATGTGGAGGTCAGCAGAGCGGTGTCCCACAGTGAGAGAGATGTGATCACATGTTCGCGACCAATCACCCGCAATCACCTCCTCATCATTCACCTCCTGATGTAGAACCTTCCCCCCCCGCTGGGAGAAATCAGTGTTAGAAGGAGGAGAAACGGGACAGTCAGAACAGTTCCAGTGCTGCTGGCGACCGGCCACGAGACGTAAAAGCACCTTTTAGGGCGAAGCGAGCTGTGAAGGTCTCTGCCGTTTCACTGGCTGGGCTGCTGGGGAAGGGCCTTTCTGACTGCCCTCCTTTCAAACCCCCCTACCCAACAGAATGAGAATAATAATAATAAGAAGAAGAAAACAACCATTATTATTATTATTATTATGTTTTGAATATTGTATTGTATTTCATAACTATTACTAGTAGTACTACTATAACTAGTAGGACTAACAGATTACAGACTTGTATAGATTCTTTTTAGTCTGCAAATAATTTCCGAAGGAGCAGCAGAAATTAAATAAGATAGGGGGAAATTTATAGAGGGATAACTGGAGGTACAGGTACTCCAAAGGGAAGGGAATTAGTACAAAACACAGGCCCAGGGATGGAGAGAGACTCGCTGCTGATTGGTGGATTAGTGGAGCTGTCTGAGGATGTTCATCTCTCTGCCCCCGTGTGTCGGCAGGATGTGATGTGATGCGACTCTTGTGCCCCCCCCCCCCCCCCCCCCCCGGCCTCTCTCCGTTTCCACGGTTATCTCAGGTTTACTGCGTCACAGTCCCACCAGCCCGCTCTCTCTCTCTCTCTCTCTCTCTCTCTCTCTCTCTCTCTCTCTCTCTCTCTCTCTCTCTCTCTTTCTCTCTCGCTCTGTTTTCCTCTTGTTCTGAAGGACAGGAGAATTAGGGCTGCTGGGGGAGAAGAAGGGACAGATAGAGAACAGGCAGATAAAACAGCTGAGAAGAGATCAGGTCACCAAAATGATGATAATGGGTTCGGTTTCTGGGATCGGGTTAGGGCTAAGGTTACAGTTAAGGATAAGGTGTTAGATTATTGTTAAGTAAGGAACTGAAATATGCTCTTAGTCAGCAGTGTCCAGTCTTATCGGATAAGGGATAAGGGATCGGACACAGTAAATTATTCAGTGTTATATCAGCTGTAAAATGTACATTTTTGCTCTGAGTGAGCAAAGTTGTCCCCATTTGGATTCATACAGAATAAACTCTGTTATGAGTTAAATACATTTTTTTTACTGTGCACCTGATTCAACTAATCAACTAATTATGTTCTTCAATCAAGGCCTTGACGCATAGAATCAGGTGTTTTAGTGTTAGGCTAGAACAAAATCTTAGACGCTCCTGGTCTAAGTAATCGTCAAAATGGCCGCTCCCCAGTGTCCTCACAGGCCGCCACAGGCTTAGCCACGGTGGCCCGTTCCCACAGCAACAGCGGTGAGCCCCCTGACGCTAATCGCCGGTGACGGGCGATTGAAGAGAAGGACGCCGAAAAGGACGCCTCAGTTTGTGGTTTTTGACCGATGTTCGGTGACCAGGCAGCTGTGACTCCGCGGGTCTCTCTGGGAAGAACGTCCCACTAACCCAACCAGCCGCTCATAATCTAATAAAATTACTCACAAGTCTGACGTCGGCAGCGATCGGTTTGGAAACGCAGGGAAATGAACGGAGCCGGGTGGACGCGACCTCATTTTAGAAATTATTTTTGGAGTTATTTAATTGTTATAAGGTCTGCTCCGCCGAACCTGCGGCCGAAGGTAACATGCTCATTTAGCGTCTTCAGCTCCGTTGGCTCGTTCCTCACGTCTGACAGAACGCAGGTTGCGCAGGGTTTGGTTGCGTCTGTGCTGACCCGACCGCGACACAGAAAGGCTGAGCTTAACCCCCTTCCCAGAATTCCCAGGCGGCGTGGTTTCATTTGTGTGTGGCACACATCCTTGTGTAGAAAGCAGATCTCCGGAGGACGAGGCTAACTGATGACATACGAAGTTGACAATGTTCGTGGCCTCAGAGATGGGCCGATTTTAGCATGTCCAGCTACATCACATGCGTTACAGGTGCCGTTTTTTTCTGGTCACTCGCATGCCGAAGTACAATTTTTCTGGGCTTTTATTTTGAACGTGACTTTGTTGTGATGGACTATGTCGCGTCCTGGTCCTAGCTTCCAGACACGTAAAGGTTTATGAAAGTGGGTGGACTCCAGTGGGCCGGAGTCCAGCTCTCATACTGCACAGCGATCTCGGTTGTGCAATATGATCTCATGATGTGAAACCACCGTCCAGCCGCCAATCACTTTTTTGTGTTTTACTTCATGTGCATAGCTGCCAAAGTCCTTTCATTGTTTTATTTGTTTCATTAAAGAAAGAGGGTGTAATGTTGCAAAAAAAATTATTTCAGTGTGTGTTTTATGGATTGGTGTACTCTGTGCACACACTGAATAAGATAGCCTCTTGTTGATTTGATCTAATCAGGACCCTCAGAAGCAGCTGTGAGGCTCTTGGGCTGTCAGCCAATGAACTGCTTATGTGAGCTGGTTTAGAGGTGCCCCTCTAAATCCCTGGTCACACTGGGAACAATAACAATAATTAATGACTATAAGGATAACCATCCATCATTTGCTAGCATTCACACCAGAGAACTTTTTTTTTCTATCCAATGAATTCTACTCAACACTCTCACAACCTCTGCATAATTTTCTTGAAATGGCACTGCTTGTTTTGATACATTTTGTCAGTGGGACACTCTATTAAAAGGAATTGCTGCAAACAAGATCCCAGCAGTTGCCGTGGTTGTGATACAAGGTCAGGTTTGTAGTTAACATTCTGATGTTAACCCGACCCTAATCATTAAATTCAAGTAATTTCCATATTTTTAACATTACGGTTATTGATGTCTTCGTCATTCTTGGTGCGACCAGGTCTTAAGCTCTCTGAGAGGGCTTAGTAGAAAAAGAGGGCTTTCCTTTTCCTGGATGCTAAGCCTCAGATATTGTGGATTTAGCTAGCTGCTAAGGTTGTTCTTTATAAAACTTAGAATCACCCTCTATGCCTCTTAAGGTGAAAGACAGCCTTAATTTGTTGTTACTTTACACCAGAGTTACAATGAATATAAATCACCTCACACTCACACACCCTGTCTCTGTTTTAGCCATGGAGAGTGGGACTCCAAAAAATTAAGCCCAACGAATTTTCCCTTGCAAGGAATGTTGGGCATTTATCCCAAAATTCTGAATTACCTTCTTAGACAACATTTCCTGTCAGGCAGAATTGGTGGGCTTAATTACTACGAGCCATGTGCTATAAGTCACTAGCTGGTATGAATCAAGCGCTTTGCTACCCTCTGATTGGTTGGTATCAGTGAGTGGCCGATGACATGCAGTAGTCCTGGCCACTTATTGGAGGGTTCACTCTCCTGTCACTATGACACCACCTCCACATGTCCCCATGGCAACAGGCTTGTAGATTTACTTGGTTTATCTACAAGCCTCTGTGATCCCAAGTTTCCATTACCCATCCACAGTCCTCATTTTGCTTTCATCTGTTCTTTTTTTCCCCTTCTTCTTTCCTTCCATTATTTTATCCACCTCAAACCCCATCACATCCCTCTCTTTTTTCTTTTTTTCCTTTTTTCTTGTTTTTTTCCCCCCCTCCTTCCTTGCAGTGTGGCCGGGACGCCGAGAACTTTGACCGTTTTTTCACGCGCCACCCACCGGTGCTGACCCCGCCCGACGAGGAGGTCATCAGCAACCTCGACCAGGACGAGTTCCAGGGGTTCTCCTTTATTAACCCCGCGTACCCTCCCCAGGAAGCCCAGAGTTAAGGACTCTCAAAAAACAAACAAACAAAAAAATTAAGCATGAGCCTCTTAGCTGAAATTGAATACCTGTTCATATGCATGTGCACAGTTATCAACATGTACATATAAAAAGAAAATGGAAAAAAAAAAAAAAGCCGGTAACATTTAGAACTGACAGGTTTGAATGTTTATCAGTGCAAATAACCACTAACAATATCATGTGGGACTTCTGTTAGACCTAAATTCAGTTTTATCAGCGAATGAACACATTATAATCAAGCTATTGACCTGCTAGGTAACCCTTATGTTTGCTGAATGTACGCACCTTATTTGCTTTTATTTGTATTTTTCACAGAACGCAACACATTCTTCTTTCCCGTTGTCAATCATTCCAGCCTATGCAATGTTGATTGCATAGCATTTTGTCTTTTGTCTGATTATGGAACCCCATAATCACCAGCTTCTCTGACCTTTAAGTAATATCTGGGAAATTAAATGTTGCCGTATGGCTTTGTTCATTTTATGAATTTTTTTGTTTTATGGAATGAAGGCTGTTCCAGAACAAAACCAAATCTGGGACTAAAAAAAAAGAACAAAAAATTTGCATGAGCTCTCTTAAACAATGTAGTTAGATTGAGACTATAATTATATTTAATCATATAATAATATTATAATCATACACACACGAGTGATTAAAAACAGGGTTGTTTATTTATTTATTATGTTTTGGTTTAAGCATGAAAAGATTATGTTTAAAGGATGAAATCATTCAATTCTTTTGTCACTGTAAAATGGCACTCAGCTGTAGCTGCTTGTAAATAGTAGCTCCATTGCGCTTCCTCTTAAAGAGACAGAAATCTCACCCCTAGCTCCGCCCTCTCAGTGCACATAAATAATATACACCCCTGGGAAGAAAGGGAGTGGGAAGAAACGTTCTGCCTTCTCATCATTGTCTGTGACACTTTATCTACTAGGCTGGCTCATTATACCCCTTTCCCACTGTAGAACTGGAATCAGGCTGGCTCATTATACCCCTTTCCCACTGTAGAACTGGTACCAGGCTGGCTCATTATGCCCCTAACCCACTGTAGAACTGGAACCAGGCTGGCTCATTATACCCCTTTCCCACTGTAGAGCTGAACCAGGCTGGCTCATTATACCCCTTTCCCACTGTAGAGCTCTGACCATTGTCATGACTAAAGTGGATGGGGTCAGAGGTCAGGGTGGTATGAACAGTGTGTGCGTGTGCGTGCGTGTTTCGAAGAGAGAAGAGGTCTACTAGAAAAAGAATGTGACAGAGGGTACAAGACAGAAAAAGAAAGAGAGAAAATGTGAGAGAGTCAGAGTCTGAAAGAAAAGTGAAGGAACAGTGCCTGTAATGTCTGACAGCCCTGGGCCTATACCCAGGAGAAAACTAAAATGGCATTGTTTGGGCATCCTTATTCACTGTTGGCTAGTACTGGGTCCTGCTCCCCTGGTAAATTCTGGGAGGCAGAGACAGTGATGTTGGGCACCAGGCACACCTAGGTTTTGACTGAAGAGCTTTGGTTTGGAATAGGACATGCCCAGCTAAAGTTCCCTTTAGAGTATTCGATAAATAACTTCCATGGCAAATGTTTTAAATGCATACACTGCGTGCATTGCATGATTCAGATTCAGGTTGCTGGTAAAAGCTTGTACATCATTTATAAGAGCAGCCAGGAAGGGATGACACATAAACACCCACACACAGCTGTGCGAGAGTCTTAGACCAGTTTTGATTGAAGTTTTACTCAGATGTGTAAGAAAGCTGAAAAGTTGAACTCGGTGTAAGTGCTCCTTGAGGGAAAGAACATCTGCTGGAGTACTGCACAACATACCTTAAATATACCTTATAGTTGGCATGTCATTCCTTCAAAAAACTCAGAAATTCGTCTTGGGAAAAGAATTATCTCAAACTCCTGTGGAATGAGGTTCTAGGCTCCTTTTCGGACTTACCACAGGTTTTTACATTTTTACATTTATTCCCATGAATATCAATTCAGGTCCAGTGATATGCTACACATACACAGACACACACACTTAACTGTTCTCTTGTGTGGTGTAGTGCACTTAGTATGCAGGACGTGTCTCTTCCTCAGAAATGCTATTTTCTTTGTCTGCAGCCAAGGCTAATCCGTGGTCGACAGTACTGAGCAAGCTTTGCAGTGCTGACAAGGGTTTGGTTCTGTAACTCCCACAGTGACCACACAGCCAATCAGACACCAGTCTCCCACCTTCCGGAGAAACAAATTCCCCACCAATTACAACTGGAAATTACTGTCCACCGTTACAAACTGATACAATTCTCCCAGTCTACTTCTGTCATCTGCAATGGTCATTTTCTAGTTGTGGAAACTATCTGTGAATGACTGCTATTTCGTATCTTATCTGTATTAGTATGAAGGACAAGTGTGGCGAGCACAGCTGCTGAATGACCACGTTTCTGCTGTTTTTCTTTTTTGCCGTTTGCTTCAGCCTCTGCTGTTAATTACACATTTAATTGCTTTAATTAGCATAATCACTTATTCAGATTTACCCATTTCCACATTTGTACAAATGAGCAAAAAATCAAGGATTATGCTAGTGCCCTCTCTGTATTTAAGAACTAGTCTACTGCCGTGTGTTTGTATGTTTAAACATACAATTTCAATATTTAAATATACATTTTAACCTGTCCACACAATTTTTACGTCCCAGGTTAAAATAAACACTGCCAGCTTCCCACTGTCCTTGAAATTAAACGTAAAAAATATATATCAATTTTGCTTGCTGATTAACTAGGTTGACAAGCATGATACAAGCATATCAAGCCATGCTACATCAATGCGCTAGCAAATTGAATAGCATTCCACAACCAGAAGTCAAATACCACAAGTAACTTCCTTCTAAATTTATGTCCATCTCATAAACATTTTCCCCGAAGTAGCCCTTGCTATTGTACCAAAACGAATTCATGAAAACCTTACAGTTGCCCTTAAAATGTCATTGAATAGTTGGGGAAAACATGAACCTGCTTTTATTTTATCTTATTTGTTATCTTTTATTTTACCAGGAAAAAAATCCATCAAGTCTTTTATAAAGGGGGCCAAACATAGTCAACAATAATAATGCCAGTAAGGTACACTGTAAAATGTCCGAAGTAAATTCAACTCCAGCAGTTTGTCCTGCTCTGTTCCAGACCATTCTGTGCTGAGAGTGCAATTAACACGGGACATTTTACTGTGATTGACTCTGATCAAGAGTCTGATCAAGAGTCAATTATAGTTGTTTGATCAAGAGTCAATTGTAGTTGTTTCACATTCCTGCCAAAATCAGTGTTTAGTTTATTACAGGGCTTTAATATGTTTGTGTCTCAGAGCAGTGTCAAACTATATCAGTATATGCATATGTGCTCAGTATTGTAAACAAAAAAGGATGTTTATAGTTTATTTGTGGATTTAAAAAAAAACTAATAACTCCATGTTATACTTCAACATATTAAGAGCCTTGTGCATGAATTATTAACTGAAGACTGTGATCTCATGCTATATTTGACCATCAGCGCTTAAGTGAATGCTTCGAGTTATTGTGTGTGCTGTGTACACTATATCTCAAATGCTATTAATGTGCCTGAGTGTTTTTATTTTTTCATAAGGCATGAATGAAATAAAACCTCAACATGATTGGCTTTCTTGAGAATTACTTTTGACAACAAAAAAAAACTTAAATGTGCAATGACCACATGTCCAAGTTTACCTTATTCCATTCCAGCACACTTAAAATTATGGGAAATTATTGTCGGAAAAATAGAAAATTGGACTATAAAATTAATTTAAATGGCCATCCGTCACTGTGCCAGTTCTGGTACTGTCTTGGAGAATCACACAACTGTGCCCAGAACTCGTATTCACAATCTCCAGGGTAAAAAGTTAGACTTAATCTTGCGATACTGCGGGTGTGTAAAATTGGCCAGGTTGTTTTACCCAGGGAGGCAGCTGCAGCTCTTGACTATGTTTATCTTTCATGCGGACACATTCTCACTTTGTGTAACAGTGACATGCATTGTGCGGATACATATTGAGACCCACTCTTGATCAACTGACGACTACAGATGTAAAGGAGAGAGACACGTTGTAGACTAACTAAGCTTTATATTTCACATTTACATGTTTCTGAATAGATTTGCAGTAGGCTACACCTCTGGGCTGGTTCACTAAAGAAAATTATAGTAGGCCTACATGCTTGGAATACACGATTATCGGCTTTTGTTTTCTGTCTGCACATCTTGCAAGGGGAAGTGGAGAAACAACGCTTTGCAATGACCTAACAGTCGTTATGACGACGATGATTGTAATTAAAGCCTGGATTACTGCAATTAGTGTCGATATTGTGATTGTTCTTTCTATTATTAGAGGCTGTAGTCTACGTATGATTGAAGGCAATCTCTGCTTTGCAGATCATTTAAAAAAATAAAATAAAAATGAAAACGTAGAATCTTTGGTTTATGTTCGACGTTGCCGTACGTGCCCCTCGTTCGGCACGTGGATGCTAATTAATTCAGAATCTGGCAGCCTCAAATTTAAATGAGTCAGTTAGCGCTGCGCGGAGCTTATCAGCCCGAAACAGGTCACCGTTTGATACGGCTATTCTCCGGAGCGGCTGACATCAGCTCAACCGTAATCCGCTCGTTCTGGAAAGCCCCGCGCCTCAAAAGGCACAGAAATGAAAGAATCGACGGTTAGCATTGAACAGCGCGGCTAGATTAGCGCCCACAGTTCCGCATAAGTTGCGTGCCACCGTGCGTCATCTTCCCCCCCGGTATGCGTAAGGAAAGATTTCCGCCCCATCGTGACAAATAAACGCCCGCAAGGGGTTTAATGTTTATACTTCCTGCGGCAAATATTGGGCGGAAAGGTTTAATGTATCTTGTTTAGATTACACGTGATCACTGTCGTTTCTGTTAAGATTCCTTTTGTTCAACTGTTCTGTCCTGATGCTACACAGCACTCAAATTACAGTCAAACTGCCCCCATTCTCAGTGTAATAATGCCAAATACCAGTAATCAGCTTTTGGAAATTTACACACAAATCCTTACATACAATCCTTTCAGAATTAACAAAATGTCAACTCTGTAGTTTTCTGCTGTCAGGTCGATCTGGGTGTCTGACCTTCGGAGAATGCTACAGACGCAAACTGTAAACTCGCCTTCCCTAGAGGCCGTGGTTGAATGATGTCAGGCAGTCTGTGAAGGTTATCCATTTTGTACCTGGCTGGCCCAGATGTTCTACCACACATCTTCTGTGTACACGCCAGATGGTCAGCTCTGGCCTTTTCCATCCTCTGCACCTGTTTATCCTCTGCAGCGTTATTAAAGTAGGTTTGAAACCAGACTGAAACTTGAGTCTATTAATTGGCGCCAAACCAAATGTTTGCTAGCCTCTTTTATGAAAGTTGGCCCGTCCTTAAGTGGCCCACTGCGCTACAAGCTAACAAAAGTACAGAAACGTATCAGAAGTGTTGAAAGAAATTCATTTTCGAAACATTCAATGAGCTTCATTTCAGCATTTGAGATTTGGTTCTAAACACCAACTAAACCATAAAATGACAAAGTAGCCTGTTCATCAAAACTATTTATTTATATTCTGGTCTTGCCACAGTAGAGAAATATGCCTTTACAACTTAATGTAATGAAATGGAATTAAATCATTATAAATATTTCTATTTGAGTTTACTCAAATTAACCCACCTGCTAAGGGTGATGCTACACTGAGTAGCAATATAGGCCGCAGGTGACCAGGCACTGCAGTGGAGCTGATGCCCAGGTCCCTGCACTGGACGTGGGCCTTGTGTACACCCCACCCTGGGGATGAACTGGGCCTGCAAGGGAAACGAAGCAGAGGTAGGATGTGAGCTGTTATTTCAGCTTTGCCTTAAACCTTCTCTCACTGACACTATTCAGGATCTATTTCTCTCTTTTTTCTGTGTCAGCTCATGCCTGTAAATCTGAAAGGTTTTCAAATTCTTATTATAGTTTGTACATTTTTCTGTTGTGGCCTGGGCTTGTTCTGCACCACTGACTGAGTCACTGTTTTTCATTCCCTTTCTATAAATGTGTCCTTTCTCGGCCTTCATTCCCCTGAAATGTCCTGTCAGTTTCTGCTTGTCTCTCAGTAGTTCAGTTGAGGTGTGTTCTGACGGTTTATTTCTCCCTTGTGCATTCATGAAAATGACCAGGGCAGCTACACCCACGCAATGCAATTAGCAATGCAGAGTGTTTCAGAAGCAGGGCATGCTCAAATAAGATATGTAGATGACAACTTAGAAAATAGTCGTCCACTCACGGAGTGATCAATAAAATACAAAAACATTAAGTTGGAGTTTAGTTGTCCCCTTAAAAAGCTGACTGCATTCAAATGACAAAAACAATTACAGGCGAAATAAACTGACTCTGCATTCTCATGTAAAACCACCAGAAAAATGTTTTGAATGTTTCCTGTATTGTCTGTACCCTTTGTACAATGTTAAAATTTGACCTGATATTTTTTTTTCTACCCACTGTTCACGTGTGGAATAACTTGCCAGGTCAGGTAGTTGAGGCCGAGACCTTTAACACAGTGCTAATCGAGAGTTGGCAGTTAGACCCAAATCTGGTTTGGATAAATGATCGGTTCTTCTCAGAATTTCTCATGCTCTTGTATTCTGTTGTATATCTGATCCGTGCTCTTCCAGTTTATCATAAATGTGTGGTGGCAGCTGATTGTGTGAGTTATATTCTTACTTCGCTCTAGAAATGATAATTATGCTGTGGATTAACTGACTGTCCTCTCCTTTGCCCTGTTGATTCACAGTCTGTCAGAAACTTAGCATTTAGATGATACTGTATGGATATCCTCCTAAGACCTAGACATTCATGACTTCAGTATCTGGTCTTAATCTCAAAAATCATATATTCTACTTTGCTGAAACCTAAACTTCAGGGAACATTAAATTAAAATAAATGCTATTTTAGAAAATATTTTCACTGCCACATGTTTTTGTCATCCAAGACACTTGTGTTATGGGGAAGTAATTAAAATAATACTTCTGCTGTGTCTCAGGAGGA
This sequence comes from Anguilla anguilla, assembly GCF_013347855.1. Classification (NCBI taxonomy): domain Eukaryota; kingdom Metazoa; phylum Chordata; class Actinopteri; order Anguilliformes; family Anguillidae; genus Anguilla; species Anguilla anguilla. Next base: position 11,307,461 of record NC_049217.1, read on the forward strand.
TATGATTTTATACTGGATATAGCAATATTGATTTATGTACGTCTGATGCACTGGGAATTAAATCAGTGTAATACTTTAGTGTTACTTTGTAGAATAATTTATAACAGCTGAGGATGCCTGATGTGTGACTAGGAGATGATAAGGCAGAAGCAACTCAAGGAATCCTGGCAGACTTGAACACAGCTTAAACCCACCCCTGCTTGGACGAGGCCAATCGCGTTCCACTGCTGCAGGGTCCTGTCGTAATCAGCCAGTGACATCACCGATGCTTGAACCAATGATTGTCCTGAACGTGTGTCTGACTGATGGATATCAGCATCCATTTAAATTAAGGTCATGTATATGCAGCAGATTCCCCTCGATCTTATCTAATGTGTTAGCGTTGCTCATTTCACATTGAAGTGCTTCAAGCTGCTTAGTATAATTCTGATTACAAGTGGAGACCAGTATTTCCTTGAAAAATTAATGTTGGAAAAATCAACAGCGCTAAATCTGAAAATAAATTAAAATTGAAATCAGCTGCATAGAGATGACTCTTATTTAAAATTTTAGCATGATGTTAATAACACAAATCAATGAAAAAATATGGTTCAGGATCAGTTTAAAGGCTAATGTTCAGCTTCCCCCCGTTTCAAGCTCACAGGCCAGAGCTGTGTCTAGGCCTGGTGTTTTTCCGTTAGACACAGATAAGGCAGCATGTGAACATGCGGTGAGGTAACCCGCAAGCTTGTTGTGTGTGTGTGTGTGTGTGTGTGTTCGGAGACTGTGGGAATGGCATTAGCACTGCTCTCCCTACGGGTGCACAGCAGTCAGTGATTTCCAACCCCTGAAATGTACAGTAAGAGCCTCCTCTGAGCTTGGCTGCCTCTCTCTCTCTCTCTCTCCTGCACGCCCTGTGCTGCATGCATTTGCACAGAAGGCTGGTTTGCAAACGCATGGTGGGCTCCAATCAAAAACTTTCCCTGGGTTTTTTAATTATTTTATTCTAAGGGGATCCTGCTCGCTACTCTCTGGGATTGCATGATTGCCTGAAAGGGAGAAGGTTTCTCTCGGGTGCTTTTTGCCAATGAATGAAATTTTTTTTTTTTTTGTTTTTTGTTTTTTGTTCCCTGTCTTCCCATGACAGAAAAACCGGAAAGACACATGTAACTTTGACAGGGAGTTCACCAAGATGCCCACCGACCTGACACCCACGGACAAGCTCTTCATCATGAACCTGGACCAGGATGAGTTCCTGGGCTTCACCTACACCAACCCAGAGTACGTCGTCCAGGTGTAGCTGCGCTGGGTTTCCACCAGGTTGTCGCTGTGTGTGTGTGTGTGTGTGTGTGTGTCTGCATTCATGCGTGTCTTTCCATATGTTTGTGTGTGTGTGTCTGTGTGTGCGTGGGTGTGTTTGTGTGTTGAGCGAGCGTGTGTGCATGTGTGTTTGTTTGTACTCAGGGGGCTATGACCTCACTGGGGGATTGGCAGGAACCCACCAAAGGGCTCCTGGGATTCCTACTGCCGTAGAGATGCAATGCATTCAGATAGTCACGCTTTCATTCAGCCCCGCCCCCTCATATCATTCGACCACCTTTGATTGGCTGGCCCAGGTTGAAAGCTCTGAACAGGCCGAGAATGGCCAGCCTCTGGGGCAGTGTCGGCAGCACAGGAGAGGTCAGGTGGAAAGGGGGTTTTTCGCAGCCTTTACTGGACCGTTCTTCTCTCCTGGGTTTTTATGGTTTTTATCTTCGCGTTTTTGTACATTAATCAACAGCTCAATTCACCAGGCCGCCATTGCACTGCCATGAGTCAAGCGACAAAATAAGACGCAATGCTAAAAATAACAAAATGTATGAAACATCTACTATAAGCATGACCAGCCCAGGCGAAAAGCAGTCCGGTGCCCAGTTATTTATGTACGGAACGTTTGCTTTCACGATTGGCTGATTAACTGTTGTGCCTGTTACTCCAAATCCACCACATGAAGAAGCCAACACTGAGAATAATATTCCATCCGTTTAGTTATCCTGGGTCATTTTCAGGCAAATCCACACCCCACCTACGCCAGACAAGGATAGGCATATTCGCGCAATGTTAGCGTTTTAACATCCGGTAGGCTAATCTATAAAGCGATATCATGAAGTAGTCAAATTAATGACACATTCTTTAAATGTAAATGTAATACGGTATTATAGACTTATATTTATTACATCTCTTTATATGTGTAGATACATATGTTACATAAATATTATCTATCAGAGAGGGGTCATATTGATACATTTTACAGCATTTTAAATCTGTATTTTGAATAAATGCAAGGACGCTAATTGAACCCAAAAGTGAGCAGCAGTCTCAATGGTCTTATGAAAGAGCCAATGGAAAGATGAAGTCTTCTGATTTAAAAGCCTCTTTTGCCCTGGGAATTGCATGTGTGGCTGAGCTCGGTTTTTGAACGAAGTGCAGAATTCTTTTGGTGTTCCTAATCCACTGCAGCACTCCCACAGCTGATTCTGTATCTGTGCATGTGCATGTGTATGTGTGTGTCTGTATGTGTGTGTGTGTGTGTGTGTATGTGTGATTTTCTATCTGTGTGTGTGTGTGTGTGTGTGTGCACGCACAGTGTGTGTGTGTTTGTGTGCGTGCGTGCGTGCCTGCCTGCCTGTGTGTGTGTTTCTATCTGTGTGTGTGTGTGTGTGTGTGTAATTTCTACACACGTATCATAATCCTCATGTTGCCTGTGGGAGTGAGTACTGGGTTATATGGGATGGTGAAACACCAAAAAAGAGCCCAAGAGATGGACTGTCTCCCTGGCATTCTGCAGCAGCTGAGTTCAGTGTCAAGGTACAGATTTAGATGAAAGAAAAGGCCTTGCTTCACGTGCTGATAATCTTCTGAGAACACGTTTTCTGATATATTAGAGAGCGGATTCTGAAAGGAATATGTATCAATTCTTTTAGTTTTTCCCTTGTTTCTTTATAGAGGGGGGCAGGGGGGAGATCTGTTTTAATGATATTTCTTCTTTAGCTGGTGTGCATGCCTGCTTGGTTTGAACTCCTATACTTAAATGTTTTAATGTTCAGCCACTGTTTTTAATCTATATGATTGCTTACACATGGTGTTTAGTTATTTTACCCTTCTTTCTTGTTTTTGCTGTAAATACAAATATGTGTTCATGAGAGAATTTGGGTGTATCTAGAAGTCTTCCAGCTAGAATTGGAAAATTAAACATGTAATGTTCATTCTGAATGGAGCATGTGACTCGTGTCCTTCTTTTTGTTCCACTTGGTCTCCTTTACCCGCAGTCTGCGGCCTTTGTGCTCGAGCACTGCGGTGGAAGAGCGGGGCTGCTGTCTGCCAGTGAGCTCATTTTCTGGAGGGGGGGTGGGGGTGGGGGGTCACCAGGTATGGTGCTGATAACTGCGTTACCGGTCCCTAACGCTGGTCCACACGCCGGGGCGGTCCTTATCGGCCCTAACCTTTCCCCGTTCTTGCAGTGCCACACGTTAAATGGGTATTTCACTTAGGTGTAATGCAAGCCATTTTGTGGAGCCTACCCTATTGTATTTGCATAATGTGAATTACTAGCAGCATCGGCTGTCACTGTTGACTGTTAACGACCTCGTCGTTCTTTGCCGTTGTCCAGCTCCCGATTCACTCCCATTCCTTTTCAGGAGCTCACTGAATTGATAGTAGTTATTATAATTAATATAATTACATCTCACATCAAAAGGTCTGCTTTATTTATTCATTTATTTATTTTTGAACAGATAAGCTTTATAGGTTTAGGTTAGCTATAAATAAAGCAACTATGTTCAGATAGATAGCAAGCTGCAGTTTGATCATTTTAGCACATGTGCACGTAAATACGCACGGATACAGCACTTAGTTAAAATAACAAAAACGTTTTCCAGATCTTTTTCTTTTTTTAAGGCAATAAATTAAAAAGAAGTCAAAAAAATGCATCAGATATTAAAAAACACATATCCTCCGTACTTAGTTCAAGACTATTCATTTAGGTGAATTTGGAGCTGGACAGCCAGGAGGATCAGTGATGTCATTAGCGGTTAACGGGGACAGCTGATGTTGCTAGTATTCACACTATACACACACTATACAGTGGGGTAACCTGCACAGAATTACTTGAGTTATACCAAAGCAAAATATCCCTTTAAAGCTAGCAAATGTGACTGAGTGGTCAATGGAACTGGGGTGCCCCCACCCATAATTAAACCAGTTCAGCACCTCATTCCCCCCCCCCCCCCCCCCCCCCCCCCCCCCCCCACCAGACTTACAACTGAAGGTCTTGCTTCGATTCAGGTACCCCCTGCATACAGCCTGTTCTCCTTTTTATAGAAAAGTATCCCCAGTTTTCAACAAGACAATTTGTCCTCAAACACGCTTGCCCAAAGCAGAGAGGGTGGTGGGAGGGACAGAATTAAACTCGCTCAACGCACAGAGAGGAGCACAAAGAGCAAAGACCGAGGGGTCGCCGCAAATTACTCAATTCAGTGAGTTTTAGAAAACAGTGGGGAGGGGTGGGAGGCATCAAAGGAGGAATTATGGGATTTGTTAAAACCCCTACCTCCCCCCCGCCCTCCACCCCTCCAATTCTTTTCTGTCTTTTGTTTAATTGTGATAAGTGCCTCGCTCATACCAGCTTACGCTGAGCCAAAACCATTTAAAAAGCAATCTCCTTTTTTAATGGAAACAAGCGCGAGTCTCCGGCCGTGTGCTAATGAAAGCAGGAGAGTTATGACTCCAGCGGCTGGAGCCGCCAACCAGGAGAGCGGCTGCAGACAGCCTGCTGAACCCCAGGGGGAGAGGGTTAGTTCTCTGTCACAGGTGTGTGTGTGTGTATACGTGCGCATGTGTTTGCGTGTGTGTGTGTGTGTGTGTGTGAGTATGTGTGTGTTTATGAAACATGGAGAGAAAAGGTTTGGAGGTGGAGGGTAGGTGGTGGGGGTTAAACATATGACCTGAGCAAGTCTCCCCATACATTTACTATTTGTGGACATTTGATTACTTTCTCCCCCTTTGCATCAACAAACAGTGCATTGCCCTCGCTAAATTGAAAACGGACCGGTTCAGACAAAAGGAGCAGAAATGGTCCAGGGCTATGCCCGTCTGTGTGCGTATGACTGTAATAGGACACTTAGGGGGGTTGGGGGTGGGGGGTATCAACTTAAGTTGTGCACCAGGTGAACTGAATTTTTGCTATGGGAACAAGAAAGGTGTGGGTAAATATTTTAGGTGGGCTAATCTCTTGCTGGTGAGTGTGTTTTGAACAATAGATAAAGCATAAAGCTCATTGAACTTTCAGTTTGAATGAACCGGCTTTTGGGGGATGCTTCAGGAGATGTTCATGCCCCTATCTTGTTTTATACCCGCACACACACAGACCTCCCTGTTTCTATTCTCGCCTACTACCGCAGGGCCCAACAGAAGACGTCAATTTGTTCTGGTTACTTTACTCTCTGGATAATAGTGTGAATGTTATATCCTCAGAAGAGACCCACTTCTTGGCGGGAGCAGCAGGGATCTTTAGTGGAACACTATTAAATTACACCTTCGCTTTTTCTCCCTTTGCTTTCCTTGCACACTCTAATTCACAGTCGCTATTCAAAATTTGTATTCAAAATGTATTTTTTTATTAGTAGATTTCTTTTGACTTCATGACTCACAATCTGCAACCTACACACTGCGTGCCATTGGTTGACATAGCTGGTTATTTCACCTACACAGCAGAGGGTTAAGGGTGCAGTGGTAGTGCCCGGCTGGACAAAGTCCCAGCACAAAATCCCACAACCACCTGCTTTTGCACTCCCATGTCCTTCAAACCCCCTGCTGGAACACTGTGCTGTGCCTTGTTGGTCTTGGTCCCCTGATGTTGATCTCACCATGGCAACCAAACAACGGTCCAGAAGCATCTTACATCATCTAATCGTTCTCCTCTTTCTCCTCTTTCACTCAACTTCTGCAACCACCTTCCTGACCCCCCCAATGCCTGTATGCCTCTTTAACAACTAAAGCATGACAACTAAAACGACTAAAGCAAACCCCCTGGTTTGGTCATTAGCTAATGTTCTTCACTCTGTTTTTCCCATTATGAATTTCATTGTAGAGGATAGACAACAGCTGGGTACAAAACTACTTAAGGTGGGCAGAAAAATAATAAATAATATACTGCCCTGGACACCGTTTCAATGCTCCCAGTGATTCATTCGTAAATGAATATTATTTCAACCCACATTCAGCTGTCTTAGTCAGATGCTGATGGACGCCTTTCATTTGGCCCTTCACCACCTGTAGATAAGCAATACAGGAAGACATTGTTAAATTAAATTCTCAATCATTCACAATTCCCTGAAGAAAAAGACAGTGTTTCTGCCCTATGTTGCCATTTAGATCGCGCAACTTCAGGATGTCTACGTAAAGCATACGTAACAGCTTAATGACCTTCATGGTACTGGTTTACAAAATATTAATAAGCAAACTTCAAAAAAAACTAAATAAAAATACAGAGATGTACCCCACTGATTCTCCAGCTTGGTTTCATTTTGTATGTGTGTGCTGCAGTCCTGTCAGTCGACATCGGGATGCTAACCAAAAGTAACATCCACATACTTTTTATTTTATTTATTTTTTATTTTGTAAAATTTGGTGAATATCAATGTTTCTTTAAAAATGACGAGTACAGTAATCCACTGGAATATTGCTGATGTCTAATGGAGGACAGCTGGGGTGTGAAATGATGGCCAATCTTTCTTGAGGTTTCATGGAAATTTCTATTTGTTACATAACATATTTAAGTAACCTAATGATTAATTTTCAATTTTATATTAAGTCAAGAATTTTAGCTACAAAAACCTTGTATTGGTGAATACAGTTGAAAATTATGCCAGAATATTTAGTTTAACACAAATCAACATACACACCAGCCCTCAGGACTGGGGTTGTTCACCCCTGGTGAAAAAGTATTTCCAGGTATTTCAAATAATGAAGTATTTCACGTAACTTGACAATGTTCCGGTCAGCCATTTTGATACACTTAAAATGATTCCTATATACGAGAGGGAAGCAAAGGACCTTGGGGTCTCGGCTGTTTTTGAACTGTCCTTCCTCCGTTACGCGGAGTGAATGCCTAATTTGCGTCATGCGACGATGACTCCTCAGACCGAGCTCTCTTCTGAAACGTTGCGCGGTGTTTCCTAAAAGAGAATGCCCGCGGCTGCCCTGAGGGTGGAGGATGAGATCATACGAGGGGGGAGGCTCTGTGGAGCTGCTCGATCGATCTCCCCCTCTGGTGTGCCGCTCTTACAGAGCAGTGCACTGGCGCGCCCTCAGACAGTAAACCACGCTACTCTGACTAGCCTTCCCTCCGGCGCTCTTCGTCGCGTGCATTAATTGTCCCCCAGCCCGCCCGCCCACAACAACGTGCGTGTCTCGCACATGCATAATGGATAGACCGCGCACTTATTTCTTAATTACTTCAGCGTTTAGACTAATAAGCTGGTCTGTCTGCAGGGTTCGAATAACTTGAAGTGTGTGCGCACGCATGTGTGTATGTGTGTGCGTGTGTGTGCGTGCGTGCGTGTGCGTGCGTGCGTGTGCGTGCGTGCATGTGATATTTGCAAATGTAAACGCAGGAGTAATGCTATATATATTCTCAAAGTCCCCTGTACTCCATTAGGGTTATCTGTTGCATCAGTTTTCCAGTTGCACTCCAGTTCCGTCCCCAGACGACAGAGAACTTGAGGAAAAAAAGCACTTCAGATAACAAATCGGACAGGAAATATCACCATTCAGCCCTGACCACCCTTAATATGCCCAGGTGTCTGTATTAGCAAGTATGGTCAGCACTCACATTTTACATAGGCGTGATGGAATGATTCTGGTAGCCTACGTGAAGCAAAAAAAAAAAAAAAGCATTAAAAACACTTCCTTCTGAAAAAACGCAATGTGCACAATGTGTGAAAATGTCATAATTATTCTCCTATAATTACTGATAAATGTGGTGCTGTGGCCTACAATTATACACAACAACTCAAAATCATCTCTAATGAACAAAAGAGAACATGGGAGAGCCAAGCCCAATATGTCATCGCAGATCTGTTATATGTATATGATGCATTATAATAAGGAGCAAACTGTCCTTAGAACAGTTGTATATGCATATTCTATGCAAGTGTTGTATATTACATTTAAATAATTACGATGCGTCGTTGCATAAAATAAAAAGAGGTAAGATCATGGCCATAACCACCGTTGAGGATGCGGAGGCCATGTCCTCTGCATTTAAGAAATATATCATTTAAATTTATTGTCAAGATGTATGTTAGTGAATTTCTATCAGTGTGTGGTAGTGGTATCAGTGTGTGGTAGAGGTATTTTTTTGTTATCTATAGAGGGCAGTAAAAAGGGACTGCAGTGCAAAGTCTGCATTAAATCTAGCTACTACTATGTGAAGAACAAAGAAACCGCTCCCTGTCTGTCATTCAGCTCGGCTCTGCGAAGTTGGTCAAAAAGGATTTTTTCTAGTCTACCTACAAAACTTGAGAAAGAAAATAGATTTATAAGAAATTTTAATCAGAAAAAAAAGATAACTTCCAGGCCAATAATGTGGGTTAGGGTTAAGATTATGAAAACAGTAAGTCTGAGGGCTGAGGCAAGTTTACGGCTGTGTTCAGCAGCTTAGAGTAAGGTTAGGACATGGTTTTTATTTATTATTTTGGATTAGCCAAAATAGCATGGGTAGCATGGGTACCTATGACCATAAAAACATGTCAAATATATGCATATATTTTCAGGGAAAACATTTTTGTTTTTTTTGTAAATGACCTCAAACATATTATTTTGCATTTTTATTATTGAATTGAAAAAGTACTTATGATTTCGTTTAGGGTTCAAATTAGAGTTAGGGTTAAGACAACGGTAACTCTGAGGGTTAAGGCGAGTTCACGGCTGTGTTCAGCAGCTAGAAGAATGGTTAGTCCATGGGTTTCTTAAAGTAAACAACAACAACAAAATAAGCCAAAGGAGCGTGAACAGTCTGCTTCCTGTTAAAAAATGCTTTACCTTTACATAAAAAATAAATGTTCTGAGGGATTGATTTTACAGAGGTGGTGTGAAGATGGGGGGGTGGGGGGGATTGGGTGGGTGTGAATATAATGTTGTTTATGTTTCTTTTGATAGACCCAAATCGGTGCTTTTAAAGCCCTGAGACCATAATCAAGGATATAGCCCAGGTAGCAGGATGCTGGTTTCTCTTTTGTCCCCTTCTGTACATTGTATATCAGTTTACATTATATTATATTATATACTATTATAATTATACCAAGTACTTTTATTTGGTTTTAATTTATCTTCCTGAATTTGATCCAGGAAAAGGACCAAGAGAACAGTCTGTATGCATTGCATATAAATGATGCTGACATAAGCACTCTTTCCTTTGGGCTCCAGGAAGTACTGGTGAATTTTTTTTCCTTTTCTTATTAATTATCATGCAACAGCCTAGAACAGACGTGGGTTAATGATACTCCTAAACAGGTCTGTTTATGTTAATTACCGGGTCCGTTTTGTGGTCTAATTGCTGTTTATTGAGTTGTTCCCTGTAGGAAGCTCAGCCTTCAAAGTCTAAATGTTGCCTCATTGTTCCTTTGAAGCATTATTCCTAACAATTCACTGCTTTCCCGTGAAGCCTAGTGAAGCCTAGCTCCACTTCTCTCCAATGCCAATTTTTCAAGAGATCCTGGAGACTCAATATCTATCAATCGAATCCTGTTTTAAGTAATGCTCTTTTTAAAGGAACTGCACTTTACTGAACCCAATCACAACTCGTATACCTTAATAACTCACTCGATGCAGAAATAATGGCAATGATTCTGCAGTCATTATGAGGGGTGATAACAATGGAATCGATGAGATGTGACACAATATTTACTTTATTTGATACAGGGTGGTCCCCATTGGGATATCTGTACCGTTAGGTGACATTGTAATCCATAATTACTTGCTTTTCTTATGACGAAGAAGCAAGGTCCCCTTGAATTTCAGTATCAAGTCATATGCATGAACATTTCAATACATTAAAATCCACTTTCTGACAGTTGGTCATGAATGAATCTCCAAGGATTCTACAGATAATCATTGTCAGAGGTAAGCAAAAACCCATTTAGCAGTGAACCAATCAGAGATCTGGAGGGCGTTGCCGGAGGATCATCCAGGCTTTTGCCTGAAGGTTAAAAAAAGGAGAAACAACCAGAAAAAGTACAGGAAAAATTGTTACTTGTCATTATTCCGAAAATTATGAATTCTGAAAATCAATATTAACACATATACATAGTTTACCATGCCAAAACAAACACAAAGTAAGATTACATTATAAAGTATTCCTGTATTTAAAAAAAAAAAAAAAACCATCAACCACATTTCTAGCAAAACATTTTGTAAAGAAATTATAGTGCAGACTACCAGTAAACTGATATAAAATTTATTCAAAAACACCAGCACCACTCACCAGTCATTGCCATTACATCTGTTGATGGCAGAGCATAAAGTTTGGACAAAGTCTGACACCAAACTTCCCTTATTTATCCCGAGTTGTGAAGATTAGAGAAATAAATCTGTCCCACTGCCTTTCAGAGTGTGTGTTTGCTTCTGCTTGTGCACTAGATTCAGTAAAGAATCATCAGTCTGGTGTCCCCTGGCCTGTCATTTACAGTAAATAATGGGACTGTAATTACTCCCTAAGAATAGTCCATCCTGGCCCAGAGTCAGCCCATCAACTTGATGTACTGCATGAAAGCCTTCAAGCAAACCATCATCAACTATCTTTGTACTTCTTCTGCTCTCTCTATTTATTGGTATGTCAGAGTCATGGAGGAACTACTGCCAACTACTCTTCTGGAGTACGGAGAAGTGATGGTAAGGCTATGCTAAATCCAAAGCATTTTGGTTCTCATTTGCATGCGACTGCTCTCTCGAGCCACAGCTGTTACCTCTGCCCATAGGCTGAAGTGTAGGTGCAGAACCATAATCATCGCCATATAGCGTTCACTGTGTGAACTAAACTGTGTTCTTGGCTAGAAATATCTGTACAAAATAAGTATTGTACCTTACTGAACCTGTGTTTAGCAGTTGTCTATGACCATGAAATACACTTTTTGTACGTCGCTTTGGATAAAAGCGTCTGCCAAATAAATGTAATGTAATGTAATATCATAGTCAGGTGACTGTAGTCAATTCAGCTTTCCTCTTTTTCTGTTGCTGTAACCAGAGGCTGTTTGGCGGTTCCTCACACTCACTCAATGGCCAGTTACTCTCACTTATGGTACTATGAGCCTGATCAAGTGCTCATAAGCTTACAGTATTATGAGCTGATCTTGGTTGCTCATAAGTGTATGGGGGCCTGATCGGTTTTACACTATTATGTCACATAAGTCAGTCAGTCAGTCACTTCTAGAAAACATCATATTATGTAGGTGTGGCTCCAACTGGAGGTAGTATGTAAGGCAACTCAACCACACAACTACTGTAGCATAACACTGGCTAACACCAGTTAGATTTAGAACCTTTAATAAGATTAAAGGAACCTTGTATCACATTCTAAGTTCCCTTTTCAGAGTCTAGAGAGAGAGAGAGAGAGATAGCTCCTGGGGTTATGACTACTGGCTAGATGAACGAGGAGCTCCTGCAAGCCTAGCAGGAGTGAAGAGACAGGAAGCAGAGTTATGACTGTCAAATGCTTCCTCTTCCTGTTTCACATAATTGGAAAGAGCCTTTGTGTATATTATTAAAGCAGCCAGCATGTCTTAAATCCCCCCTCACTCTAGTTCCATCTTCCTCTGTGGTAATGCCGCTGAAGAGCTACCTGTGCATGGGAGAAAGTGCCCTATTTCACTCAGCCCCTGAAGTCATTTCTATGCTAATAACACTCTAGCAAAGGGGTTGCTCTCTCTGACACTAGCTTTGTGATAGGGAGGGATGCCACAATTTAAACTGCTTTTTTCCAGTGCTCTGTATCTCTTCATTCCTTCCTTACCTCCTTCATTCTTTCTTTAATTCGTTTCATTCTTTCACTTTGTCTGTATTGTCCAAAGGAGGCTCTAATTCATTTTTTTGCTAAACTCTGCAGTTGATTCACATCAGAGCTTGGAGACAGAATAATAAAAAGCGGTGTGTTCCACTTTATTTTTGGATCTGGATGTGGGTGGAAAACATAGTAATATGCAGTAGTTTCCCAAATTTGCCTGTGAGGCATGAAGGGGAGGGGGGAGAATTACTTCTGGTCCCCCAAAATAGAGGGAACTAAGAGGGTGTAATCTACGTGGTAAAAACAGGTATTCAGCAGAAGCTGCTATCCTGAGTGACTTACAACTTACAACCTATTACATAGTTGTGTACATAGTTCACATGCTAACAGAGGGCTACTGTTAGCAGTGTGGAGACACAGGGCACAACACAGCAACTGCGTCTCTATGCAGTACGACTTTCTGCCTGCCCTCTATTTCTGTCACAAGGGACTTAACATGTACCCCTGCAGCTAAAGACTGGAATTCAAGAGCATTATACTTCAAATTCAAACAGTCGTTGGCTTACAATTAGAAAAGGAGGAGAGGGTGAGAAAGAGAATTTCAGCTAACTGATTTTTTATTTTATTTTTATAATGTGGGCTTGGATTTAATTCACAATTCTCCAAGAAAAGTATTTAGAAGTATATGTAAATGCACCCCTGTATAACCTCATTGATAAGTTCATATTCAGGTAATGTGCAGTTACCCTCCCAAATTTAGAAATTTGTCAATTGGCATTACAAAAACAGGGGTGTGACTACAGATAATGTAATAACACCAGATAACTGAATCACTTGTCATATTGAATACCTTCTGAATTTGTATTGTAATAAAACAAGGTAATGTGGTAACTTGCCAGATAATGCAATAAACGTGATGAGCAGATAATGTAATAACTTTCTGGATAATGTAATAACCGATTACATTATCTGGTGGTTAACAAATTTTCAATGAATAATTTAACAACTTCAATGAATAATGTAGCGCTTAACCTAGATCACTGTCATCATGTATTGGCTAATTCTCTCTCTCTGTCTCTCAAGCACACACACACATGCACGCACGTGCGCACGTATGCGCACATACACACACATACATGCATGTGCACACGCACACACACATATGAGGCTCCCAGTGTGGCTTCACACTGGGAGCCTCATACACCATGCGTATACTCTCTACACATCTTTTCAAAGAAAAAGTTTTCCGAAAATCTTTACGGATCACCGATTAGTGCCAAGTTGTAACTAAATTTTCTTCAGTATGCTTCACATAAACCTCAGCCATAATCCAAACCCTGTTTTTTTAGTATGGTTTGGGTGCACTCATCCCCTTAAGGGGCAAGGCCAAATGCTAAACACCAGGAATCTGAGGGTCACCTTCGTCCCATTTGCAGAATTTAATTTCCGCCGGGAGGAGAGTCTTTCACATTCACATTGCTCCTAGCCACGGAGCACATGAGGTCACCCAATAGCTTGACGAGCACGACGACATCATCCATTCGTCATGGCCTTCTCGGTCACCGCATCTGAAACCCAGTCAAGCAATTATGAGTGATTATGGAATGCTGTCTCATAAGGAATGAGCTTCTACTACCGTCAACAGGTCATGAGTTGAGTGACTGTCTCGTGGAGGAACATGTGCCTCATCCCTCCTGCAACATTTCAGGTGGCGGTAGGTTCTATGCCATGGTGGATGTGAGCTATTCTGGTGGCACGGGGTGCCCCGAGGCTATATTAAATAACTTCACGTTGGTGCCTCCATCTTTTTGCCACTATATGTAGCTACAAAAATGAGAGCCTGCGTAGAAAATAAAGCACAAGCAATGCAAGCAGTAGTTCCAATAAATGATGCAAATAAAAACTGAATCTCAACAAGTCCATTCCTGAAGAGTTTGTATCTCTGAGTATGGGAGTGCAAGTGTACAGAGCACACCAGTAAGAAACATGGGAAACACACGGTGTGTTCTTGTACACAAGCAATTATTTTAATCAAGAAAAACAATCAAACAATCAAGGACTTCACTTGAAGTTCTCCAGAACCAGGGTGGCAGATGACTCTATATTGGATAAAACTGCTCTATTTATATTGTTTTCATAGCTAACCAATGAAATACCGTTAACAGGGAATAAACGTTCAAATTAATGCTTGAAAAAATTGATGTGGTTGCATGCCTACGGACTACCCCGGCAATTCTCAGATACTCGATAATAGGTAAGAAAACAGGGTTGGGGTAGAATGTATGGATACCCCCTTGATATTGGCCACCTAGTGGACAGTAATAAAATAGACAAATCATTTTTGCGACAATCCAAGGATGTATAAGGCCAGACATTGGCACAAAAATAAAAAACAAATACAGCCATCATTACCCACCTCTGCTCTATATCACACAGATTCACACAACTGCACCTCCAGTGAACATATTATCTCACAGACACAGGCAGAAATCTCACATGACACACGTGTTTCTTCAAGGAAAGCCTAAATGACCAATATGCAAATTAGACATAGGTAAACACTTAATTTGCCATTTTTTTGCCAACCCTATTTCTGGTCCATGGTCTTTAGGTTCAAATGAAATAATTTGTTGCCTAGTGACACACAGGTAAGTGTTCACATGCACATCCCTGATCTCATGACATGGGGGGCATCTATGACAAAGCACTGGATCTGCCCATCAGCTTCCTTGGACCGACCAATAGCGTAACTGTGATTTGGCTCTTCTTACTGAACCATTCAACACTTTTTGTTGCCAAGCATCCTCACAAGCACATCGGAAGATAACCACTTGGCAGGACATGTCAATCTGTCTCGCTTGCCTTAAAAAATAATTACAGTGCCCACTTCATCTGTTGAATGAGGACTGCCCCATATTTCACTTGTTAGCAAGATTACATTTTTGCCACCATAGCTGTAGTCTTTATAACTTTTGGCTGAATGTTGATGCCCGCTTTGAAGATGAAACCAGTCTTTGAATAATACCGTATAATTCCGATGGTCCACCTAGATGGCACAGCAAATATGGAAAGATGGTTTAATTTAATTTTGCAGCAGAAATATTTCTGTTACAAAACGAAGGATGGTGTCAGTTTGAGGCACAGTATAACAATCCCTGTGTGGTCTCATTAAGATGAGATTAAGTACTTACTCCACTTGCAGGTCCAGATAACATTTTGCTCACACCACAGTTCAGGGGGTTCACAATTATTATGACTCAACCCCCGGCAAAACAAGAGACAAACATTGATTTGATTAAATCACCAGAGACAAAGTTAACACTGGGTTTTAAATGCATTATTAATCTGAGGCAGACAACAATGGATTCCAGTTCATTATTGCCATTTTTTAGACCATTTATGTTTCCTCCCTCATTGCCCAACAAAAAATAAAAATTTATGGCAAAGCCAACAAAACCTCAAAAGTGAACTTTATTTTTCTCATTCATTCTGCGATCGAGTTTGAGTTTAATTCTACGGTCTGCAATTGTTATGTATGAAATCCAGGGAGAATGTTTGGCTGGCTCCAACAAGTATTTGTTAAAATGTCTGTTTAGAGTAACAAACATTAAAATAGTGTTAAGAAGGGCAGTGATGTTTTTGTGAATTGCTTTTCTTTTTCAGTCCAGAGCAGAAGAACACACCGTAAAAAAAAATCAATTCATTTGAGATGCTTAATTTAAGTAAGGAACCAGCATATGAACACATCACAATCTGGTGTAAGGGCCATTACCTTGCCAATGTGCACAGTATTGGCAGCAGAGCATTGCCCCTGTGGCCCTGTTTCAAATAATCTGACCTTTTTTTCAGAATACCATAAACATTTTAATTACACTACGAAATTATACACAAACAGTTTTTCCGAGATTAACCAAAAGGGACAATTCAAGCGACTGACAGTCTGGAAGAACCAAGCCCCCACGCCATCCCTGCATGACCTCGCCAAAAAAAAGGACAAAACTCCTGTTCTCTGCCTAGGCAATCAGGACCGGTGGTAATTCGGTATTGCAGGTCATGCAGACGGTCTATAAATACTACATGAGGCTCTAAAATAGAAGCAGCCATCCACCGGCCGTCCCTGCGATGATTCTTTAACCTCTCTTTCTTCACCGTCATTCAAAGGTGATTTATTCACTTGAAAGGGTTTTCAGTAGTAAAAAAGGGAGAGGGGGGTGTGGTGTGGTGTGGTGTGGTGTGGTGTAGAGTAGTGAGGTCAGGAATGATTGTAATGCAAATGAACAGGATGAGATCAGGCCTCAGTACGAGGTGTGTGTGTATGTGGGGGGGGGGGGGGGGGGGGGGGGGGTGCAGTTGGGGGAGCTTCTTCATGAAGGTCAGTCTGCACACGGTGCTGTTGTTCCTGATCAATGCTCAGCGCTTTAATGAGCAGTCAGACCATCACACCGATGTGTCGTTGATGAATGACACGCCGCATAGGTGCTCTGTTGTTCCCTGCCGGCTGCCTCTACACTCTTCCGCTTCCGAAAGTCCAAATCTCTCCTTTTAAAATTTTTTTTTTTTTTTACTTCGGACAATTGATTTGAAGATGCCAGTGGAGTGGAGCAGAGAAGAAGGGGGTAGACGTGAAACCCAGCTGAGCATCTCCGTCCCCAGGGAGGAGCCTCCGCTTGATCTCCGACAGCAAATCCATGACAGAATGAATGACATCACAATAGACATGAGAGTCTGCACACTGTACACTGCACCCAAGATGAAGGTGTTCATTAACAACACAAAATGCGATGTCTGAGCTATATACTCTTCATGCACAGGTGTCCATGTTTTGTGGTGTTAAACACCCATCTTGGGAGCAGTATAGTGTGCAGAATACTCTATCTATTCTGATTTGTTTTCTGTCCGTTGAGATGTTTGATGCACGTGTTTTTATTCTCATGCATTTATTCACACCCATCACTCAGCGGTTGATTGAAGTGGATAATATTAAGCAGTGGTTCCCATCCTCAGTCCTGGGGGGCCCCTGTGTATGCTGCTTTACGTTCCAACCACAGTTGCAATCCCAGAATTTTAACAAGCTGCTATTTTAAAAAAAATTTTAATTAGACACCTTTCATGCCTGAGGGATTATTAATAATAATAATAATAACAATAATAATAATAATAATAATATATTTTATTTATATAGGATTATTTATCCTCGTAGGCCACATTATATCAGAAATAGCTATTCATGCCATGAAGAATAAAAATCTCATGTTCACATTGTGCTATTTGTGCTATATTGCAAGCAATTACATTAAAAAAAACAGGTAACAAAAAATTCTAACAGATCAAGTCATACACTGAGGTGCATGAATAGGCTCCTAAGTAGGTAGTTGTGCACATGTGCACAAGTAATTTCATAATCTTTTCCTTTAACTTACTAACAAAATACTATTTTGGCTCATTATCATTTGATTTGTCTTTAAATTAGTCATTATCTACCAAACTTTTAGTTTTAGTGGCCATGAGCATACTGATTCACCTCAGTTTTTAATTTGTGCATGGACACAAAGCTATAGGAAACTGAGATTGTGGAGTTTTCCAAACAGATGAACAGTTCAAACGTGCAATGTAAGGTAAACCGCTGGTATATTCAAAGAATGGCCCAAGGTGCCCTAAAAAAGATCTTACTGTGCCGTGAAAAGGTATTTGCCCCTTCCACATTTCCTCTACAATTACATGTGTGTTACACCACCTTTAGCAGCAATAACTGCAAGCAAATGCTTTCTATATTTTGATATCACATCACTGTGGCGAAATTTTATCCCACTGTTCTTTGCAGAACTGCTTTAATTCAGTCAGACTGGTAGGTTTTTGAGCATTAACTCTGTTGGGTTCAAGTTGGGACTTTGACTAGGCCATTCCAAAACTTTAATTTAGTTTCTTTTCAGCCATTCAAATGTGAACGTGCCTTTGTGTTTTGAATCATTATCTTGCTGCATATCCCAACTTTTTTTTAAAAAATATCTTCTGGATTTTCCTTTGATTGTAGCATAGTGTCCTTAGAGAAACTTTGTGGTGACTACTTCACTCTGAAGGTAAGTTTCAATATAACTGAGGTTTAGATTCAACAAGGCTGGCTGCAAGCAAGCTTGGCTGTGTTCAACTGGATGAATCTAATTATAAGTTAAATTTGTTTAATTGGTTGACTGAGTAACCAAGGGGGCAATTATGTTTTCACATGGGTGATATGGGTGTTTGCTAACTTTTTCATTAATTAAATAATAATTTATAAAATGTGTTTTGTGCTTACTCAGGCTCCCTTTGTCTGATTTTACATTTTGTCAAAGATCTGAAAACAGTGTGACAAATGTGCAATAACAGAAGAAATCAGGAAGGATGCAAATACTTTTTCATAGCACTGTGTGTGGCAGAGAAGTGTGGAGAGGAACAATGTGCGGTTCACGCGGCCACCATATGGGCATCGTGCAGAGTTTTAGAAGCGCGCCATTCCAGAACATAGCACGAGCTTCTCAGGAGCCACTGACGCGTGAATAATTTATAACCTCATTTGGATTTCAATTCAAATAAATAGGGATGAATATTTAGTGGCAATATTTAGTGGCAATAATGGGTCACTGGGTTCGTGGCAGATTGTGAGGAAATTTTTATCTTTCAAATTTGCCAGGTTAATAAACGGATTAAATTAATAATAGTTGTACACTACCTCATAAAATCAGTGGCAGACCCACGTTTTGTTGCATTAAATGTGCTTTGCCAAGGATTTCATGAAGCATACGTAACATCTACACTGGTAAAACAACTGTAACCCACCTTAAAGAATAATCACAGACACAGTGTATAATCAAAGTTGTGATAATACATATGTGTATACATTCACTAACCTAACCTTTTTTATGACATATATTTTGCCTGAAATTGATATAATTGTGTTATGAATTACAACCGTGAATTACAACCATGTCCTGTCACAAAAGACTCGGTATCAACCCTTACATACGTATATTTACGTTTTCAAATTTCCGTTAGGCTAATATATGAAGCGCAGTTTGAGAATATCTAAGAACGAAGTCTTTCTTAAATGTACGTGGCTCTTTAAGTTCTCCGGGGTCTGATTCTTTATGCATCAGTTCTCGGTATTTTTTGCATATCAAGGCCTAAACAGTGCATTGGTCGGCGCCAGAGGCGCTGTGCAGGCGGCGTCAGAGCGAGCGAGAGAGAGGGAACGAGGGGGGAGAGAGAGAGAGAGAGAGAGAGAGAGAGAGAGAGAGAAATTTGGAGATTACGACCAACGTCGTCCATTCAGAACCACGGACAGCATCCAGCGCGCTACATTTGCAACGCTCTACTCTCATATGGTTTTCCTGTGGGCGTTGCTTTACAGGAGCACATTCGGCAAAAGAAGGTGGGAGCTGTCATTTCCCAACAACATTCTCGCCAGTGCCAAAATCAACTGCTCCATCGTCCGCCTGGTGCCTGTGCCAGCGCAGAAACGGCGACTGTTACGACGCAATGAATTGGACTAATTTCCTGGTGTTTTCTGGGGAGGTGCCTTTCCAGTCGATTTCGGTGCATAACCTACAGCCTATACTCTAAAATTCAAATATGCGCATAGATCGTTTGTTCTCAAAAAAGGAAGAACGTTGTGAGCCAACTGATGTGTGTCTCGTGTCCACGGTGTGCTGTCTAGTTTTTTCGACGAAATACGGATGCTTAGCCTACTATTTGGACATGTGGAATAAAACAGTGCTGCTCCGGAACATCTAAAGAATTATAATTTTGTTTCAACCACGTGCTAGTTAGACCTGTTACCCTGTGCGAAAGAGCCAACCTATTCAGTCAATTTTGTATTTGCTGAGTATTGCATTAATGTTAGCGAAAAGTCACGTCTGTATTTCCGCTAGTTGTTGAATGCGGAGAGGAAGACGCGCAGAAAATTGATCTCTCCGTTTTAATTAATCCGTTTAAATTGATTCACTGTTATCTCTGTTATGCTAGTGGTACCAACTTCGGAAAACAACGCGTTTCCCTTCGCTGTCTATGTATCGTTCTCTCGGCTCCGTAGGCTACAAAACTCGCGTCCTGTTTTATTCCTCCAATTGACGCCTGCTCCTCCGGTTGCGGAAATGGGGACTTTCAGACGTCCAGGACACTGTTAGTAGCCTCGATATGAGGACACTGAAATCTCTGACAGCTAGGAGCACGCTATAAACAGGAGCGGTCACCACAACAGCTGTAACAGGCTATAGCCTACTAGCGAAAAGTTAAAGATAATGGTGTTTCCTGTTGAAGTGAACCGGTGTCTTCTGTCGGGAGGCGGAAAACCAGGCGGACCGGGAAATCTGTGAATCCCCCTTGTTGTCTCTTTCCAGTCTAGAATGAATCATTTTGAGAATGTGTGACAGAGGCGTGCAGATGTTGATCACCACCGTCGGGGCGTTCGCCGCGTTCTGTCTGATGACCATTGCGGTGGGAACGGACTACTGGTTGTATTCTAGGGGCGTGTGCCGGGTAAAGACGGTGGGCGACAACGATACGATACGGAAGAACGAAGAGGTGATGACCCACTCTGGTCTGTGGCGGACCTGCTGCTTGGAAGGTAAGTTAACTAACGATCGATTAGTTTCGGCTAATTTCAATTATAGCTTAGTAGGCTATAGTTTTAATTCGGTATTTTTTCAAAGATAACAAAATAAGCACGTTCAGTGTAGGCTAACCTAGTATTTTTATTTTAAAAAATTTTGGGGGCCAGGGGATTTATTCTGTCGCGCCTTGTTGTACTGTTGGCTGCACTCAGGAAAAGGTATCTTTGCGCCTCACTCTTCAATATGTTTCTAACTATCTGTTTTTCTATCATCCACCACCTCTCTGTCTTGTGTTTTTAAGTAGCTTAGTTTCCATTTGATGCAGGTGTTGGATCATTAAGGTCGACCGTGAAATGGAGCTTCACGCGCATTAAATCAGTGTCTGTTCGGCAATGCGATCGCTCGGGCTCTAAAGATTGCCACCTACAGCGCAGAACAGAACCCACAACTCTGGTCATATAGACTACAGCGTACAGTCCCTCAGAGACAAGCTGCCTCAGTAACGTTCACTTTTTCCTCGTATCCGTCGTTCTAAACCATTGCATCTCTTGGCGTTGAACGCCAGAAAATCCCTTATCCACTCATTTGCTTTTATGAACAGCTGCGATATACTAGTTTCTGTATGGATTCTCTTGCTGCGATCACTGGTCGCCGTGAAAGTGAAAGCGTGTGAGCCTAGCAATAGACCATGTAACATACAGGTTCTCAGTTGCAACGGAAGAGTCGGTGTTAGCTGCAATCGTTCGTTCGAGTAGAGCATTAAAACACCTGATTCAACTTACCAAGATTCAACTTGATTGTTAGTATATTCGATGAATCAGACATTTTAGTGTCAGGCTAGAACCAAAGCCTGTTCCCACGCGGCCCTATTCCAAGGCAGTGGTGCTGGGTATAGGTCTACACACGTATGTACCGTGCAAGAACAGTCGTGGGCTGGTGATCTAAAGAATGTAAGCTATTACGTCATATTCATCGTCACCACTGTTCCTCGAATTGTCCATTCACCTCATTGCTATGTTATTATATTCTTATTGCAGTTCACAAGATAGACATACCCTTTACGTGTGACCTTGAACCTTCACCCTCTCGAGCTTTCCATTTCATTTCTGTCTTCCATGAAAGGTGCCACAGCACATCACACAATGCTATCTGTAGCAACAACAACAAAATAAAAAGGATTCAGGACGTAATGTCAATTTAATGAAGATATCATTTATGATTGGTTAACTGGTTGTACTAGGGTTGAGAGGATTCAAATCTTTAATTAAAACTTTTGAAAAAGAAAGGCTAGATTCAACAGTCCATTTTAGGCAGTGATGTTTACTTAATCACAAATACTGGTAGCTAACAGTTAAAATCCTGCTGTTGCAGCATTGATTTTTCCTGGATTACCACATATGAGCTAATTGTCGGTACAAACTGCACCAGTGAAAAGCACTGTAATATTCCTTTTGATTTAAGCTCTGACTGTGGCCCCAGCAGCGATAGCAGTGTCTCAGTAGCGGCTCGGATCAAAGCCAGCGTGGTTATGGGTCTTACTGAAAACAGGCTGTATAAGATACATGCGCTACACACACACACACACACACACACACACGCGCGCGCGCACACAGACACATGTGCATGCACATACTCACATGCACACATACACACCACAGACATGCACACACACACGCAGTTTTTTTTTGTGAAATGCAAGGTCCATCAGTTTTTTGTCACTTATGAGGACCACATACACTCACTCACACACACACACAGACTTACATACATACAGACACGCACATGTATAAATACATAGTTCTGAAACCACAATTAAATATGGTGGTCTGTGACATATAATAAGGTCTGTAACATATAATGTACAGTACAGTGCAATGTCTTGGGACTGTGGCCAGTATTTAATGTCTGGCCGTGGGAGACATGAGGTTTACAATCATTTAAATAAAAATGTCTGCAGTTAGCATTAGCTTCTGTGTGAACTGAGCATTGGCTTAATGGCAATGCAGGCGGAGGGCTGCCATTCCTCACTGTTCTCCAGAGGAGGATTTCGGAAGCCTGAGATAGGAGAGGAAGGGCTGGGACAGTGACTCATGGTTAATATTGAAATTTAGTCAATTTAACAGACATACACAGTAAGCCCTTTGGTGTTAATTCAGCTATGACAGCGTTTACGTGAGTCCACAATTAATAAAAAACTCTACCAGAATAAATTGGAGATGCTCAGTGCTGATTATACACTGACAATGTACTGTGTAAAGTACCCAACGTACTCGTTATTTTCATTTTTTGACTTGCGTACGCCTTGGTGTGGAGGGGTATGAAATCAATGTGTTGAGATGATGGATGCTTTGTCAGCCTGGAAGGACTTTGGGTGCTCTGATGTGTGAATCCGGGGGAGGGGGGGTAGGGGGGGGGGGGGTGCATGACCTGAATCCTCACATCGGCCTGCGAGACTCACATCTGTTAGTTTCGCCCACATCTCTGCATAAAATGTGTGTTTTTCCCTGTGCTTCTATGAGGGTTTCCTCCTGCGGCCAAAAAATGTAATGTCCAGGTCAGCTGCATTGTCTAAATGGTCCTGCACGTATGTGCGTTCACTGCTGTGTGAGTGCACCCTGCACTGGGATGGTGTCCTGCCCAGGGTGCTCTGTAGTCCTGCCTTAAGTCAGGTGAGTTATCCCTGGGGGCCCCAACGGGGCGTCTGCAGAGTCCCCGGGGGTCTGTGAATTTGAAAAATAAAAAATATTTTAGACTTGCAGATAAAAATAAACCTTGGTAACATTAATGTTAGTAATTGTGGCAAATACAGTATATTACTGTAAATAGCCATGTCTTGTACAGATCCCCAACACAATGCGTGTGAGTGCTGCGGTCTTTCACGGCACGACACACCACTGACACACAGCCCCTGCACTCTGTGTGGGGTCAGCAGAGCGAGCTGAGGCGTCAGTCATGTGTGTCGACCAGTCAGTCAGTGGGGGTTGCAGCGCAGGTGAGTGACCACTCAGGTAAAAGATGAATGATTAAAGTTTGGAGAGGGTGATAGAAAAGAAAATAGATGAGCAGAGTAAATGAGGGAAGGATGAAGAATGAAAGAGGGAGGAGATCTGCAGACATGGCAATGCTTGGCAAAATCCCCTCACTCATTTCACTGACATTTTATTGTGTAATGATTAAGGGAATTGGCTTGAAGCTCAAAAGATTCCTGAGTGAGGCACTGTTGTAGTAGCCTTGAGCAAGGTGCTTAATCTGAATTAGAGAGCGAGTGCTGGAGAAGGTTTCGGTGGTCAAGTAGAAAGAAGAAATTTCCTCTCTTTCAGGAAGAGGAAGAGATGCATCAGCCATTTTTATAACATGGTCAACAATCCATAATCATATATATATATATATATATATATATATATATAGAGAGAGAGAGAGAGAGAGAGAAAGAGAGTGAGAGAGAGAGGGAGACGGTCTTGTAGAATTCTGAATGAATATTAAACATCAAATATTATTATTAATATTAATATTATTGCACTTTTTGTATTATATTGTATTTTGTATATTTTTTTTACAATATATACTCATGCCTATGTGTGTGTGTGCATTTGTTTGTGTAAGTCTGTGTGTAGTAGTGTGTCTTGAGCATGCATGCGTGTATTTGACTATGTGTGAGTGTGAATAAACATAATGAATATGCGGCATATAACTGCATATCAATATGAATATGCAGAATAAAGCATGCTGAATTGAATGGAGTGTGTGCATGTGTGTGTGTCTGTGTCTGAGTGTGTGTGTGTGTGTCTGTGATAGTGTGTGGTGATACAATTGAATCTGACAGTTCTGTTTTTAGTAACTCTTTATGCATGCTTTTCTTTATTCCCCAATTTGAGATGGCCAGTGGCCACTATAGGCCCAGGTATTTTATGTCTCAATAGTAGTAACTCAGATTTTGGTAGTTCAGCGTTCATGGTGCTGTAGTGGGCTGGGTCAATGGACAGTTTCTGGTAAATAGTTCAGAGTTCAATACACTGGGTTACTGGTCTGTAGTTAAGAGCTCATTGCACTAGTCAGTAGTTACTGGTCAGTAGTTCAGGGTTCATTTAACTGAGTTATTGGTCAGTAGCTCAGAACTGGGTGGGGATACTGGCCAGTTGTTGAGGGTTCAGTGTACTGCAGTGCTGGATTGCCGGTCGGTAGGTCGGGGTCAGTGCTGAGGCCTTGTGCGGGGCTTGGTGCCGAGGTGTTTTTAGGCAGGCCGGACGTGGGCCTCGGGGTGGACGTGGGCCCCCGCCCCCTCGGTTCCGGCCTGGAAACGCCTCCGGTCTCTCAGACTCTGCGAACCAGATCAGTCCTGAAGGACCTTCCCACAGCCATGGCCCATAACCTTGCAAAACCAGCACAGAGTTCTACAGAACTCGCTCAGTGTAGAAATTGGTTGTTGACCGCTCTTAATGCGGTCAACAACCGGTACGGTCACAGCCACCATGGAGCTTCCACCTGTTCAAATGCTCATAGTTGTATGTGTCCGGTTGGTATGACCGTATATAACGGCATGCTTTATATTGTGACATGCATCATATTGTGAGAATACAGCCATTTTGAAATATTTTCTGTATGGCTCAAATATTTTTGGGTAATACCACACTGACAAAAGTTGTCATATATTTGGCAAGTTCCTTGAATTTAATACCTTTCGGAAAATCGTTTCAAAAACATTTATTATTTATTAAAAACATGGACCTGGATCAAATAATCAAAACACTGAAAGACTTACCTTAACTATTTATGCATTTTCTTGAAAAGTTCATGCATTTCAGTGAACAAATCCTTGCATTCAAATATTATACATCTGAAATGGTTGTTTGTCAAATACTTAATTAGTTGGCAATGTATTTGAGTGGAATCTCAAAAATATTCCAATACTGTCATTTCTAAATGTCATTTGAACATATCGCAAAAATATAATTACTCTTTTTCAATATACTTAATACATTTTTTTAAAGCATTTCACAATAATTGAAATATGTATTTTACCATGGACTGAGAAATGTATGTGTTATATTTAAAATACAGTTTTTGTGGCTTGCAGGGCTGTGTTCCCGAAGAGCTCAGCTGAAATAACAGCTTATTTTGATTTAGTGGTCACTGTGAGTGGGGGCAGCTGTGGCACTGAGTGCTTTCTGATCTGGTCCGCAGTGTCCGTATCAGACAGTGCCAGTCTGCAGATCGCATGTAAAAAAGCTGAACCAGAAACAGCACTACCTGACTGGGTTCGCAGAGTGGTTAGACATGCACACACACACACACAGCCAGTCTGCAGATCACACGTAAAACCAGCTGAACCAGAAACAGCACAGCCTGACTGGGTTCACAGAGTGGTTAGACATGCACACACACACACACACACACATGCGCACATACACACGCACACACACACACACACGAACACACAAACACAGCTCTTTATAAATTTCCATGTA
The DNA here is from genome assembly GCF_013347855.1 of Anguilla anguilla. NCBI lineage: Eukaryota > Metazoa > Chordata > Actinopteri > Anguilliformes > Anguillidae > Anguilla > Anguilla anguilla. Next base: position 11,333,527 of record NC_049217.1, read on the forward strand.
AAGCACATTTGTGGAATAATCCAATTAGTTTGACTCAATGTATTTTTATTGGCAAAAGATTTTATTTTGTCCAGAAAGAACTGATGTATAAGAAACAGCAGAAACTATAATATTTAATTGTATTTGTATGTTTTATTTGCTTGTAGGGTCAGTGTAAAACTGCAGTACATTTGCTTGTGAACACGTGTTATTAGCATGTTTCCCTGAGGCCACAGGCTTAGTGCCGGTTTGACCGCGCGTTGACCGTTGCCTGACCACGAGCGGCAACTGAAACTGTGAGAATCTCATAGTCTTTAATCAAACAGTAATGCAGCTGAGCCCATTCAGTTAGCATATTAATGATTTAACAGAACAGCCTCTAATTGCCACGGCAATAATTGTCTGGTTTCTCTTGCCAATAAGCTTTTTGTTATAGATCTGGGAACATGGTAGGGTGTCCAATATCTGCATTCTATCTGCCTGGGGGAGGGGCAAATTTTATATCCAGTTCATTGATTGGGTCATCACTCGCCCACTCTGAGCCAATAATATTGACTTGGGCTGTGCATTTCTAAATAATGCTGTGTTTTTGTTCTATTGGCATACATAGAGTGAAACATTTGGGTCAACTTTATTTTAAGGGCCCATGTGCACTCACAGAGTGCAGTTTTCAGTTAACTGTCTAAGTTATTTAGTGGAGGTTGTAGTAGTAATGTAAGAGACTGTTGCTTGCATTTGTTAGTTTGATTATTAGCATTTTTGTAAAGGAATAAATATAGCAGGTGTTAATGATAAACAATACATTAGCAGTATTTTGGTGTGTTTAATTTACCTATTTCTCACATTGGTGTCGAAAAAAAAAAAACACAACTAAAACAGTAATTACATTGTTTGTGCACCACCCACGTCTAAACCACTGTAATATAAATCCAATTAGGTCAGTAGCTGTGAATGTGTTTTAATCGCCTGTCTGCTGACAGAATGGAAAGCACCTAGAATAATGACTGACGGCTACTGACAGCACAATAAATATTACCCTTTTCAAATAAAAGAAACGGTACCAGGGCTGTAGAGAACAAAGCAACTTTCAAAGTGAGCAAACAGATAGCATTAAAGCCAGAAAGGCTAGTTCCGTATAATGGAGCAGTACTACCCTGTTTTTTTTGCAAGGGGTGTCATTGGCTGTTACAATTAAAACATGTTCCTATATATGGTAAAATATGATGTAACACATTGAATAATACATTTAAATTATGAAGGCCATCCAAATATATGGTCCAATATGTGTCAATATATTTTCAGTTATATCCATAAGACTAAAACAACAATAATTAGCATGTTTTTAAATATATGTCTATATTTTATTAAATGAAAATATATTGTATGTCAACTTCTTATTTGATAAATAAGTCAGTCATATTTCTTGATATCATTTATATTTTTGTTCAATGCTGGAAATATTATGAGAAGTCCCATTGTCATATAAAATTTCAAATCCTGCATTCCAATATAATATATCTCCATATATGGTGAAATACAGTTTTGCAGCTTAAGGATTTTATACACAGAGTCTGTTCACAGCCATACATTTCTATGTAGGTTAAAATGCATGTATTTTGTGTACGTACCCAGATCATACTTCTCAGACGAAGGGAGGCCAGGGCTGAAGTCTCAAGCTTCTCCTTGCCAAATATGCACAGCAAATCAATATATAATTAATCGCAATATGGCCATACACCTATTAGAAAAAGTAATCTTGACAATAAAATTTAAAAAATGCAACCATGCAGTAAACACAAACGGAGAGCAAGGCTGAAAATGTTTAAGGATGTGGCTAATGAAGAGATATATAAATATCTATATTCTCATATAGCCCACTGTAGCCTACATTACTATTATGAGATGGCCTTACCGTTTCACTTTTTCATAGTGCGCATAATGCACTTACAAAATTGACTCGGTGTAAGCAACCTTGATTCATATTTTCACTCAAGAAAAAAAAAATGTTTTTTTCAAAGACAGAATGCTTCAGACGTCTCGTCCCCGTGGGTGGCGTCTCACTGACCATGGCTCCGTGGGCTTCGGCCTAACGGAACAGCCCGTGTGGGCTGACCCACGGGTCGGCGGGGACGTGCGTCGAAGCTTTTTTCGGCGGACGCTGAACGGGAAGTTAAAACGCTAATGCCTCGGAGATGTGTTCGGATGGCGTTCCGGTTCCGAGCCCGTGGTTCGGGTGTGACGGCGGCGGCGACAGAATCCTGGACGCCAGACGGGTTTCCGTGCCGCTCGCCGCCCCCCTGTTGGCATCCTTCGCCCCGGCGGATCTCGCCGCTGGCGGTGACTAACGGTGAATCATCGCTCTCGGTGGCCGCGAAGCTATCCCGAAGCGCCGCGAAGTCTCGGAGCTCGACGGCGGGCTCGGCTGCCGGGGAGGCCGGCTGCGGCTGTGTGGCAGAATGTTTAACACTGTTTGTCCTCACAGTTCCGCGAGGCATAGCTGCGCCTCCCGAAGCGCGTCTGCAGAGACTCGCGTTTCGAGCGTAAAACTGAGCATTGGCGTCCGGGATTATCGCGTGTCACGCCGGACTAGGTCTCAGTTCACCTTCACGACGATCCTTTTTAAATGTTCACTCAAATGTAGCTTTAAGCTAGATATTTTTTTTTTTGGAGGACAAGAAAAATCAACCTCAGGGAAATCGTGTACGTAATTGAATGCGCCAGCCCACACACCAAACCGAGTCCCACACAAGAGTTTATTTTTATAAATGCTCAGCGTGTACGACCGAATGCCTTCGCTTGGTTTCATTCTCTGACAGAGTGAAGGAAAGTGAGCAGCTTTTTCTTAAGCGGGCAGATTATTATTTCAGAGAGAGTACCGCGAGCCGCGCGCTATTGCCCGAGGCGTCGGCGCTTTCTGCCGTCAGAGAGCCAGTCAGCGGCCCAGTTTTCCTCCCCCAGATGTTGCTTTTGTATGCTAGTGTGTGTTTGCAGGACAGTGGGACACGAGGAGCCGGGGTGGGGGTGGGGGTGGGGGTGGGGGGGTTTCGGGCCGAGCAGCTCGCTGGACTTCAGGTCACGCCACCCCCCTCACACGGGGGTGGAGACGGAGCCTCATTAAGCTCCGGGGTTCGTTTCGCATGGGCGAGAGCCGAATCGACTGCGCACAGCAGTCTGAGCGCAGGGCGGGAGATCTGCATGTAAAACACATCATCTCTTACAGCTGCCATGGGAACTCCTTTATGTCTCTGAGAATGAGACAACAATGGGGTGTGTTTTTTTTTTCGTGGAGACTGCAAACTGGAGCATAAAATGGAAACCTCAAAAATTTGTTTTACAAAAATATACAGTACGCCATGTGACGAGAGATTTTTTTTCTCACCTTTTTTCTTTCCCAAATTTGGAATCACTCATTGTGCCTCTATTGTCATTGATGCACCCTGCACCCCACGTGAGGAACACACTCTCCTGCTAGCCACACGTAGAGGCCACACGGTACTACAGGAGAGTAGCCCAGGAGAGAGCTAGCACAAAGAAAGAAGCGTATACCTCGTATAACTGGTACCTTGTGAGTGCCTAAGGTGACATTGGGAGGAATCAGTGTAGTGGAAACCCCCAAGGAACCCTGTCCAACATCTCAATGGAGAACTTCTTAAGAAACCCAACCTGACATTGATGGAGATCAATCAATTTGGGCTCACTTGGGTGGACTCTGGTGGGCACATTCAGCTAATGACAGAACCCGGACGCCTTTTTTTAGGCGGACACAGTACAGTTACGGCTAAAATATAACAGAAGTCTTACATTTTCACATTTAAATATGAAAGACATTTAAATTCTCATCTTGCTACATTTTGACAATACACATTATAGTTCTGCGATGTTCATCTGGCCCTCGGAGCGGAAAGCAGGGAAAACGCGACTGTGCAAATTTGCAGCCTTAACGTGACTCTTTGAGAGCTTTCTCCTCTCTCTCATAGTAATTTAGCTAAATTAGTGTGACGTTAACTAATCCCCCAGGCACCCAGGAGAAACAGAAAGACACCAGCAGGATCGGCGCTCCGCAGATATCAATTAAAACGAATCCCCGCCAAATCCGCCGAGCGCGAGGCGTCCGAAGCATTAAATCGATCATTTTTACCCAACCCCGTGCCTTATTTTTTTACAAACATATTTATTTATTCATTTATTTTTTTGACTACATCTGCAGAATGTAAGAGGAACGGCTGAGGTCTTTAGAGCGTGGCAGGAGCTCGACGCAGCCGTTAGAACCGCTAACCCCTCCCTCGTTCGCGTTACGATGGCGGAGCTGGAGACGGAGATTCTGCCGCGGTTACGGAACAGCCGAGTCGCCACGGCGATCTGAGCGGGAGGCTTTCTGACAGTAATCTGCCGAGCGTGCGCCTCGGAGTGCGTATAACAGGCCCCCCGTAATGCTGCGGTGGAGATGTTACTGAAGGCATTAAAGCACCGCTAACTGAAAAATCCTCGCTGGAAACCGTCAGGAGAGAACTACAGTACTGTCCACCCAAGAGTATTGACGCAAGTAGGAGGTGGACCTTCAGAATGCCTTTATAAAGAGTACACAGAGTCATTATAGGCCTGACTTAAGTTGTCTGCAAAGCATTTATAAGCAGATGTGCAGTGCTTTGTGGCGTGGAATGATTCATTATTATCACATAATGTAATTATTACGAATGCATAATTATTGTACTACGATGAGCTTATGAATGATAAGCATGACCTCAGACCAGAATAAAAGATACAATTGCAGGAGATATTCCATAGTCTCTCCCACCGATCAGTATATCAGATCTGGAGGGACTAATCTCCAGATACCAATGGGGATCCTTTGCCATGGAGATAAACGATGTTTTTGTGGCTAAAATTGTGTTTCTGGCTCAGTGTTAACAATAGGAGTGTGAGAGCGGCGATGAGGGGGAACTGGATGTTGATGGCAAAGAGACGCATTGGGAATTTGTGTCTAGAACACAGCGGTGTGCAATGAGTACAATGGCAAAACGGAACAAAAACAGCACAGTGTGAAAATAACCTTTACCCCTCTTTCAACATCTGTATTCACATTTACATCTTATCTTTCTTTCCCTCTCCTCCTCATTGTTGTCTGCCCTTCTTTTTCTTCTCCGTCCTCACGGGGGAGGGGGTAGGGAGAACAGAGAGAGAGTGCCCGTTGACTCCACACCAGTGAACTCACAGAGGGTGAAAATGTGTGTGTGTTTGTGTGTGGGTATGGGAGGGAGGTGGAGTGAATTTCCCTTGACATATCTCCCTTTATCTCTACACCCCCCCACCCACCCCCCCCCCCCCCCCCCCCCATGTCCCCACGTCCCCACATCCCATCTCTTCCAACAAAGCTGTCATCTTTTACAGACTTCTCACGTTGAATTATTCAGTCCAGAGGCTTTTGTGCGAATACTGGTTTTCCCTTTGCTCGCTTTTTTCTTTTTAGCGTTTTCCGGCTATAGCAATAGCAAACAAAAGAAACAAACAAAACAACAGCAAGGAGATCGAGGTGTTTTTAGGTGTTTTTTGGTTGTTGTTTTTTTTTTTTTGGTCAAGCCAAAGCTTGGTGGCTGGCATAAACTCAAAAAATTCTCTCAGGTTTCTCTCCGTGTCAATATGAGAATCTCATCTGGCCCTCAGTTTACTGAGGTACACTGCAAGGGGCAGATTTTGAGGTGACCAGTTGTTTTTAGGTGCAAACCTGGACACCAAAAGGGGATCATCTGAAGTCCTTGGTAAACCTTTTGTTTTTAACTAGCAATGAGGTGGGGGTCTCAATCACCCTAAACTAGGAAGGCAGTCATGTACCATCAGGCCATGTCCTGTGATTGGTTTATTTGAGTGATTGACAGCACAGGTGATTGTAGCCCTGCCTATTATGTGCAAGCTTTAGTACAGACTCCAGGTGAACCAAAAGGTTACCATCAATATTCTTAACACTGAATGTTCTGTTTCACTTCCATTGAAGCTAAAATGTTCCACATTGGTGCACATGAATATGAATATTCATTTGTGTACTTCAGAAAAAATTGTTGAATAAATTAGCAGGTGCTGAGATAAGAATGGCAGATAAATAATTATATTATAGATAAATAATTATTTATGAGTAGATAACTTGTTGTGGTCATTTATGTCATCTTCAAGGATAGCTGCTATATTAAATAGAGGATGATTTATGAAGTAAATGTTATGCTTGTTTCAGAAACCAGGCAACTATATGACCTAAATCGAATCTAACAGCAGAGTGGGGGGGGGAAATCCTAATTTAGCTGTTGATTTTCCATGGGAAGGTCTATAAATATAGTGAGTTCCATAATGTTTATGAAAATTATTTTTTTCTTGATTTGGCTCTGTAATACACAATTTCAGGAAGTGCCATCCAATGAGTTTGCTTGAACTTGAGCAGGTAAGATGCTTCTGTTTGGGGGCTTAACTTCATTATGGTGAGAATTCTTTGGTCATCACTGTAGAGGTCTTCCTTGGCCTACCAGGCTTTTCTTCCAAATGATGTTCCAAACAGTTTTGGTAAGCCTAAGACTATGCCTCTTTTTTTTGTTTCAGCCTCATAATGGCTTCCTTGACTTTCATTGGCACAACTCTGCTCCTCATGTTTGGAAACACAAATGACAGACTCCAGAGGCAAAAGCCTGGAATCAAGACCAGATACTGAAAGCTCTCTTATATCAGCCGTAAGGAAGCAAATGAAAACACTTGACTAATCAGGAACTTCCCAAACATTATAGTGCCCTGAAATGGGGGACTATGTATGAAAGTACTGTAATTTCTACATGGTGAAACCAAAATGTATAAAAATACCCTTTAATAAAACCTCTGAATCTGCACTTTAATCACATATGAATTGTTTGATTACAAATCTAAAATTGTGGACTCAATACAGAGTCAAATAATAAAATGTATTTGTCCCAAACATTATGGAGCTCACTGTATATAAAAACTCAGGGAAAGTACTTTGACATCTCCAGCTTTATAAATCAGCCATGCCTGTCCAATTGAATTGAAGGGTGCATTGCATGTCCAACTAAAAGTATTCCCTGCTGTTTTTTTTTAATTTATTTATTTAAAGCTTACTGACATATTACTTATTGTCTCAAATTAATTTCCAGCTCCAGATCACGTACATTTAATATGAATAGTATGGTAAACTGCGGGCGATTTTGTTTTAGAGAGCAACCTTAGATACTCCTTAATTGACTAATAAATCATTTCAAACAAGACCTTGTTCTTTGTCTGAAGGAGACGTAAAGCCATCTGCTTTTCTTGTAATTCATAATGCCTATAATCATAAGAGTGGAGGAGTAGACTGCCAAGAACAAACTGAATTGCAGTAAACTATGTTGAATGGGGGTGAATGGGAGTAAACTATGGCAAACCGAATGGGGTGGAGGGTAGCGGTTTGTGGTGTGGACCTTCGTAGTGTTCGAGATCGGGCCCAGGACCGTGCTGGATGCTCCAGGCTCATAGGTCCACTCTTGGCCTCGGAGATTTGCAGGATAGGTCGATTTTTGTTTTTGCCTTAAAATCAGCAACCAGTTCAGACCCAAGAAACCAGGCGAGGCGAGTCAACTGCACGATCAACAGTTTCACTCATCAGCTGAGTGCTGAGGAACAGTGAGGACGTGCACACCCTACAGCACTCTCAAAGGCATGGGTGAATACCCCTGCTGCTCTGTCACTCTTACCGGGGGGGGGGGGGGGGGTAAAATAATGAGCTCGGGGTGGCTGAATGGGCTGTTCTGCTCACCGAATGTTCTCGTGTTCTTATGGAAGAGGTCGTGAATGGAGGTGAATGGGGGGGGAGCGGAGGCGGGTGGAGGTGATCCCTGAATGGAGGTGAATGGGGGGGGGGAGCGGAGGCGAGTGGAGGTGATTCCTCAAGTGGTGATTACGGATGGTGATTAGGTGCTGAAGGGGGAACCGCTGTCGATCAGCACTGCTTTCAAGAGCCCACCTTCAGACCGAGCCAGCTGCAGTGCAGTGTGGGAGAGAGCCAGGGGAGGGATTATAACCAGAGCACAGTGACTCACTGTCTGAGTCACTCACACTGTACACACCATATAAAACTACACACAGGCATACATGTGTGCACACACACCCTCACACCTTCTCTGTCACACACATACACACTCACACACTCTCTCACACCCACATATACATACGCACTCACACACACACACACACACACACACACATACTGTACATATACACAGATATGCATGTGTATACACACTCTCACGCATACTCTCACTCTTTCACACATACAAGTATGTACATACACCCACATAAACACACAATACTTAAACACAGATATACACACGAACACACATTCTCACTCTCTCTTTCACAGATACACACACATCCATATACTCACTCAATAAAATTGAATACAGGCACACACACACACACACACACAGTCATACAGATCGTACTCTGCCTGCACTACCATGTACAAACATGCACACTTTCATAAACAAATTAAATACAGGCGCACACACAAATGCACACACACACACACACACACGCACAAATAGACAAATTCACACACACATGCTGCCATCACCCTTCAGCTTTAATTTAAAATAATGAGTCGGTACAACCCCCAGGGAAAGGGGTTATTTTGTGGAGGAAACCCACCAGGTCAGTGACCCAGGGAAAGGCTGGTTAATAATTAGTCAGTGGTTTTCCTGGAATATACTGACACCACAGAACCAGTTTGAGTGGCCCTTAATGAGACCGCCTCATCTGAAATAAGCAATTGGAAGAAAAAAAGACCCAATAGCATTATAGAAACTCATGTGGGCCATTGCAAAGCATTGCGTGTCCAACAAGGGCATAACACATTACAGTGCAATTGGAAAAAATATATAAAATGGCAATAATGCAAAAGAAATACACGTGTGCACACATGAACAGACGTACACACACATGCACACACAAATACACACATATGTTTATGCATTTGTAAGACAGTTTTTTTTTATTTTGATTAAATTTATTAGCCTATATTGTGATGGCAATTATTTAGAATGCGATTAACGCATCAGCACACCTCCAAACCATATGCATATCAGATTTTGAAATATTAATGATGATTTAAAATAAAACAAATTTTTGTAGCAAGGAAACGCATGCGCATTTCATATTCGGTACCTCTGGCAGCGTCCCTTAATCTCTGCTCGTGTAGCGCGGAGCCCCGTCATTACCCCCGTGTCACCAGCGAGCGGGATGAGGCGGGGACGCGCCCCTCCTCAAAATGTGACGGGCTGTCGTCCTCCGAAGCGGGAGAGTGACCCAGTAATACGGACCCGATTGGCTGTCAGGAACTGAAAAGGGTTATTAATAAACCTGTCAGGGGAGTAATGAAGAAAAAGCGCGTCGCGCACTCGCGTCCGCTGCAGACGCGGCGCTTCATTACCGAGCCACATGTTAAGCCTCAGGCCGGCGATGTTCCTTTTTTTTTTTTTTCTTTTGGTCGTTGGTTTTATGTGCTCCGGCGCACGAGAGGAAGAACTAGATCGTTTTTTTACCCCGAACGCGGTGTTTGCACGAGCGCCCTTTCGTGTAGGCTAATGTGTGTATCCGCTCTTTACCGGCATTCCATTTTACACCGGCACACAATCAGGAAAGAACAGCCTTATTACGCAGTGCACACACAGAAAAAAAACTGTCTTCCCGAACAGATGAAAAATACTAGTATTTTATACGAACAGAAGCCCTTTAATTTATTCAGAATTTACCACAGTTACTCTTTCAGATGTGCACATATTCATCTTTCTTGCTCTCTGTCTTGCTCTCACTCACACACGCAGACACATTCTGTCACTGCCATTGTCTGAGTATTTTTTCTTCCCATTGGGGAGTATTTTTTTAAACCCCAATTGCTGGGTTTCGGGGGTTGAGGCTCGGTCTTTACCAAGTTACAAAGCATCTTTGACAGTCTCGCTGCAAAAAGCGCTACACAAATGAAATTGAATTGTGCTGAATGTTTCATCTTCCACACACTTCCTCTCACACTGTCTCCCTCTAACACGCTGTGATTGGCTGAGTGGAGGCGCTTCCTAACAGTGTTCTCTCTCTCCTCCCTGCAGGGACGTTTCGCGGCATCTGTAAGAAGATTGACCATTTTCCACAGGATGCCGACTACGAGCAGGACGCAGCCGAGTACCTACTGAGTGAGTGTGTCCCTGCACTCCTCCTCCCTCTCTCTCACTCTCTCCATCCCTCCCACTTTCCCACACACATGCACATACACGCACATGCAGGCATGAACACACATGTAACTAATAGACAGACACACATACGTATATGCTCACACAATACACAGACAGACATTTGCCTAAGTGAATATATTTGCATACGCGCGCCCACACACACACACGCACACACACACTCACAAACCACTGATTCATTTAACTGATGACATATAGCTCTTCCCATTTCTAGTTTCATGAAATCCCACTTTCCCACTAGTTCTCCGTGAACTCTAGATTCCACATCACAGTAAATAAAACTCCTCATGCTCCTATGGTTACCTAAATAAAAATAAAAAAAGATTTCCGGAAGCTTCAGGAACAGCCTGACGACTGAGAACTTCTTAAAAATCAGACAGGAGGGGAAAACCACGGCGCGTGTGCCCGGTCGAGCGTGGCGTGCGGTCTGAGCGTGCTCAGAGAGGTAAATATAGCAGCAGCCCTAGAGGACTGTGGTTAGTCCCACTCTGACCTACTCCACGCACTTATATAACCGCTCCTGACCTGCTACATGGTGAAGGGCGTGCGTGTCTTCCCCCGGTCTCCGCGGCAACGTCTCCTTCTGAGGGGTTTAGGCAAAGGGCAGAATGTGTGGCATTCCTGAAAAGCTAAAAGTGTGTCTCTCTGGTCTTCAGGAACACTCCCTGCTGGTTTTGCTACTGGTATGCAACAGGTGATAGGTCATCCCCATGGGGGGTGTAGTAGCACCTAATTCCTGGAGTGTGTGCATGTGGCATGTTTGTGTGTGTGACAGTGTGCCTGTGTGTGTGTGTGTTTATATCATGGCTGTATGATGTAATGCAAGTAGGGGCTGATGGGTAGCTCACTGCTTTAAGGCAATGTTTTAGTGAATGGATGGGCCCCTAGGGTCTGGTAGTAAATGAAGACCATGCCAAGTACTGGCTGTGGCTGGCAGCCCCTACAGGACGGTGTACAAACGGCTCTGGCATCGCCCGGGGATGGGAGGGCTTCAGTCGGCTTGGGTGACGGCAGCTCATGGTACAGCAGTGACCACCACGGGTCAAATCGGGCACCTGCAAGTTGAAGGACACATGAAGAGTCTTCCTCCAACATGTCTGCACGAGCCCGACATGAGAATCGGTAGCTGGCATCACGCGACAACACGGCAGGGGTTGCGACGAACGACGCGGCGTGAGCACGCCGTGGCTCGCTAGCGGCCAGCAGTAGGGCCGGCGGCAGGCCCGCCTGCGCATTTCAAAGCGGCACTGCATCCATCAGCTACTGGACGGTTGAAGCGAGGCGACCGCGATTCGCAGAGCGCTGGCAGACAGAGAGCTGGCACCGGCCGGTCCCTCAGGCGCTTATTCGCTGGGTACAAATTCCAATGAGAAATCTCTCACAGAAAAGCTCTATGCATGCAGGTGAGGGAAGAGACGTTTCTCCCTCGCTGGAGGGACGCACGCTGCATTTCAGACCGATGCTGTCTGTTGCCATGGGTACTCTGTGCAGACCGAGTTACTCCCAGCTACAGATACGTGCCTCGGGGCGCAGGACACGCAAGCCATTACTGAGAGCTTTTAGGACAGCTGCCAGAAGAGCCCGAGGGATCAGTCAGTGCGAGAGAGCAGCGCCGCGAGCAGTGTTCCGGATTCGACGGCAGCGCCTCCATATTTAGATCGATAATATTCAAACTACTGGGCGTCCGCTCACCGCTCATTTGCATACGCGCTTGGCGATTGGACGATACGCCGGGACACTGGGCCTCTGGAAGGCAGAGCTGGTCACTGTTGACGTCTGTGGGCCGTGTTTACATCCTGTTCAGATGGGTGCCAGATTGGAGATTTTCATTGCACCTAAGTAAAAATGTATGGGAGTCAGTGGTATAAATGGGGGATTTTAAAAATAAGTTTTTATTAAACCAATGGGAGATTTGTAGTAATATGTACTTTTTGTGGGTGGGGGGGTGGTTCAGGGGTAAAAACATCAGTACCTGAAGACACTGTCCCTCTGTCCTGCAGGGGCCGTGAGGGCATCCAGCATCTTTCCTATCATGAGCGTGGGGCTGCTGTTCATGGGGGGTCTGTGCGTCGCCGCCAGCGAGTTCTACAAGAGCCAGCACAACGTCATCCTCAGCGCCGGGATCTTCTTTGTGTCCGCTGGTGAGACACTGCATGATATCCGGGTTCTACAGCATTAGAACATTAGGACATAAGAACATTGCAGCATAAGAACCTTATAATATATAATAACGTTGGAACATTAAAACAAAGAACACGGACACGGAAAGGCAGGAATATTAGATCATTAAAACATAAACATAAGAATGTTTAATGAGTCATCTAGGGTTGTTATTTTGGCCATGGCGTAAAGAGTATCAGGCACTACGAGTATTTTGGTGCACTGTGTAATAATCTAGTACTGTGTCACAACGTAGCAGTGTCATAGTCCAATATTGTGTCATAATCCAGCCCTTTGACCTAATCCAGCATTGTGTTATTATGCAGCATTGTGTCATAATCCAGCACTGTGTCATAATCTCCAGTGCCATAATGCAGCACAGTGTCATAAATCCCCCTGTGTCCTAATGCAGCACTGTGTCATAATCCACCAGTGTCATTATCCAGCACTGTATCATAATCCACCAGTGTAATAATACAAGACTGTGTCATAGTCCACTGGTGTTTTAATCCAGCACTGTGTCATCACGCAGCTTGTCCCACAGAACATATGGCCCACAGTAACCTGCCTATTCAAAAAGCCATTGCAGTAAAGTGTTAATATTTAATTCCGTGTTTATCATTACATAGTGTGTGTGTGTGTGTGTGTGTGTGTGTGCGCGCGCCTGCACATTTTTTACGGCAATAATACAAAATGATGTGTCTGAGCTGTGTGGTTTAATCTGTTAACTCTGTGCCCACCACCCTTCGCCCCCACAACACCGCAGGCCTCAGTAACATAATTGGGATCATCGTGTACATATCCGCTAACTCTGGCGACCCGGGTCAGAGCGACTCCAAGAAGAGCTACTCGTACGGCTGGTCCTTCTACTTCGGCGCGCTGTCCTTCATCATGGCGGAGATGGTGGGCGTGCTGGCCGTGCACATGTTCATCGAGAAGCACCGGCGGCAGCGTGCCAAGTCCCGCACCGAGCTGATCAAGAAGCCGCTGTCGGCCTCGGCCTTCGCCGCCCGCATCCCCAGCTACCGCTACCGCTTCCGCCGCCGCTCGTCCTGCCGCTCCAGCGAGCCCGCCTCCTCCCGCGACACCTCGCCCGTTGGGAAGGGCTTCACTGGCCCCGCCGGGGCCCCGCCGCCTCCGCCGTCCGCCGCCGACATCACCATGTACACCCTGTCCCGGGAGAAGCCCCCCACCGGGGGCCCGCTGCTCAACTCCGAGAGGGAGTTCCTCCAGGGCCACGACTCGGACCCGCCCGATTTCAAGGAGGCCATGCAGAGCAACGCCGCCAACAGGAGGACCACCCCTGTGTGAGAGAGAGAACGGGGGGGGCAGGGACTCAGAAACAGGGGGAGGGGCGAGGGTGGGGCAGGGACTCAGAAACGGGGGGAGGGGCGAGGGTGGGGCAGGGACTCAGAAACGGGGGGAGGGGCGAGGGAGGGGCAGGGACTCAGAAACAGGGGGAGGGGCGAGGGTGGGGCAGGGGGAGGGGGTGGGGCAGGGGGGTGGGGCTTGGCAAGAGCACAATGGTGACAAAGCCGAGAAAATCTGAAACCAGGGACCCTTTCTGAAAACACCCAAGAGCTGCCAAGAGAGAGCCCGGGTCCAGGGCTCCTCTGTGTATGACGTCCTGAAACATACGTGTGATAAATGTTAGATCATCGGTGCTTCCTTTTATTCCTTATTTATTTCCACCAAATGTTTTTTTTTTTTTTTTTGGTTTTCACCTTATTTGTAAAGAAGTAGTGCCCTCTACCCCCACCTCCACCCCCCCCAAAGGGCTACCGGGATAAAACAAGCTCTCTTCACACTGTCACTGTCACAAAAATAAGAAGTGTTATATCTTTATGTCTACTTTCTATTGTCGCCCCTGAAAATGTGAAGGGTATTTTAAAACTATTTAAAAAGAATGCATGGAAGAAGTGGAGACATGTATGTATATGTCGATATGCAGGTCTGACATACATCACAACGTGTTATTTTATATATTTTGTATTACATATTTCACCATTGATTGAAATTTTTTAAATCTCTTTTTTGTCCTCCCTCCTCTAATGCTGAAGACTGCCGTTGGTTACCTTATTTTGCATACCTCTACCTGAGCCATTTTGTTACAGCTGAATACTGTATATCTCTGCTCTAGAGAGAAGCCCTCCTTGTCACCTTGATGTGAAAACAAATCTACAGTTTCAGCTAATATAGCCATTCGCTGGCTTTGCTTTTTATTAATGGTGGGGGCTAAATATTTAGCATCTTCACAATTTTGACATTGGATCCCACCCCCTGAAGAAACTTCAGTTCCTGTATGCCCGTTTTGGGCGTATTTGAAATAAGACTGTGACACATCCATCACATCCATCATCTGCCCACATATCAATTAAGGCTATAGTCTACTGATTGTGATGTAATAGTGTTCTATCTTGTTACTTTCCTTTGAAGACACTGGTTGGAAGCTAATTGTCATGTCCTCATTTTAAACAGGAAGCAGGTGCTTCGACACACAATGGATTGTCAGGTCTAAAAGAGCAATTCTGAGCTAAAAACCAGGCCAAAGCTTCTTACAGTCTGGCTGTTTCAGGAACTGTTTGTAATAAAATAGTTTCTCATGCCTGCATATTCATTAAACTAGATAGTGTGCTCAGTTTAGACACACACCTTTTGTCCAATCACATGTCTTGTGTGATTTTAAATACATTTTATAAAAACTTTTCCCTCCAAAAATGAAGTGCAACATGATAAAACACTCCCAGTGTGCAATCGAAGGGTAACAACTGTACACTTAGAGTAGTTTCTAAAGTCCTTTGTACTCTGAACTGGTACTTTCCTGCTCATCTTAGATCTTTGTTGGAAATTATTTGAAATTACCCTGGCTTTGCAGATTCTAGCAAAAAAAAAATGTATTATTTTCATGTGTTAATAACACCACGTTAGTTACCTCAGTTGTAATGTATGACGTGCATTTGGTTTCATTATCGACCGTATTAGTCATTAAATGAAGATTATAGGCCGACTGTAGCTTGTGTCCCTCCCACACACACACAAAAAAGCTGATTGGCTAGTGGATTCTTTAGCCCGTGTCCTTTAGTCCCCGGTTTGGAGTGGCCAGTCACCATCCTAAGCACCTCTAACCACAGCAACACGTCATCCCCCCCCACTCCCCTCGACGGTCCCGCCAGCCGAGCTGCACAGCCATCGCACCGGAGGAGTTCCTCCATGCCCAGCTGGTGCAGGCAGAATGCAGACATCTGGCTGGCCTGAGGAGCTGCTCGTTCAACATGGTTAGGGTTAGGGTTAGGGCTGGGGCGTTCTCCCTTTCTGAGTGACACTACGGTTACTGTAATTACACCCCAGTGGGGTTCACCGGCACAGTTGGCACTGACACGCTCAAAACCAGCTCCCAGGTCCCGGGGCGTGTCCCAGCACCGAGCTCTTTATTTGGACACCCCCCCAAAAATCCACTGTTTCTCTGCCTTCTTGCAAACACACTGCACTCTGGAATATAGTGCCTGAGTACATCACGGATTGTATATGCCAACCAGACAGTTAGCCCCCGCATTCCTAATATCGAAGGTTCTGTCTTTGTGTTGTTTTTTTTAAGCTCAAAGTATCCTGATTTGTGGACACAAAGAAAACATTCATAAATGCACAAGACGTCCACAGCTAGTCAAGCAACAGCGACCGAACCGGAATACAAATACGAACCAGAACTTCCTGTTTAAGGATGCAAAGAGGATGGAGAGGAACGGAGCTAACCACTTGGTTTGGGTATTAAACATCTGTGAGGTTTGGCCTTAACTTTCAAGAAACTGATGACAGTGTTACTTTGTTACTAAGTACATGCTTTTCGTTTGAAACATTTTTAAAGAAAAAAAAAAAATCTCAACAACGAAGAAAGAACACTTTCTTAGATTTGTCTATTGAAAACAAAAGGCTAAAATTCTTCAGCAGCGGTCCTAAAAGGGCTCAAATACTGCTGTCACAAACCCCCAGCCCTGCCCATTTGTTCCTGACCTTACAGTGTAAATAACAGGACTGGTTCAGAGCGGCACTTCCGCGCAGATGTTCAGCAATGGATATAAACTGTAAACTGTGAACTGTAAAGTTTAAACTGTCAGGATGGCTTAGCCCCATCCATCATGCTCACTATATCCAATCCACCCGCTATATGTGTCTATCTGCTACATGGACCTACGTGGCGCACCATCCTAAAGCACAAGCAGTGCATCAGCTTACACTTGCAGGCAATCTAGGGAGTAGATGATTTCAGATGTTTATCAAAATGAAATAGCATTACTGGCATGCATTGTCATTAATGTAATAGCATTAATAGGGGGGTGTCATAGCCATTTAGGAACTGGGTTTTTAGCCAGAAGGTTGCAGGTTTGATACCCATATGGGGTATGACCGTTGTACCCTTAATGCCATATGATTAACCTGAACTGTTACAATAAAATATCTGGTGAGTATGTGTGTGTGTGTGTGAGCATGTGTGTTGTGAACCTTTGATTCCAGGTTTACAGAAACTATAGCCTTCAGAAATGCTGTCTCATTTTTTTTTTTGGTTCCAATATGAGACCATGTCTGTGCTACAACCTTACCCAAAAGCTTATAAACCTTAGACTATGGATGAAAAGACTATGATACAAAAAGTACTTTACATAATCTACTCTGCTGATTTAAAAAAAAATGTGTGGATAAATCTATCACTGTTTCAGATCTCAATGGGGAAGCCCCATTTCTACAGCGCCCCCCCCCCCCTCCATGAGTCATTAAAATATAGCCACCTGGCCCTGGCCTTCTACTCCACACAATGGCTCTGTCTGGGGGGCATTTAATTTTTAAACACCCTGAACGTGCAATGGCTTTTAACATGTCCACAGCACATCTCACAGGATCGGCAGTTAGACAGGAATATTTAATGCTCCAGAGTAACACACGTTCAATGTTGTATGTAAGAAGAGGGTAGAGAATATGGATTTTTTTTATATGTGGAACAGGAGCACTCACGTACTCTGGTACATGGGTAGAGCACCGCCAAATCCCACTCAGACCGATCGGATCGAGACTGAACTAGCTACCGTGCGAAGACACGTTGTTTGTTTTGTGGTGGCTCGAAAGTCTACGTACAAATGTCATGCCATCTACTGATGCATAGGTCCACAGCGGAACGTCGAAAACGAAATTCTCACGTGAGGTTATTTCCCACTTGAGCAGCATTCCTCGGTTTTCAAACACTTTGGGTGCATCGATTGGGTAGCGGCTCTCCCACCATTTTTAACTGATCAACTCATTGGAATGAATGAGCTCTGTTTACATGCTGGATGGGGGGCTGCTGACAGGCAGCTCATGCTACAGATCGCCACTCTCTTTCAGGGCTACTTGGAGGGAGCAATCCCCACCAGAGAATTTCAGGGGGGCTACTATCGAGAAATCTACACAAGACCACTGTGAGATGACGTGAATTGAACTATGAAAATTTGAAAATTTCTTTGAAAATGGAATTATTATGAAGTGGAAAATGGCTCCAAAGCGCCTCAGCGTGGCATCACCGTTGCTCACACAATGACCTTTGACCCCTTCGTGTAGTAATGTAAGAGGCTGTGACTTCATTTTTTTTTTAACAATGCACAACTACTGTTGGTAGGCACTATTCTGGTTGAACTGGACATTGTGGAGGCTCTGCCACCGTCTTCTGTCACTCTATTATTCTTGATATATAAGGGCAGGATGTCTAAAGGACGGACTAGAATCTGAGGGGGAAATGTTTCAGTTGCCTTGCTCCTGCACCAAAATGAAAAGGAGTTTCTTTGCTCAAACATTTCCCACAGTTCCAAGCTGCTGTTCTGTGTCTAGACAAGGACTATCAACCCAACAATATGGCCCAGCCAATCAGAGACCCATGCTGAACTCTGTTGCCAATGGCAACACCTATGTAACTTCTCAGCTGTTTTTGTTGTTTGAAACACAGATGAAAAAGCACACATTTTAATCTATTTAACAAAAATAATGGAAAAGGTTGTAAAGAGATTATATATGGTACTTACTGAAATAAAACTGATATTAAAAAGCAGGGGGAAAACCTGCTCTATCTAGCCTGTGCTTTTTTATATAAGTGGTTGTGTGGAGAGATTGACAAAGCTGCACCTGACATGACAGGGTTGATGGGTAATCTACCAGAGATAATAGAGTACAGTTTCTGCTCACCAAAAAATGTGTTTTTCATTAGAATGCATTAAATCGATAATGAGTGACAAGGCCGCCTGAGGGCAGATTAGAATACAAGAGATTTTGTGGAGATAGAGTGAAAAAGAATGTGGGAGGGTTGAAGAATGGATAGAGAAGGATGAAGAAAGAGAGAGGGAGGGGGGAGAGGGAGTTACTGAAGGAAATAATGCTTCAGTGCACAATCCTCCATCTTTTACTCCATAGCCCGGTGAGTACCTTATTAAGCATTTATGCTTAGTAGTTATCCATTATTTAGCAAAAGCAGTAACGTGCATAATGTAACAACTCCTGGTTTTTAAGTCTAGCTCTTCTTTCTAGATATTTTCAGAGCACTGCTATTTAATGCCCATTTGACCAGCAACTTTTAACTGAACTACAAGTGACCTCTTCACTCCAATGCCAGGAGAAACATGACATGAAGCTTGAATTAGATGCTCAGATATTGCCGTCATCCACATGATAACAATAAGAATAATAATAACCACGAGCATGAAGCTTGTTGAAAAAGGAGGACTGTGTTGCAGCGGGGTTGAATGCAGTGATGGGAGAGCAAGGCTTCATACGCTATCAAAACGGGTGGCGGTACACTGAGCTGGCATTGACCGAGGGCATAAAGTCCACCCATTACAGAGCTTATGATGTCTAACTCTCCCATAGCTAGTTAAAAGCATGGTGACCATCAATAATGGTGACCTTTTCTCGCCGCTGGTCTTCAAAGAACAGTCGATTTATATCATAGATATAAACGGGTCAGGACTAGAACAAATCCAGGCAAAATGAAACCTGTGAGAGCCAATGGGAGCCATTTCTCCGCTAGGCAAGCTTGAACTAAAACAGCACTGGCAGCATCTGTCCACCGCAGTGTATGGATTATTAATTATTACCTGCATTTATTTATTATTGCTCATGTATCTACCATCTTAACAAGAGTTTTCAATGTAAAAAAATGTATGTAATTTACTCACATACACTAAACATAAATCTTCAAGAAATACAATTCCAAAAAATGTCCATGTGCTAAATTACTGATATCAAGACAATGCCTAAGCTTGTTTAATATGATTTCACAGAGGCTAAGAAATCCATATACAAAAGCAGCACCAGCTGTTTTTTTTTAGATTCGTTCTGACCATCTTTGATCTAGTTCAAGTCTGGAGACTGAGATGGCCATTGCAAAAGAGTAATTTTGTGGTTAGTTAACAATTTCTATGTGGATTGTGAGGTATGCCTGGCCATTGATCATTGTCTTGCTTAAAGACCCATCTGTGGCCAAGTTTAAGCTTCCTGGCTGGGATAAACTGGGTTTATGGCCAGAATGTTTTTATACTTGCTGGAGTTCATGATTCCATTGAACTTCACAAAAGGCCCAGGATCAGTAGATGCAGAAAAACCCCATAACAGAAGACCCACTATATTTCACTGAAGGTATGATGCCCTTTTCAACTCAAGCATTCTTCTTCCAATGCCAAACGCACAGTAACTGCAGCTATTTTTTGTGTAGAAACCAAGGATCCTGGAAGAAGGGCTCTCAGAAGTAGAGCTAGATACTTTCAAGGGGCCCCAAAAGTATGGCCAGCAAGTATGAACCAAATATTATTGGTGTTTTTGTTACCAAAGTACTCTGCGATTGGTGAATCTCATCTCCAATTTCTATGAGAAAAGGGATGACACACTGTTCCTATCCCTAGTTTAATAACCCTGAAGATGATTATACCGTAAGTAATGATCAAAAAAATGGAGCTTTATTGTGCTGCTGTTTGAAGTTATACCTTTTAATTCTGAATTAAAAACAGGAGAGGTATTTAAAAGGATATTTCACTTTGGTATAGCACAAGTCATTTTGTGGAGCTTACCTGATTGCATTTGTGTAGCGTGTATGCTAGCAACATTAGTCCCTGTTGACCATTACCGGCAGCACTGTTCCTCCAAGTTTTCCGGTTCCCAATTTTCTCACGCTACGCAAATACAATGGGGTAAGCCTCAAAAATTACTTGAGTTACACCGTGAAGTATCCCTTTAAAAAGAAGACATAGGCAGCTGTTTGTCTTCAGTGGCACTGCAACCACACAGACATAGATGCACGCACACACACACACACACACACACACAAACATCCCCAAACACAGATACCCACACTCATACCTACAGAAACACACCTTTGCTTATATATCATTAGCGCTGTTACCCTGTTTGCTGAGGAAACGGTATAAACACTTGTTTCATTTTTTTTTTTTTGTTTTTTTTTGCAGGTGGGTGCATTAGTCACTAGATTCGGAGCTGGATGGGGGGAGGGGATGTTGGGGGGTGAGGCGGGGTGGTTGGAACACGCAGTATTAAAGCTTCCTACTCCAAGCCCATGGGGATGAATACAGCACCGTTTGAATGTGTGCTTTTTAAACCGGCTTTGATGACTCATTCTGTGGGTTATCTGCACAGCCCAGAGGAGCAGGCAGCGGATTGCCCCGGTGCATGCTGGGATTGAGGACAGACATACCCATCTTAACAGCTGATTAAACTCTGCCAGCCTGACAGAACATACCACCATCAAAATCTGAAAGGGGGGTTTGAGAGGTAGTTTGTGGCAATATGACACTAAACAAAAATATTAAAAATATCATGCTACTTTCAACGCCTACCACTCAATACTATCTTAAATATAAATATATAAGCTTGTCACATTTTTTTTCCTGTTCATGAATATGACTCAGAATATACATAGAATTTTCTTTTAAAAAAAATACATTTTAAAAAACTGTAGTTCAGTCAGGACTCATGTATTTAGATTAAATATATTAATGAATATGCAATGCAGTTATTTTGGTTTGCCATTGAATGGATCTCCTTTGGGTACTTCTTTGCACACACCATCATACACTAACCTGTAAAACAGGAAGTATGACACATTTCCCCTACTAAACAGGAGAAATATTTTTTTTAAACCCAGTACCTTTAAGCAGATCCTAACAACAGGTTGAAGCTGGGGTGGGGATGCCTTTTTTTAAAAAGATTATGTTAATTTGTAAAATTTGTAAAACCATTTTGGTTTCCCCTAAAATGGGTGGACTATGTATAAAAGGGGCTGCAATGGATCACTAGATATGGATGTAAATACTCTTTAACCTCATAGTCATTGTTTCAATTCAAATTCAATGTGCTGGATTACAGAGCCAAAACAAAAATTTTGTAGCCCTCCAAATACTTAACAGACAGCACTGTGTGTTTGTGCAGTCAAAGTCAAATGCATTCATTTAAAATGCTTAATGCACCACACCTTAGATAGAAGATTTAAAACCCATCCCCTTTAGCCACAGGGTCAGTAAGTGAGCGGCTAATACACACAGTCATTTCGCCACCCTGCTATCTTCAACACTTCATCCACACAAGTTAGTGCACCTCTGGCACCTGCCAGAGACAAAACGACTCTCGGTCAACTGCCTTCGATTTTAATCTGCACTGTGGTGTCGGCATCAACTCCCCCACTTAAGGTTCAGAAACAACCGTGCCCATATATTTTCTCTCTCACAACTGCACTTGACAGCAGTTTGTCTTATTTCAGACACCTCCAATGTTTTTAAGTGTATGTCAAAGTAATTCATTGATGGCAGGTAAAATATGTGATGCTATATAGAGGAAATACAGGACATGGGGAAAAAGGGACAGACCATATGGAACGAACCAATTTTGGGACTGTTGGCAATTCTGTTTGGACTAGGGTAGGGTAGAAACTCTTTTTTGAACAAAGACTCGGCAAATTACTACATTCCATCACATTACCTGCATTTAGCAAGCAAATCAAGAGCATCTTACAATGAGGGAGAACATCAGGACCTTAATCTGATTTACATGAGCTAGAGTGGCTAACAACATTCCTAGGAACGTAGATAGGAATTCTGAATACATACAGATCGCAGGCATAACAAGCCATAGGACGAAAAATCATAAAACTAAAAAAATTTCGCAGCGTGCCATATCTGCGCAGGAAACAACCAAACAACCGGTTCGTTTCAAACGGACTTCCTTAGCGACGCCTTAAACATCCCGAGTCTTATTCATGAGCAGGGAAAAATAATTCACGACAGGCTTGAATTGCTTTGGATGGAGATAAGGGGTCTGTGGAGACGGCGGAGTCAATCGTGTGAACAGATAGTGATTGAGTAACGAGCTCGAGAGAAGCTGAAAATTCAGACGAAGGAGCGGCACGAATCCACGCGCAAAAAGTACATTTACAGGGTTACAATAAAAATAACAAGACGCGAAGATTATCCAGATTAAAGGGTTTACAATTGCGTCGTGATTATTTTCCCTGCTTTACAGTGACTGCAATTCCTTCTGTTTAAACCTAGATTTATTTTAATTGTTTTGTCGCATGAGTGTCTCACACACTCATTCACCCTTGCGTTTGCACACACGCTCACACACATTCCCCATGCGATTTAAACAGTACTGCACGCTTAAACAGAAACACATGATCCCACCGCTTCCGTAGAGAAGTCACTCAGTACTGACAGGAGATAAGCCGCAAATTTAGCAGTGCACCATCTTTTTTAACCGCTGGTGACGTAAACGACAAAAACACAAACGCCCAACATTTACGCAGTAGGCCAAACGGATTGAACCCCGTTTTTTTTTTTTTCTTAGGTGTCAGACAACTGACAAAGTCCCGATCCATACTGACAGGCTCGCTCAGGGGGTGTCAGTACTGATAAAAACAGCAACTCAGGGGGTAAGCATTATTTCCTTTGGATTTCCAGTGATTCCATCAATTTGTCATACTTGACGGTTTTGAAAGGTAACCTCAGCACCCAGTAAACACAGAGCATTAACAACATGTGACATCTTTATAATGCTGGATCTGGTGTACAGGGCTACACTGTGCCAACATCTGCTTTAGTCCTCAGTCCTGGACTCTCGTGCCATTGGGAATTAGTAATGACCGATTTCTGTTTAAAAATATATACTTGGAAGTCATACAGTTTCCCACAACCCTTCATGAATATTCATAGCAACTCAGAAAGCTTTTGAAGCTAGGATAAAACAACTTTCAATCTCAAATGTGCTAAGCTGAATATCTGTGCAGCAAATATCTGTGCCCATACTGAAAATGACAGCTTTACTTGAATAAAACTGAACCAATCAATGAGTTATCTAAATCAGTCATTACAGGGTTCCCAGGATTAACAGATGTTAGAAGACTGCGCTTACTAATTAATTCAGACTCCCTATCTGCTGAACTACCAGCCGGGCATGAGAACCAAAGACTGTCATTTGACTCAGAGCTATTTCAAATGTGATAACATCAATTAACTCTCAAATTGCAAAAGCTGATCTTGGGGGCAAAAAAACAAATCAGGGTAAAATGATTTCCCCTCTTTAATGGTCTCCTTTTAATAGATAAGAGCAGCTTCAATGCATCACTTCCAGTATACTGTCATGGAAACCATGGCTCTAGCCTGTACACCCCATCAAGGTGTACCATCACAGTGATGCCACAGATATTGTTATAGGTTAGCCAGATGGTTGACTCACTATTCTTAATATTGAATGCTTGGCTCCCCTCCCAATGATGCTGAAACATTCCAATTTGTTTAATCTTCTGAAAATACATTAAGGGCATGACTAAGTACTACACAATTTCCATGGGTATTCAGATATATCAGAAACTCCTGTAAGTAATGGGACCTTTTGTAGTATGAAAAGGGTAGGGATGGAAGGAATGTAGAAATCAACCATCTGGTTAGCCAGTAATAATGCTGGTGGTATAGCCACTACTTTCAAGTGCTACACATCAGGGCACTGTCATGTGGTACATCCAGCTGAAGCACTATACACCAGTGGTGGAGAACGCAGCCCTTGGGCTGCCAGTAGGTGTTGGCTTTTATTTCCATCACATACACCAATGTCAGTTCACTCATAGGTTAGACCTATGAGTGAACTGACATTGGTTCCCAACCACAATCCTGGGAGACCCCCCTGCATAGAACAACCTAATTAGGAGCCAATTGATTCACCTAAATTGATCAGTTTTAAAAATGTTGTTACCTTTATGTAATTGTTGGCAATATAGCACAATGTGATCATAGGATTTTCATTCTACATGTCATGCATAGCTATTTCTGACATAATATGGCTTAAGAGGGTAAATAATTATTCTAAACATGAAAAGCACCTAATTAAGAAAAATGAACTGCTTGTTAAAATTCTGGAATTGCAACTCTGGTTGAAACAACAACCAGAATACACAGGGGGTCCCCAGGACCAAGGTTGGGAACCACTGGATTAGACCACAGTTAATGTACATAAATATAGGGATCCAACGAGTCTTCAGCTATCATTCATGAGCTAATAATGGAACATATCTAAAACATCAGTATAAATCGGTACGAAAACAGGAAACACATACAGCCCTCATTACTAACCTCTGTATTGCACTTCAGTGCAGATGCAGTCTGTAGTCAAGAATCCGAGAACTGAATCCTTGCCATAAGAGTATAGGCTGTGGTCAGCAGCCCTGCGAGGATCATAGTTAGTTGTACTGTCATTCAGGGAGGGCACATTTCAAGTCAAGACCGACTATGTCTAAATTCACACCAACAACCCCTCTGATTGATTAGAGGCCTGCTGTCTGCGGGTGTCCACTGTACACGAGGTGCATGTCTGCACGGCAGCTGGCTCACACTCCAGCCTGAATTGGTGGAAGAAATTACAGGGATAGGACATTCTTACAGTAGTGTACAGTTGGGAACATTCAACATGAACTTCCTTCTGAAGTGGGAGGAAAAAGAAATGTTATGTTACATATGCAGGTTTGTTTTGTTAGCATGCCAGGTAGGTATAACTGAGAGCTCAATTCTCACATGCAGTGAAGACCTGGGGAATCAAAGTAAGCGGGGAATTAAGGGGATTGTGTAGCCAATCACAGGCAGCGAGGCCAGATGCAGAAAGCCAGATCTGTGGATCAGTAGAATTCTGTAGAACATGCCTCCCCCATCCCCCAGCCCCACAGCAACACTGCTGTCACCATTTCATCTTGAACCAGCCTGGATGCACACACAAACGCACATCCAAAGATCAAAGCGAGCCAAGCGCAGCAGGTAGATGTAAACAGGCTAACAGGTAAACAGGGTAGCAGGTGGTGCCAGGTGAGGTCATCCCCCCGTGTCTACGCCTGCCCGCGTGCCCTGCCCCTCTCCTGGTGTGCACGCAAACCACGACACCCCTTTCAAAGAAGTGAGGGGAAAAGAGCAGGCAGGGGACCAGTGCGCCTCATCTAGACCCGAGCATCGGGGAGGAAACGGGAACGCAGGCAGGCACCTGGGGCTGGGGGAGGGCGGGGCTGCCGCACACCGCGCGCTTCTCCACTGATCCCAGAACAGCTGCCCGTGCGCCTCAGCGGCAGATGACTGGAACACCTGGGCCCAGCTGCACATCCCACAAGGCTGATGGACGGATAGAGAGAGAGACAGAGAGAGAGAGATAAAGAGTGAGAGAAAGAGAGAGTGAGAAAGAAAGGAAGACTTTTAGCTTCCCTTAATCTGAAACATTCTCAATTCTTTTTTAACTACATCGAAAATGTTTAGGGGAGGGCCAGAAGATACTGACCCAGCTCATATTTCAGTGAGATCTCAACACACTCTCTCTCTCACTCTTTGTAGAAATGCATATATATATATAGGCTATGCACACTTAGTTACCCACACACTCAAATACACATGTACCTACACATATTCCGAAACTCCCTTCTTGCTTCCCTTCCCTCATCTCAGGGAACCAAATGGCTGTTTCCAGGGTTTGCACAGACCTTGTACAGAACTGCTTGTTCCAATTGTGCACCCAGGGACAGCAATAACTTTCAGAATCAACTTAAATTGGGCATCACCATATCCCTGGGTGTTTTGTAGAAAGCTATTGTAAAAAGCATAAAGGAGTGTAATTGTTTTAAATGATAAAACATCATGTTGTTATGTGTTTCTAGATATTTTTTCTTTTTCTTTGCAGTTTCATTTATTGTTGAGTTGCTGCAGTATTTTTACCTGAAACTTTATAAATGTACGAACGGATCGCTGCCATCTTGACCAGGTCTCTCGTTAAAGAGATAATCTCAATGAGAGGTCCTGGGTACAGAAAGGATAAATAGATAAATAAATAAAAACAGATGCATAAACACACAGTGTGTGTTTGTTTGTGCGTGTGTGTGTGTGTGCAAAGAGAGAGAGAGGATGAAAAGGTATGTGTATGTGCAATTGTGTGCGTGTGTGCATGTGAAAGTGAGAGAGCGAGAGAGAGAGAGAGAGAGAGAGAGAGGATGAAAAGGTATGTGCATGTGCAACTGTGTGCGTGTGTGCATGTGAAAGAGCGAGCGAGCGAGAGAGAGAGAGAGAGAGAGAGAGGATGAAAAGGTATGTGCATCTGCAACTGTGTGTGTGTGTGTGTGTGTGTGCACGTGTTTATATATTAGTGAGTGTGTGCATCGGTTCAGCCAAAGAGCTGCAGAGCTGTATGAGGCCATGCTCTGCGCACAATGGCAGCTGATTCGGGTTCTTTCAGCAGAAGCGCAGGAACATCCTGGCTGCCTTGAGGGACGCTTTCAGAACGTGTAATGATAGCGTCGATTTTAATTACCGCCACTGAATGAAGCGTTGGTGGGTAGACGCGCAGCGGGCAAAGTTTGCGACTTATCTCCGGAGACACCTGCGCGACGCTCTCAAGCGGGCGGATGCAGTTGGCCTTCACCTCTAAGTGATGCCGCTCTCGGCGATCATTGTAGTTAAAATGGAATCTGGAATATTTCTGAATCAGAACGGAATAAAAAACGCCCGGTGGATGCGATCGCTGCTCTGATGCGATCGCTGCTCTGATGCGATCGCTGCTCTGATGCGAGCGCGTTACGCAACCAATCATCCGGGTCGCTGGCGCACACCTGCGCGAGCTAGTCACCCGGGACTGGAGATGGCCTGCGGGCTGCGGGGCGCCACAAGGGGAATTCTGGGAAAAAGCGTCCCTTGTCATTTCAAGACTTATTACAGATATGATATAGAGCAGCGGTATCTTTCAAACTCGGTCCTGGTGGGAGCCCTGGGTATGCTGATTTTTGTGGGGGACCCCTGGGTATGCTGATTTTTGTGGGGGACCCCTGTTTATGCTGGTTTTCGTTCCATAACCACAATTGTACACATTTTCATCAATTTGGAGCCTGATAATTCACCTCGGCCTTTAACCTTTCTTACATAATTGTTGGCAATATAGTACAATGTGAATATGGGAGCATGCATTGCTACTACTGATGTAATGTGGTTTAAAAGGTAAATAATCCCTCTAAACATGTAAAGCATAATTAAGAATTATGCTTTAAGAATTGTGGTTGGGAAAAAAACCCAACATACATAGGGGTCACTCAGGACCGAGTTTGAAAACCGCTGATATACAGTAGAGAAAACCATTGGTGAAGCAGCAGAGGAAATGTTCCTTTGTAATGGTGTGTTTCTCACACATGCTTCCATTGCCCATGGATTTAATGCAGTTTTAATGGTTTTGGCCTGTGCTCTCTCTCGCTCTCCTAGAGTTGCAAAATAGAAATGTCGCCTTTCCGTTTGATTGACAGCATAGAACCAGGAAACAGCACCCACCCACGAATCAAGGTGTCACAACACAGAGGCCGTACGGGAGACACGAGTAGCATAAACGCAGCTTTTTCACTGCAGGGGTAAGTGCTGTGAGTGTGTGTGTGTGTGTGTGTGTGCACGTGGTTATGTATGTGTGTCTGTGCGCATGTGAGTGGCATGTAAGAGTACCGATGTACTATGTACTATAACTATATACATACATGAACTATATACATATATGCATGTCCATGTGTGTGTGCAAGTGAACGTGTGTGTGTGTGCTAATGTATATGTATTTCAGTGCGTTTGTGCATGTGTGCATGCATGTGTCAGGAATGCAAAGATGCAAATATAAAAGGTGTGATGCTACCAAGGATTTCACTCTGTGAACTTCAGCAAGGCAAGGTGTTTTTGGACCCAGCAATCAGTGGTGCGACAGGAAAATGGATGCTTTCCTGCCAGCGATTCAGCACCCTTCAGCAGTTCAGGTCTCTAAAACACCACTCACACAGGAACCCACTATTCATCCAAGCATCTGGCTGCAACTCGTTTAGCCTTGCTTTTTATTTCCTGTGCTGTCCACCTGTTTCTGCCCCAGAATCACCCAAAGGAAAAGCCAACCTGTGGGCTTTAGCTGTAGGCTCCTCAGTGGTGAGCGGCTCTGTCGCTCCTGCCTTATCTCCCCGCATGCAGGGTGGCCCGATCTCTCATTCCCCTTACACCTGACACCTTCCGAAACTGAACTCTACAGGAGAGAGAGAGAGAGAGAGAGGGGGGGAGGGGGAAGAGAGAGAGAGGGGGGGGAGAGAGAGGGAGGGAGAGAGAGAGAGGGGGGAGAAAGAGAGAGAGAGAGAGAGAGGGGGGGGGAGAGAGAGAGAGGGAGAGAGAGAATGAAAGTGAGGGGGGGAGAGAGAGAGAATGAGAGAGAGAGTGAGAGAGAGAGAGAGAGAGAGAGAGAGAGAGAGAGAGAGAGAGAGCAAGAGAGGGGGGAAAGAGAGAGAGAGAGGGGGGGGGGAGAGAGAGAGGGAGAGAGAATGAATGTGAGGGGGGAGAGAGAGAGAATGAGAGAGAGAGAGAGAGAGAGAGAGAGGGGGGGAGAGAGAGAGAGGAAGAGAGAGAATGAAAGTGAGGGGGGGAGAGAGAGAGAGGGAGAGAGAGAATGAAAGTGAGGGGGGGAGAGAGAGAATGAGAGAGAGAGAGAGAGAGAGAGAGAGAATGAAAGTGAGGGGGGGAGAGAGAGAGAATGAGAGAGAGAGAGAGAGAGAGAGAGAGCGAGCAAGATGGGCACATCAGTCAGTGTCAGAGCACTTGCAGAATGACGGAAGGTTCCAGGCCAGGCTGATGGAGACAGAGGTGTGTTAGAGGGACACTGACTACATTATTATTTTTTTTAAGATACAAGGTTGTGTTTATGGCTGATGCCATGAAGAGAAAGGGAAAAAAAGAAGGACAGAGACAGAAGGAGGAAGCAAGAGAGTGTGAGAGAGAGGAAGATGGAGGACAAAGGAAGTGAAGTTGAGGGGGAGAGAGGGGAGAGTGTTTGAGGTAGAAAGAAGGAGGGAGGCTAAGAAAGAGAGGTTAAGGGGGAAAGAGAAGAAAGTGAAAGAGGCAGAGAAAGAGACATTGAAAGGGAGAGCGATAGAGAGGGAGGGAGAGAGAGAAAGAGGACCACAGTGACATATTGACCCTGCAGGGAATGACTCCCCCTGCTGCAGGAGACAGATTCCTCACGTACAGGGTGCATCTCACTCTCCTGTCTCAGGACCACAGATGCATTTTTAACAAATACGTTCCAAACCTGCCTCCTCATTCTCATTGTGTGCGGACCCGACATTAAACAGGACCAGGGAAGGGGACTGAGAGGGAACACTATGACTGTAATGTGCTGAAGATGTGATGAAGGGATTTGGGGAAGGGGAAGGGGGGCGACACAGTTCCAGAGAAAAATGTAGCCTTGATAGCAAAAGAAGACAGTGACCTCAGGGCAGAACGATCACATCCACAGTTTCAGATTCCTACTGCAGACTTCAGAGCAGATGTGTTTGTCTGTGCTTCACTATTGGCCATTGAAATACCATTGGCCATATTTTAACATTTTTTTAGTGGAGATACTAACATGGCACTGCTCTTCGTGTATGTGTGTGCGTGTGTGCTTTTGTGGGAGGGGGTGTATGGGAGTGCTCACAGCAAAGACAACATCATTGCTGTGATTAATGCATTTTTATGCTCAAATTCCATACCCTAGGTATATCCATTTTATCTATTTTACATTTTTTTGAAGATATGGTATTGTGGGAGGGCGTGTTTGGGAGGTTTGCGTGTTAATGGGGTGATCGGTGTTAGTGGCATCTGCTGTTTTGTGTTTCGGGCCTTTTTAACTCACAGACAGCATGCAGGGTTCCTGGAAACCCTATGATCTTTTGCCAAAGACTCCCTACGCTCTTACTGCAAGCAGATGCACAACACACTTTGCTTCATAAAGAGACAAAGAAATGAAAGGGCAATTAGCTACTTCTCCCAATCTAGAGTCACCACGAAAGATCTAGGTTTCTTTTCCTTCAAAAAGGCATCAAAGTTAATGCTACATTGACACTAACAACAACAAAAAGACAAATAGACAAATTGGGAGAGAACAGATAAAAAGACGTCACAGTGAGGATTTAGGTTTTAAATCTCTTTTTTCACAGTGTTGCCTGGCAGTGAATACCGCCAATCACAGTCCCAGAAAGAAAGCCTAATGGCGCACATTGAGACTGAGCCATTAGCCATTAGCTGCATTCAGAGTCTACAGTCAGATCCGAAGTATCAAGAGAAGCCAGAGTGTGACCCCCGTCATTCATGGGGAGAATGCTGGCTTGTCTGCACTCCCCTGGCCTGGCAGAGAATATTCCATTCGGGAGGGGGATGAGAGAAAGGCATGAGGGAGAAATTATTTGAAATAAATACATAATTCGGGCAGCCTTATCAGGGCCGTTTCCTTGACATGTTCTTGGTGCAATGATTCCCACAAAATACCTTCCATCGTGTTTATTTTCAAATGCCTACTGAGGTTTTTTCCCCAAAGGGAAACTACGAAATGCAATTTCAAGCTACCGTGACGCGTTTCAATAAATCGCTTTACAGTTAAGTAGCCTACCGATCATTTCTGAAGGAAACGGCTCTGACCAGGCGCCCTTTGACAAAAAGAGCTCGCTCGGTTTTGGAACAAATCCCGAATCCGGAGAGCGTTGTGGGTAGTAGTGAGACCGCAGGGAAAAGAAGCGAAGAGACACTTGACGCCCACTAGGACGCGCACAATATGGATCAGCGGGGAGCCGCGTGAGACATAGCCACGCCGTAAATTTCATTCACAATGGAGCAGCGCTTTGTAAATTATTTATCTCGCATTTGATGCATTATGTCAGGATATATGTCAGGCTGACAGAATTTTCTGTCCGTTTTAAAAAGTGGGTGACGGAACCCCGGAGGACAGTCAATGGGGGAAACGCCGATTTAAAAAGTTAGTAACGTAAGGACCGGTTAGCGCTTGCTGTTTTCCAAATATGGATCGACTACCCACAACGTGAAGAGTAGTAGCCTACTGTTCTTAAATTGAGGAGAAAGCGTCTTTTTTTTTTACACAAGATGACAGAAAATGACAAAGAAAATTACTAATGCTGTATTTGATAATAATCATCCATTAATTGTCTCTCCTAAAATCATTTTGAACACTTTGCTGAAAGTAAAGCCATTTTAGAAATATTTACCGACCAGAGTAATTTGCCCTTATTGAATTTCAACATGAAAACAAATGTTTGCCATCTTCTTGTGTATTTGCTCTTGTTCATTGCAGGAAATTCTAGTCGTTGTGATTTTGTTATTTCTCTTTGTCTGAAAAAAGGAGGGGGGATGAACTGGGGAATTGGAGACAGCAGGTCATGGTTACAGTTTGTGTTTGTAATCAGAAGGCTGTTAGTTTGAATCCCTAGAGACACACAGTGCTATTGCACTCGGCAGCAAGGTGTTTAGTCTCTCTCTCCCTAGAGCATCTGGAAAAGAAAAAAGAAGTTACACTTTTTCTGATTGGTTTTCCTGGAATCTTGTTGGCTCTTTCTGCTTCTAGCCAGTGTTGTGTCATAGACTAGGCTAATCGTTGAGTTGACTTGAATCACTGATTGAAGGTCCCACTTAAATGAACCCCACATAATGAGATGAAGCCCCACATATATAAAATCATGTTTTGTCAGAGAAAGTAGGTTACCTGGCCATTGGTACAATACCAAAGCATGCCCCCAGCAGTTGCTGCTCATCAAAGTGTGAACCTGATCAGGCTGACAGTACTATGAAGTCGTGAGAAACCTAATTAGGCTCGTTCTACGTGAAGCTATGAGTAACCTGGTCATGCCTGTAATCCCTCACGGTTATAAGCAACCTGGCAGCCCACAGAGTGATGCAAGGTTATGTCCTGGAATAACTCATCAGGATGTTGTCGCCTGTGGCCAAACTTCTGCGATCACCCAGTCATCCAAGGTGAATGATGGCACCCATTTAGGGGCTCTGGGCTACCTCACTCTGTCATCAGTTGGGTACGACTACTATAAGGTTATCAATTTAAATGTGAATGGGTGAATGAGAGACATCAATTGTAAAGCGCTTTGGATAAAAGCGCTATATAAATGCAGTCCATTTACCATTTAAATATTGAGTGAATTTCATAGAAATGGTATTAGTTATAGAGCACAAAGCTCTATAATGTGCATTTTTCTTTCACAACAGAAAACAAATCACCTAGCATGAAAGTTATTTTCTTGACAACAGAAAAACTACATTAATTTTTTTTTTAAGTTAGTGAGTAAAATTCAGGTTGCTCCTTGGTCCCGTCCAGGACAGCCACCAAAAGTAGAACTGTAAGAAGGATGTTCACCTCATCTATTTTTGGTGGATTGCATAATTCAATGGATTTAGCTGTGATACATACACATTTACAGTTTTTTTCTGTTTCCGTGTCATTACATTACATTACATTACAGGCATTTGGCAGACGCTCTTATCCAGAGCGACGTACAACAAAGTGTATAACCATAACCAGGAACAAGTAAGCCTTCCTCCCAGAGCTTCAAAAGCTAACCGTTTCTGGAGGTGGGTGAATGCTGGAAACATCCATACTGTCACAGATAAAGGAAAGGGCATTCCAGACGGTTCCTCTGCCGCTGTGAAAATTACGTCACACTCCAAGACCTGCTCATGCTGCGCCAGCCGGCGAGTCCTCCTACCAACCCCTCGAAAAACATCCTAAACTGTCAGAACAGATTCTGCGTCTGCCGCGGACTCATTCCTCGGGGAAAAGCGGTGGGAGAGGGTCGTCCAGCTGACACTCTCGGACGCATCTTCCGGGAAACAAAACAACCGCGTTACACGAGACCGTGCTACCCACCAGGAGCTGACCGGCACAAACCGGAGAGCTACGCTCACAATTTACTCTTTACTCAATGACAGCTGTACAGAGAGCAATGGTCGGGCGAAGCTAGCGCTTGCTATAGCGTATTAGCGTATACCTATTTCAAGAGGTAATCATTGTCAACAGTGGTTAGGCTAATGTTCCAACCCATGCATTTACTTAATTATTAAGCGCCAATCACGTAATCATGCCGTGTACCATGTATTCGGGAAATATACTGCACTATACTTGACTACCTGACCACACTAAAAAAGCAAAACAGCAATCTATGCAATAAATAATAAAATATAAACATATATAATGAAGTGAACTGCCAAGCATCAACCTCCCTGTACACTATGCACACAGTAACACACATGCAGTGCACACATTCAAAGTAGCTCACCCACTAACACATATGCCAGCACACTGTACATATGCCCAAACTAGCACACCCACACACAACACACTAGACACAGACACATATGTCCACAAGCCAGTTCACTGCACACACCTTAATATACTCACAACTATATGCCAACACACACAAGCCTGCACACTGCACGCTGCTATAAAAGCACACGCAAGCAGAGTCACAGACACATTCACATGCATACACCACTATGCATGTGCACACATACACACAATTACAAATGCTAGAATGTTATGCGTGCATACAGACATGAACACACACGTAGATGCACCTCCATCATCTTATTCAGTGTCACACACATGCACACACACACACACTTCTACGGCATCTCCTCCAGTGTTACACACACACACACACACATTTCTACAGCATCTCCTCCAGTGTCACGTACACATGCACAAACACACTTCTACGACATCTCCTCCAGTGTCTCACACACACACATACATACATGCACACACACACATCCACATGCGCACACAGATGCACACACACTCCTCCAGCATCTCCTCCATTTCTTTGCACCTTGCCCTCCCTCCACCACCAAAAAACACCCACTCAACAGCCTGTTTGTTGGAGCACAACATCACAGAGAAACAGCAGCACAGAAATCGTTATTATATATCTGCTTTGGTTATTTTTCCACTTCGTATTCATGATTATTAGATATTTTCTGATACCATGGGTCCAGGTTAAACATCGCATTCAAGGGCTTAAAACATGCAGCCCACACAAGACTCAACCATAGTCAGATTCACCACAGGAGCACCAAGATGAAACATAAAAAAGGATAGAATGGAAACTATTTTGCACAGTGTGGAAATCGGTCTTTTGCTTGTCAAACATTAAAAAACAACATTACTCAAAAGAGAAACTGTAAAAACACTAGGAACATTCCACCGATAGGATCTTAATATCAGTCACGCAAAGTACAAAGTGCAAAGATTGCAAATACAGGCTACTATGCATTTAATATGCTGATTGCACTTGAAATAAAATATTGGGGGAGTGAGAGAGACAGAGGAGGAGGGTGTGAAAGAGAGGGACAGAGAGAGCAAGAGAGAAAAAGAGAGATGAGAGACGACAAGAGAGAGAGTGGGCATACTTGTGAGATTCTCATTTCTCTGCAAGGGTGACATTACAAAGCAGGATATAATTGGTGCAAACATTTAAATGCAATGGTAAAATGCTGCACAGATGCATTCTGTTGAGCTCAGGGTAGGTGCAGATATTTGGGGGCACATATTTCGTAAAAGTTTTGCCAATTCCTATCTAGGCCACACATATGCAGCCTAATAACCGTGGGCTTCCTGTGGACCAAGTTCAGTCCCTTTTTTTGGGAATCTCCTGCTAATTTCTACACGTGCCCATATAAAACCTTCTCTACTATTTGCAAATCAGTAGATAATTAAAACTAGATGTTGGAAATTTTCTGGGCCTTTTTATACAAATACAGGGAAACATGAAGACAGGCCTCGCAGTTTAATCCTCCAGTAATCGGAATGCTCTTCCATGGCCTTTAAGAATTTGCACACCAGATGCAGCCATTCATTACCACCCACACAGGAAGAAACAGAGGGGAATCTTCTGCCTGAAAACAACAGAAACACAGAGGGTAGGGAAAAAAACATCACAAATTCAGTCAGCCTGTCGGAGAACAATTAATGTTAGCTTGCCATCTAGTGGCCGATGAGAGAATTGCACATCAGCGATTAAAATTTTATAAGCCAGAAAGAAAATATTACAAAACCGATGTAGAGATCACAAATTGGTCATACACTGTTATACTATCCTTTCATTTCCCGAGACCAGCTCTAGTCTCAATAAGACATTAGTCTAAAAACATTTCTATCCCAATGTGACATGAGAGAGGATGCTAAATTGAGGAGCTGTAAATCAGAAGGCACTTTTCCACAGGCAGTGTGGGAATACTTAAAAGTCACAACAAAAAGGAAAAAGAAAGAAAAAACAGGTAAGAGCAGCACCAGAGGTTACGTCACATCTGTACAAACTAAAGGGTCCGCTCTGTTTTCTTTGCATCAAGCTTTGGATGCCTGTCACTGCAGAACCTCTGCACCACAACTTGCAAGCTCATTATGAATATTCATGATTCATGAAGGGGCATGATCAAAGACGGAACACTTGGAACAGTTACACAGGCAGCATGAAACTTGTTACAGAGCAGAAACTGGCACGTATGAGAAGGTGCAGTTGATGGAAGGTATGCGAGACACGACCATCTGGTTTACATGTAGGGCATCTGTGGTTCAGCCTCAGGCCAGCCCACTCCTTCCTGATTGAATTAAGCACTTACGTCCACTTGTATAGCATTCAGTTCAGCAGGAAACGGCTGTTTTCAATGTGCAGTAAGCGGGTTTGGTTTCCTACCAATACACCCACGGGCACACAATGATTCACTGCATGCCAACTTCTGTTCTTTTACTTTACCGGCACTGAGCAGAACCGGTTATCCCAGAGGACTTACAATGCAGACACGGGCATAAGGATCAGTAAGTGCAGTAACTCCCCAGTAAAGGAAAACAAAGTACAGAGAGGGGGCAACTGAAGCGACCGAATGACAGCTCGTCAGCAACCCGACTGATCAGTGAACTAAATTAGAAGAACAAGATTTCTTAAAAGCTAAAATATAACCGCAAGCACAATCAACGGGGTCCAAGCAGTAAGGGGCAATGGGGCAACATGAATAAAGAAAACAGAACTGTTGTAATTAAATTAAACTGTATCTCAGACTTGTTAAATGTAGGTATAGTAAACAAGTAAACAGGTTAAGTTTTACTAAAGTAGTTCAAAAAAGTGACATTAGTAGAACACTTAAATTGGCTCCATTTGACCTTACATCAATAGATTTGCAAGATACTTGGAATAAACGCCCCAGAGTGCCTGAGGAGCTCAGCAAGTGTCATGAGTCACCCAATCACAAGCTTTTAAAGTAAAATATCACATGCTATGCCCACGGCAGTGATTGTAACCAAATTTGGTAGTTTGAATAATACTTGGCCCCATAGCATGGGGAACCAATTTCATGACATTTGGTCCATCCAGTTGAGTAGGGCCACCAATCCCCCCCCCCCCCCCCCCCATTTTCTCTGATGGTATACACTACAGCCAGTCAGCCAGCTAGTCAGCCAGCTAAAGGTCCCAATAGCCACTGTGTCAAGCCTCTTCTCAAACAATTATCCCATCTGCACCACCTCAATAATGTAAGTTGATAAAGTAATTGCCACTAATTAAGCATAGACAATGATTGACAGCGATGTTTACAAGCGACACTCACGTCAAATTCAGTTTGATTGCAGACTACCGGGAACATGCTGTAGTATTTCCCCACTAGTAAGTACAGGGGCATAATAGATTTTGCTAGAAACAGTGGAAAATGCCCACATTAAAAATGAGAGGGGTTATAGAACATTTAACTTGCACAAAGTTTAAATAAAAAAATAATTGATTCAACTAATTAATTAATCATGGTCTTCAATCAAGACTTTAAGTAGATCATGTGTCTTAATGCTGTATTTAAACAAAAACCTGTACACACCCCAGCCCTTTTTGGATAAGATTGGCCACCACTGCCTTATATGGTTGTATATTCTTTTTACTGCAGCAGTACTCAATCCTGGTCCTCCTGGAGAGCCAGAGTCCGATACTGTCATGCTGCTGTACGTTTGCCTCATGAATGATAAATGTGCAACATCAGTGCACATTTGTATGTAGTTGATCTATGTATGTAGTTAATGTAATTAACTATGCATGTAATAGAATGTAGTTAATCTAAAATACAGCAGCAGTAGCAGATTCTCTGATCTAAATCTTCAATCTGTAGAATCCATTTCCGTACTAAGTAGACTTTACATGGAAAAAGTAGTACACACAGTCACCCAGTCTTTCCTGTACTTCACCAATACCTTTCACAGCAGGGCACAGGCCATCCATAAGACAAAATAAACCAAAGGGACACTTGTTTAAAGTTTTGCTGAAAAAAATTTATTGTCATCAAAACATAGAAAGGCCTTCTTCCCTCTAGGATTCAGCTGGTGGTTTAAATCAAACATGAAGGCGATGCAAAGTCAGTGGAAAAAAAAATGAGGAAAAATTTCACAGTACAGCAAATCCCACACCTACTTTATAAGGATGCGTCGCCATGAAAGAATTCATTAAAACAGCTATCCAGTTCTGTCCATAATAATGCTCTTACAGTGCCATAATTAAAGGCCTAATGCATTCTGGGTACTATGTCAAGATATGAGGAATTCGCTCCATCAGGCTTTGTGATAATGTTCAAATCTGCATTTGTAAAGTGCTATGGCAATTGCTTTATAAATGAACAATTCCTATATGATAATAAAGAACTCTCCTGCAATGGAGAAATCCTCTGAAATGACTTTAGAAACACTTACCACAGGCCCATCCCCCCCCCAACCCCCAAAGACCCTCTGGCAAAATCCACTACCCCCCTGCCCCCCACCCCCCCCACAAACCCCCAGGCAAGATCCACTCCTCACCACTGTGCCCAAAAAATCCTTAAAAGGTTGATGACATAAATAAATTCACCTCCATTCAAGTAGCTAAATCTCAACACCACAGTATTTACTTTTTTTTTTTTGCATGGTCAAATTAACATTTCTGTACAATTTTTGCATTTGTATAACCCTCAGAAGACAAAACAAATGGATGAAAAAAAAAATCTCAGCTGAGCAGTAGTTATTACGTGCAGCATATTCATCTCTATGCATATGTACAACTCAAAAATTTCTCTGTACAATATACACTGACATTACAAAAGAAAAAAAAGAGAAAAAAACAGGACGTCGGTGAATTCAATCAGCTGTGTCCGTGCCTATCAGGATTCAGCCAGTTTGGGTTTTTGGTCTTCTTTCTCCTTCTCATCTTTGTCCTTTTCTTTGTTCTTCTTGGATTTCTTCTTCTTGTGTTTGTGTTTCTGTCCCTTCTGCTCCGAGTCGGACTCGTTGCCGACGCCGTGCTTCTTGTGTTTTTTGTGTTTCTTGTGTTTCTTGTGCTTCTTCTTGTCTTTCTTGTCCTTCTTCTCCTTCTTCTTCTTCCGGCTGTCCTGGCTGCCCAGCGAGCTGCCGCCGCTGCTGCTGTGGGCGGGGCTTCCCGAGTGGCTCTGACTGGCGCTGGGGCTGCTGGCTCCGCCCCCGGCGCGGCCCGTCTCCGCCCCCCGGCCGGGCCCCTCCCCGTCGGAGGCGTCCTCGCTGTCGCTCTCGCTGTAGTCGGGCACGAAGGCGGCCTCGTCCGTCTCGCGGGTCAGGTCGGAGGACAGGCGGGCCGAGCGGGCGGACGGCGGGGCCTTGGCCTTGGGGTGCTCCCCGCGCTCGCCGCCGCCTCGCCCCGCCCTCTCCTCGGGTGACCCCGCCCCCCTGTGGGACGCTTTGTGAGCGGCGCCGTGCTCCCGCTCTTTGGCGCTCCTCGCGGTGGAGTCGGAGTGGCGGCCGGGCGCGCCCTCCTTGTCCGACGGCCTTTTGGGCTCGGGACCGCCGGCGTTCGACGGCGGCCTCTTGTCCCGCGCGGGGCTGTGGTCAGGCCTGCGGGACTCCGCCCCCCCTCGCTTGGCTCCGTCGCCGTGCTGCTGAGCGTCTCGGTCCCGGGCCCTCGGGGGCGCGCCCTGCTCTTTGGGCGGGGGCGGAGACTCTCTCCTCTTGGCGGGGTCTCTGGGTTTGGAGTCCTTGTACTTTGAGCCGGAATGGTCCCTGGCTCCGGACTTGTGCTCCGGTTTCCTCTCCCCAGCTGCCGATGACGCGGCTCCCGCCGCTTTCCGGGGGGCGGGGTCCAGCTTCTCAGACGGCCTGTCCCGGGATGAGGAGGAGGAAGAGGAGCTGCTCTTCTCGTTGCTATGGTCACTGCCGCGCTCCGGGTTCCTCTCCCGATCCGAGCCGGAGGTCGAGGGGACGGGCTTCCGCTTGTCCGTCACCGCCTCCCTGTCCGAATTTCCACCTCCTCCGCCACGCTCCCTCTCTTTCACCTTCTCCTTCTCCCTTTCTTTTTCTCGCTCTCTCTCCCTCTCCTTCTCCCGCTCTCTGTCCCTCTCTTTATCCTTGTCCCTCTCCTTCTCCTTCTCCCGTTCCTTGTCACCGGGGGTGGAGACCCGTGCCGGCTTGGCCTCGGGCTGAGGGGCCTCCACCGCGTCCTTGGCAACGGAGGCGGGTCTCTCCGGAGGGGGCGTGTCCTTATCCTTGTCGGCGGGCTTGACGGCGGCGGCCGCGCCCTCGGCGGCGAGGGGGGCGGGGGGAGGGGCGGCGGGGGCGGGGGCAGGGCCGGGGGCGGGGGGAGGGGCGGAGCCAGAGGGCGCGGCGGTTTCGCCGGAGGGCGCGGAGGACGCCCGGCCCTCCTCGTCGTCGGACTCGTCCTCCTTCTCCCACTTGGAGCGCGGCACCTGGATCAGGACGATCTCGTCCTCGGCCGGGGTGGAGCTGTCGTTGGTGTACTCCTCCAGAGTCTTCACCACGGTCTTCCTCAGGTCCTGCCTCTCCTCCAGCCTCTTAATGGGGCTGCCTCCGGTAGAGCTGGTGCTGAACACAGGAAAAACACAACACTTTAATGCAGGGAGAGACCCTTCAGCCTATACACGATGAAATGAATATATTTACTAAATGCACTGACCATATGTTCATATACCTTATAGTTTCTGTTAAGAAGTGTACTCACCACAGCATACAGTTTTGTGTGTACAGATAGACATGCAACACATGGACAGACTGTCACATTTAAAGATGACTGACATTTAAAGTATGCGCTTTCACTGAAGGATTGGGTCTGAGTGAAAGCAGTTTGCCCACTCATGTACATATGGGGTAATCTAAATCCCCACAACGGGTTACAGCTGACCGTTTTTCTGTAAAGTAAAATCTATGTAGCTGGGCACTTTGTGGGGGCTTAAGAGTGTGCTTTATTCGTTGTGACAGTTCCGTGTGTGACCGCAGCACACTGACCTGGTGTAGTCCACCAGCAGGGAGCCCGAGCCGTCCGGGGCAGGCACCTTCCTGCGCACCTTGCCCTTGCTCCGGTCGGGCCGGCCCTTCCCGGCCCCGTTGCTGGGCTCCTCGGGCGCGGGCGCGGGCGCGGGGGCGGGGGGCATCTCCGCGCTGCCGATCTTCTTGCCGATCTCGCGGTTGATCTTGATCTTCCTCAGCGGCACGGGCTTGATCTCCTTCTCCATCAGCGGCCGGATGGCGGGCCGCTCCCGCTCCTTCTCCCGCTCCTTCTCGCGCTCCTTCTCGCGCTCCCTCTCTCTCTCCCTCTCGCGCTCCGCCTGCTTCTCGCTCTCCGTCTTGGGCTTGGGCTTCGGGGAGCCCTTGGCCCCCTCGGCTGCGTCGGGGCCGCGGGTGGCCTTGGAGGCGGGGGCGGGGTCTGCCTCGGCCTTGTCGTCCTTGCGCTTGCGCTTGTCGGGCTTGGCGTCGCCGGCCTTGGCGGAGGACGGCTTCTCGGCGTCGCGGCGGGGCTTGTCGTGTTTGGCGGGGGCGGCGGCGGCGGCGGGGGCGGAGCCAGGCGCGGCGGCGGCGTCCTTAGCGGTGGGCTCCTTCTTGGCCCGAGCGTCTCCGCCGTCTTTGGAGGCTTTGGGGTCCTGGTGCGGCTTGGCGGGTTTGGGGGCCGGGCGGCGGGACGAGTCGCCCCTCTGGGACGGGTGGGGCTTGGACGGGTCCCCCTTGAGGGAGGAGTCCTCTTTGTGCTTTTTGGCCGGCGGTTCAGAGCGGGGCGACTTGTCCCGGTCCGCGTCGCTGTCCTTCTCCCGGGAGGACTTGGAGGACGAGGCGGAAGCGGTCGCCGCGGTAGCGCTTTTGGAGGACTCCTTCTTCGGCCCGCCGTCGGCCTTGCGCTTGGTCTTCTCGCTCTTCCCCTTGGCCCCGCCCTTGTCCCGCCTGTCGCGGTCCGAGGAGGACGCGCTCTTGTAGGGCGGCGGGGCGGAGCCGTCCATGGGCTCGTCCCGCACGGGCGTGGCGTCGTCGCGGCTGGACGCCATCAGCAGCGAGTCCCCGCCCCCTTTCTGCCGATCGTCCTTCCTGGCCCCGCCCGCGCTGTCCTCCATGGAGTCCGACTGGCTGAAGCCATCTCCTCCGTCTTCCCCTTTCCTCTTCTTGCGGTGCTTCTTGTGCTTCAGGGCCTTGGGGTCGGTCGACGCCCCTGCCCCGCCCACCTCCTTCTCCTTGGGGGCCTTCGGGAGCTCCTTGCTAGGCCCTCTTGCAGGTCCCGGACCGGGACCCAACAAGGACAACCCGTGGGCCTCCTTGAAGGCAAACTTCTCCTGGTAGGTTTGGGGGATGTTGCGCCCCCTGGGGGGGATTCCGTGGGCGTGCGCGTGGCCCGGGGCGGGCAGGGGGTACTCCTCGCCTCTCCTTCCGCGGCCGAAGGGGGAGTTCTCCCGGGGGCGGGGCGGGGCGAAGCGTTCGGGGGCGAAGGGTTCGCGGCCGGGCGGGGGGCCCCTACCGGGCCGGGGCAGGCCCCCGACCCCTCCCTCTCCTCGTCCTCCTCCTCCCGCGGGGGGGTTGTTGTAGCTCTTGAAGTACTTCTCGTACCACTCCCGGTACTCCCTCTCCCACTCGCGGTAGCGCTCGCGCTCGAAGGCGTCGCCGCCCTGGTCCGCGCCGCGCCCGTAGTAGGGCTTCCCGTCGTACGCCGGCGCCTCCCGGAAGCGGTTGGGGAACTTGCGGTCGCGCTCGCGGTCCGGCTCGGCCGGCGGGGGCAGCGCGGGCTTCTTGCTGGGCGTGTGGCTCCGGTAGCCGCCCGGCGAACGCGAGCGCGAGCGGTAGGCCCCGCTGCCGCCGGCCCCGTCGCGGCCCCGGTAGGACGGCGAGCGCGTGCGGGAGCGGTGGTAGCCGTGGGAGCGGGACCTGGAGCGGTAGCTCCGGCTTCGGCCCCGCCCGCCCCGGCGGGAGTACGGCGAGTAGGAGCGGGACCGCGAGCGCGACCTGGACCGCGAGCGCGACCGCGAGCGGCTGAGCGAGCGCGAGTACGAGCGCACGGAGCGCGAGCGCGAGCGGGACTTGGAGTAGGAGTACGAGCTGCCGCTGTACGACGAGCCTCTGTACGGGGACTTGGACCTGAAACAGACAGCAAGTGGAAAGAGAGATCAAGACTCAGAAAGAGATCACGCAGTACAGGGAGAGTAAAAGACTACGGCAGGAATACTCAGATCAGATCCAAGAAACCAGGTGGGGAGAGCCAGCAGTAAAATCCACTGCTTAAACTTAACCATGTCCTGAACAACAACCAAAACCAGTATGCCCTGTTGCTCTCCATGGGCAAGAGTGAACAACCTAATAAACAGGACACATTCTTTAGTATATCCTATAAGCATTTACACCAAAATGTATGTTATAAAAAAAACTGAAAGGGACAATATATACAATTTGCCCACACATTTTAATTGACTTGTTGGCAATATACTGCAGCGCAGTCAATTTCTGTAAAGGTGCTTCAACTGTATTTTAAAAAATGTAGTTTAAAAAGAAAATAAACCGCATTGTTACTACTGACCTGGAATAGGATCGTCTCCTTTCTTTCTGGATCTTTCTATACTCCAGAAGCTCTTTGGCAAAGTCGTTGGTGAATTCCTCGAGTTTAGACTTCTCCCTGGCAACGAATCGACAGTGCGAACTATTTATCGAAAACAGGAAGGAGATAAAACTTGACAGTTAAAGACACATCAGACAAGGGCATCAAACGTCAACAATCAGCACCACTTATATATAACAACAATTACTGTTTAACCTCTAAACAAGCAGTGTTTATAGTACAACCCCGTAACACAAGAACTAAAACCCACGTAAACACTTTAAATATCAACAGGTTCCACAGTTTTTAAAGCATTAATTTAATGCAATGACCATTATTATACATATACACACACATAAAGGTACATTATTATAACACAGGAGTGGCCAGCCCTGGCCCTAGAGATCCACAGGGTCTGCTGGTTTTTTCTTTTTACTCAGATTCAGAAACCAACTCAGATACAAGAAACCAGGTGAGATGAGTTCACTGACTCAGGTCAGTCACCTGCTTTAATGATCAGTGAATTGCTGAGTCACAGTGATAACCAGCACACCCTGTGGCTCTAACTCTAGGGTTGGACAGCCCTGCTCTGGCCAATATGGGACTTTACTGTACAATCAAATATTAATATAGTAGAACAATGAATACACGTAAATATTATAACAGTGAATACATTTAAATATCATTTAAATTCAAGTGAGCACATTTAAATATTATTACAATAACAAATACATTTAAATATAATACTGAAAAGATTTAAATATTATTACAATAATGCACATGTTTAAAGGAAAAATTCACATAGAAAATTTATTTTTACATTCCAACATTTCCAGTTTCGCAAGGCATGCAATTTTTTTTTTTAAGAACACAAACTTACGAAAACAAATCAAGCTAAATTTGGCTAAGC
This sequence comes from Anguilla anguilla, assembly GCF_013347855.1. Taxonomy (NCBI): domain Eukaryota; kingdom Metazoa; phylum Chordata; class Actinopteri; order Anguilliformes; family Anguillidae; genus Anguilla; species Anguilla anguilla. The sequence goes on from NC_049217.1 coordinate 11,378,039, forward strand.
TACCACCAAAATTAGCATAAGTGCCAACACAGGGCCTGAAAGTGCTGTGAATATTTTCCTTTAAACGTGACAGTGAATGTGATTCACACACTGCTAGGACTATAATGGAGAATAAGTTTCTCTCACTCTTCCTTCAGCCTCCTCTGCTGTCTGTAGAACTCCTCCTTGGAGAGGAAGGGGGTGGGGGTGAGGGGGGGGATGGTGTTGCTTATGGGGGGCTGGGTGCCGGGGGGCACCCACGGGGCAGGCACGTTGGCGGGGGCGGGGTTGTAGACGGGCGGAGGCACGCTGTAGTTGGCGGCGGGGGGTTGGCCGGGGGGGTACGGCAGGGGGTACTGCTGCGGGGCCACGCCGGGGGGCTGGGGCATGGGGTGCTGGTGCTGGGCAAAGAGAGACGGGGGCCCGTAGACCGGGGGGGCGGCCGGCAGGGCGGCGGGCATGGGCGGGGCCTGCGATCGAGGGGGCCGGTCGTTGTGGGGCCTGCCCCTCCCAGAAGACCTGGAAGGACGAGGCACAGGTGCAGAGGTCAGAGGTCAACCCAACAAAAAAACTAAATCTCTTTACAAAGAAAAAAGCACTAAAGCTTTAAATAATTGTTCAGGGTCTTTTAAGGAACAAAGAAATCAGAGTAGGGATCATGTCCACTTGAATTTAGTCAATTAACAGAAGTTCACCTGAGTAATTAAAACACCCCCCCCCCCCCCCCCCCCAAAAAACACACAGACACGCCCCAGACTCACATTTCCCACGGCGGTCTCCCTCCTACAGGCCGGGGCAGGCTGGGCCGGGGTGGATGCACTGTGCGGGAGAGAGAATCCATGCCTTCAGTCAGAACACCCACAAACCATCACTTCCCGCTCTTCCCCCCCCCCCCCCCCAATTTCAGAAAGCCCATCTGAACTCATAGCTCAAAAACACCAGTAGACAAGTGCAATTCAGTTTTTAAAACCAAAGTGTTTTCTAATGTAGCTCAGGTGAAAAGAACAGCCCTTTCAATCCAGACTGGCACTGGAGTGGACTGGCAAACCCAGCAAACTCAAAAGGGCGCAACGGAAAGGAAGAACATTTCATTTATTTGCTCTTACTGTTTCTTGGGATGTTGTGACCGAGAGAGTGAGGCTGGCCAATGACAGGAACGTGGTATCCCTGTGGAACACAGGAAGTTAAGAGATTTAGCTCAAAACCCTGCCTTATGCCAGCCAACAGCCTGATGGGAAAACAGCCAACCGTCCCCCACACTCACCTTTGGAATGACCGGCGTTGGCAGAGGTGGGTCCGCTGGCACCAGGACCGACGGGGGAGGAGCCACGCTCTCCAGCTCTCTAGAACATTCCCTACGAGAAACAAACACGTTTAGAAACTCACACTTACCTTTTGCGGAACATTAACTGACATTCACAATGCTGCCAGTCTGCTAATGTGGCGGCCAAGTTGGCAGGTGTAAGCGAGATATTACCGGTGTAGGAAAAAGGGTGACTGACTGACTAATGAAAAATGACCGGAGTGGAGTGACTGGAAAAAGATTTGCGACAGAAAGGGGAAGCCATTGGAAAAAGAAAGAGTTGGAAAGACAATGGCCAGAATGGGAACTGATCAGTACAGAAGGCGAGCGGAAAGGGAAAATGTTATTAAAAGAAAGTGACGAGAAACAGAAGCGAGTGGAAGAGGAAGTGATTTCAGGGGAAGTGAGTGGAAGAGGAAGTGAGTAGAAGAGGAAGTGATTTCAGGGGAAGTGAGTGGAAGAGGAAGTGATTTGCAGAGGATGTGACTAGAACAGGAAGGATTTAAATGGGAAGCGAGTGGAAAAGGAAGTGACTTAAATGGGAAGTAAAGAGGAAGTGAGTGGAAGAGGAAGTGACTTAAATGGGAAGTGAGTGGAAGAGGAAGTGAGTAGAAGAGGAAGTGATTTCAGGGGAAGTGAGTGGAAGAGGAAGTGATTTGCAGAGGATGTGACTAGAACAGGAAGGATTTAAATGGGAAGCGAGTGGAAAAGGAAGTGACTTAAATGGGAAGTAAAGAGGACGTGAGTGGGAGAGGAAGTGACTTAAATGGGAAGTGAGTAAAGAGGAAGTGACTCACTTGGGCGGCGGCGGCAGCTGCTCCTCCTGCTTGATGGTGCGCTGAGGGGAGGGGGCGGGGCTGCTGAAGCTGGGGCGCGGGGCCACAGGGCTGGTCTGTAGGGCGGGGCTACTGCTGGCAGAGTGGGCCGCTCCGGGGGGCTGGTGGGGGGGCTGAATGGGGGCCGGGGCGGGGGTGACGGTCGGCGGTGCTACAGGGGGTGGGGGGGTCTCGACCGCCGCAGGACGGGGCACGTTGGCCATCAGGGGGTCCTGCTGTCGGGAGGTGGGCGGTCTGACCGGCTGGACGGGGCGCTGCACCCTCAGCTGGGGCGGGGCCGCGGGGGCAGGCGGCTGGGGCGGCCCCTTCCGCATGCGCTTGGTGTAACCTGTCTCATTCTTGAAGTTATTCACCGCCTGATTGAAGGAAAAAAAACAAAAAAAAACATTAAATATAAACCAATCAGACTGTCAAGATCGAAGCAGGTAACTTCCTACACTCGGAAAATCAGGGATCCCGGCCCTGGAGGGCCACAACGTCTGCAGGTTTTTTGTGTATTTCTTTCAATTTACAATCCTGTAAACAAGCTGTATGAACTCTTGAGCCAAACAATGACTCAAACTAACCATTTAAGTGCTGAAATGGACCAGGAAGGAAAGCACAACATAACCTGTGGTCTGACATCCCTGGAAATCCCTGTGAGTTAAATAGGGCCAGGTATTATACAGCTGAAAAGGCCTCTTACCTGGCGCAGGAACTTATTGGCGATCAATGCATCAGGTGACACGTCCGATTGGTTGCAAGTAGGACACGTGTGCTCCTCTGATTCGAGGAGGCTTGTCCGTACACCTGTAAACAAATACAACCAGATATGAGATTGACTGAAGTTACAGTCCGTCTCGCTGCTCACCACTCATTACTGAGACAAATGCCTGGATTCAATAAATTAACATTCGTCCGTCGATTTCAGTCTTAACTCATCTGCCCCATTACCTTAAGTGGCCCCAAAGCCTGTATAGCACAGTAACAAGAGGCAGTTACAGTGTAACTGCAGTGTGTGTACACGTTGCTCTATTGTACCTGAAATAGTAAGAACTGCATTTCAACATCTGAATGTTAACCTTTGCATTTTCTTACGTTTTTTTCCTCCTTTACACCCAAATTTGGAATGCCCAATCATGCCCACGCTGCAACGCACATCACATCACAAAGGAGTGCTCTCCTCCAAAGCTTGTGATGTCATCACACTGCAGTGTGTAAGCCAGACTCACACAAACCTGAGTCAGAGGAAGACCCTTAATGCGCAGCTCAACAAGAACTCGCAGACAACAGATTAAACAGCTGATATCCCGGCCCACTGAGTCCCTCCCATCCCTGAGGCAAGCGTACATAAATCTGCCCGGCTCACGGCCACAGGCATGGTTTGGGTTTTATACCAGACCTTGAGCCCTTATCCACGCACTACAGCAGTGCCTTAACAGAATGATCCACCCAGCAACCCACACTTTCAACATTTTCAATTTCAGATCGCGGTTGTGGAGAAATTGACTGCCGAAAGGAAACAAACCCGCCAGCGTGTTTTTACAGTTCTAAGCACAACGTAGCAACGTGCACTGCACCCAGCACTTCAGTTACGCAGATTACACACTCTGGTACTGAGGCCACCTGACGCAAAGCGGGGCTTCGTTTAGACTCTCAGGCAGGGAGACTCACACTCGTCGCAGTAGCTGTTCCCGCAGCAGGGAATCACCACGGCGTCGGTCATCAGGTCCTTGCAGATCAGGCAGAGCAGCTCGTCCGGCACGGGGTCCTCATCCTCCGAGGAGGAGGACTGCTCCCGGGGGAGGAAGGGCGGCTTCTCCTTCTTCCCGGTCGCGTACGCCTCCCTGGAGGGGGGGTGGGTCGAGAGGAGACGGAGTCAGTCATTTTAACACACACTTTGCAGAACAAACCCTACTGACAGGGGGAAGGCCCCAAAGAACACTTTACAGTAGAATTTGGTGCCAATTCCTTTCCTACTTAAGTCCATTTAATAAAAGAATTTAAATTCAAAATCAAATTCAAAATTTTTTCCCCAAACACCACAGCCCCACTTAAACCAATGAATACAATTTCCATTTATCTTCTGAATCTAAATGTAAATGTACCCTTAACCCCATTTTACAGGACTTTGGGAAGAGATATTCACTATGAGACCAGAGGAAAATCTAATTGCAGGTAAAGGCAACCAAACGTTCACTGTAAAGGCTAATTCCCACCGCGGGAGATAAAGAGCTTTTTTCTGTGGAAAGTTAGAAGTCAGCGGGGTCAGACAGGCCGACGGCGCACTTACGCGTCGATGGTGGGGATGGCGTAGCGGCCCGTGTTGGTCAGCATGGCGCCCTTCATGCTGGGGTCGTCCACCTCGGTCATGAAGCTCCGGGGGATCCCCGTGCTCCTCCGTATCCTCGGCGGCGCCTCAAAGCTTTTGTCCTGCTAACACAACACACAAGCTTGCATTGGAGCCCCTGCCGGCGTCAGGCCGGAAACCACCACACGAGCCAAGATGGCGGCCACCCAGAAACATCCCTTTAACTGCACACACACACACACCATCACTTCGACTTCCATTTGGGAACTGCTGGATACATTGAACTGACATCCATTTTTAAAAGTTCTGACCCATGTCTCACACAAAACTGAGCATTCCTTTTTTTGCAACCAAACGTACAAAATGTCCTCTTACCCCATTGGTCGGGCAGTTTCGTATGTAGTGTCCGTTCTTCCCACAACGAAAACAGGTATAGTTTGGGGGAGGGGGTCCCACCAGCCTCCTCATGTAACTGATCAAAATGGCAAAAAATCATTAAAAACACACCAACCGAATTGCCGAGAACTCAAAATTTTGCCCCCGCTTCCCCCCTTTTCTCTGACCATTTGCGTACTTACTGAATGGGATCATAGTCATGGTTAGACTGGGACATCATAGCTCTAATTTTGTCTTCTTCAGACGCGTTTGCCTCAGCAAGGTTGGCAGTCTGTGCGATAGGGCAGTAATGATGTCACATAAGTCTTAAGGATTGGGGTGGGGGGGGGGGGGGGGGGTCAAGGAGGGGAACAGAAAACACAATGTAGAACTACACCTAACACAGAGCCAGCGGTGTGTGCACGCACCCCATCCTGTAAAGAGCAGATAACCTACCCGCGCCATCCGGGAAGGAAACACCATCACCACAAAAAAATAAATGGAGGGGGGGGGGGAAACGCAGGCGGAGCCAAAATGAAGTCCTTTTCAGGTGACTAAGCCAGAGTACGGTAGTCGGTCTGCCCTCTCTTTTGCCGTGAGAAGTTCGCACTGCAAATCCTCACCCAGGGGTGTCAGGTTACCGCTCCCTGTCCCGTTACTGCCCGTTGGCCTGCAGCCGGTGCCAGTTTAATTTTCTGATAAAACGGCCTCAAATCCAAAATCCTGTTTTAGCCCATTTTAAAGATATTTCAGGCCGTTGTTTTGTAATTATGATGGGCGATCACTCGATTGGAGCTTGGACCTTAAGAGGTACGTTGCAAATAAACACTTGGGAGGATGAGAACTGGCTCTAAAAAACTGAGCATTTCTTTAGAAGTTACCAGAAGTCCTTGTGAGAGAAAGCAACAGATAAGCTTTTGTTAGGGGAGGGAAAACTGCCAATCCAAAAGCCAAAGAAATGCAGCTGAACCTACACACGCACTGAGGACACGTTTCAGCGTGTTTTATATCTCACACTACAAAAATACAACTGCCTCAAGCTTGCAGTGCTCACTAACATCAAAGGTAAACATTCATACGCCTTAAACCTTCATTGTAGTTATGCATCGGTACATACCAGTTAAACCTTGCGCAGTTACCCACTCATACAGAAAACAGGTCAACTGTTAAAACGGTTTATTAGCCAGACCCACACAAACACTTGGCTTTGATCACAATACACTTCCCGTTTTACAGTATGTGATTAAAGCTTTCACTGCATTTAGGTGCATTTACAGTGAGGGCTACACACATTGTATTACATCAGATTTAGTCATTTTACAGTTAATCGGCTCACAGGTGGCCCGAAAGACACTTGTAAAAATACTATAAAAAACGCTAGTTAAAATGGATATAAAATATAAACACATTGGATAAAATCATTGGATTTAGATGCTCACGATGAACAGCAAACAGCATTACAGCAGCATAGCACCCAGCTTTGCTTCCATGCAGTTTAAAGTTCAAATAACCCTTCTGTGAAACATGCATGGCAGCATTTTACACACTGTAGAAAATGCAGTCCTTTTTAAATTAGTGTATAAAATGCATCCTCCCGTGTGGCACATCAGTCCAAATGAACGACTCAAAACTCTTCAAATCTTCCTCACAATGTTAAAAAAGCAGTAAAAAAAAAATGAAAAAATGGGTTACGGATGTTTCCCAGTGGAGGGAGAAAAATAAAATAAAATTTTAAAAAAAAGGCTGCGTCGTTCTTCCACAGCAGGGAAAAATTCACCATTGTGACATTTTGTCAGGTGCAGGCAAAATTCTCAGGTAAGCAGAACAGGGAGACACTCTCCCATCTCTTCTTCTTCCATCACACCCCCCGCCCCCCATTCTCAAACGGGCCCCAAACCTTTTTGTAGCACTCACTTGAACATGAAGGGGACATTTGGGTGATAAATTGCTTCTTTCTTTCTTTTGTACACTTTTTAGTCGTGTGGCGTTTCGGAGTGCAAAAGGACTGCCCCCTTACAGGATGAGGCATGCACACACTGCGTGGCTCACGTCTCAAACAGCACTGCTCCTCACAGCAGGGATCTCAACCTCAGGAGCACCACAGCGTCTGCTTATTTCTGCCGCTTGCTTTCAACCAGCTCCCAATCTCGGCCTTTGTAACAAGTGTGCGGCCAATCTATTTCTTAAAATGACAATTCACTTCCTGAAGGGTCTTTTTAAAAAAAAAAATATTTCAGTAAACTGTCTAGACCAAATCAGTGTATGTTTTTGATTTGGTCTATACAGATTACAGAGCCAGTTTCACAAAAACAGATTAAGCTTAATTCTGGAATAAACTGAGTTTTGTATAGAGAATCTCCATTACAAATTAAATTTATCCCAGGGCTAGGCTTAATCTGTGTCTGCTAAACAGGCCGGCAGAGGTTTTAGACCTGCTGGGTTTATTTTTGCTGGAATATGGGCTTTTGGGAGTTTGTTCTTTAAAGCGAGAAAATACACTTCAAAGCAGCTGGTACAGCAACATTTGTCTCCAGAGATTAAGTGTGTATATTACCTGATTATTTAAAAAATATATACGTTGTCTTATTTTCAGACATTTTATTTTCATTTTGGACGAATATCATAAGATGTATTTATTTGTATGTACGACCTCTGGAAACATAACACTACCGCACAAGCTGCTTTGTAGTTACTTGGTGTATTTTCCCCGCTTTAAACTGCAAACCACCGAATGTCCCACACCTGCACTGTAAACCTGTCAGGCCTTCAAATTATCCTTCACTGGACATAAACTGTCTGAGCCAGTCGAAAAAAAATATACATTAAAAATGGACATAAAACTACTCCAGAAAGTGAACTACAGCTTTAATCTCTGAAGTGCTGAGATCACTGCTATAAAGGATACTGCCCAGCAAGAGGAAGTGAAGTGGTAAATGGTCACAGAAAGTCACATGTATAATGCAGGCTATTCCCACTAAAAATCATGTGACAATAAAACTTTCACACTAAACAAGATGACAGCATGAATTCAAACTTTAAAATTAACTCCGCAGTTCTCAACTTTCACAAATCTAGCATTTACAACTGTGTTGTATTGCTGGTCAATATTCTTTCAAAACGAGGACACCATTGTGGGAGGAAAAATAAAATACCCAAGTGAATCTAAGAATATTTAATGTGCATAGCACAAACCCTGGATTCATAAATAGTCATTTGAAAGAACACTACAGGTAATCACGAGGGTTGGGGGCTCAAGACAAACATGGCCTGTGGACCCATGATAAATCATTACGTGCAGAAGCAGAACAGGTACAGTCCTCTGCATTTATTTACAACAAATGAAAAAAATACATTCATTTTTCACGGCATACACAGCTATTGACAAAAGTGGCCTTAAGAAGGCACATTCCATGTCAAAGTATAAACTGCTGCTCAATTTGACATCAGAGTCAAATTATGAACAATTTTCCAGTTTACAATTCCAGAGTTGCAATTTGGTTAGATAGAAAATCAACAGAAATAGGGGCACAGATGAAAGTTTGGGAAAACCTGCATTAATGAGCACTCATGTCACAGAGGCCCCACCCACCACCCCAGAAATTAAAAAACAGACTACTGTTGGCTTCTGTAAGGCATGACCGGCCCCGTTGACAGAATTCAGACGACAAATGCTAGAGCTCTACAAATGAATGGCAAAAAAAAATAAAAAAACTACAGAACAAACCAGGTCTAAAGAAATAAACAGACAAAAGCAGTAAAGGGGTATACCTTAGAGAGCTGGGCCAGAGAAATAGAAGTGGCAGAATCATCGATCTGTTTGTGGGAAAAATTAAAAAACAAAACTCAAGTTTAATGCTATGACAAGGCACAGATTAATGAACAACAAACATACAAATATTTAATTCCACATCTCGTTAGTCTCGTTTTTTTTTTTACATTTCCAATTTCATTCTTCACACTCATACGTGGTTCAATCGGTTATATTAGTCAGCATAATTGTTGAATAACACAGATATTACTTACACCTTTCCCTAATCAAATGAAACACTTTACCCAGAAGTATTCCTCAGCTATGAACTTGGCAAACGTCTTGATTACTCAGACAGACAGTTTACCCTGTCAAGCGCTACGTATTTGTTTCACAGCATTTAATGCTTAAAGCTATATTGTAAAATTCTACTGAAGCTAGCTGGAAACTGCAGCAAATTTCTAAAAATTAGAATGGGACCTCTGAACTTTCCTAGTTATGCTATTAGCCACCAAAATATTGTGCAACCCAAAATATTCACAAGAATCCTCAATCAAAATCATACTTCTTATTTGCTGATGAGAATTGGCTAATGCAGGAGAGATAAATAACTCCACTGCTTAAACAAAATGTTTACAGAAGAGTTTACAAAGAAATTACACAAATCAACTTAAGTAATTAAGAGATAAGCAAAATACTAAGAGGTTTGGACAGTCTTCATGATCTACGCTAAGTTCAGTATTGTGGGTGCACATTTAGTTATCAAATTGGGGTAGTTTGAATTCAATTCCCGCCTATGTCGAGCAACTATATGAAATGGGTGGCTTGCCATTAAATTAATTCAACTTATGGCTCACGGTTAACCAGCTCAGAGAAAGGCATCGCTGTACAGTCAGTCACAGACGTTAGACGTGCAGTCTGAAAATGATGGCTGTGCTAGCATCAACAGATCACTTGGCTGGCAGCTGATTTCAAGGTTCATTTCACACTCATACTCCTGCATGGTATAGAACCTAATTTTTCCAGTGATGAGCTCTGTGCAAGAGGCCAAATTACTCACTTAAAATCCCCCAGGGCAGGCGATGGAGAGAGCTAAATGTCTCACTGAGCTCCCTCTCTCCCAAAAGTGAACACACAAGGCCTTGCAAGAGGTGCTCAGGAGTTGTAGACACATATTTTATTGACAAAAAAAAATGGTTGCGTTCTGCATTGTACAGAGTACTGATGGAACTGGTGAACTGGGTTTTAACAGTACACTTGTCAAATACTCAGAAACCAACCCAACAATATACTCAGTAGAAAACATCCATCTGAACTCTGGACTTCACCTATGGTTTCATATAAGGCACTTAGCATTGAGGGTTAAATTACTTCTAACAGGAAAAAAAAAAAAAAAAAAAGGATAATGCCCAGACAACAAAACTTGTTCGGAGGAAGAACATGTCCCACACACTGCAATTTTACCCAAAACACACCAACAGTGATATGGAAGAGGTCCAACACTTGAAGCAGACTTTGTCATTCCAAAGTGCTAAGGCTCAAACAATGGAGCACCGCAGTTTCTCCACATTGACAAATTAACAAAGGTCAATTCACACCGGGCTCAACAAACAGCATGACAGACGAGAAAGGGGTGGTGGAAAAGAATAATGCCCAAATCTATGTGCACAAATGACACTGTTCCTCCTGCTGTGGAGACCAATTTAAATAGTGCCACACACACACAAAAAATTTTTTTTAATTGCACAATATTCTGCTCAATTTTGACCTCATATGGGGACTAATTATTCCATGAACATAAAGAACTTCCCCCACCACGTGCAACTTATTCAAATTAGTCTTGCTTCATGTCGGCAGAAGATTCTGTTGTCCAATGATAATTGGCAACAATAAATTAACAAAATTCAAATGGGAATAGCATTTGGAAATTCAATTAGAACAGAATCTGGCTTATACCAGAGCTTGTGTGTCTGGGCTGGTGTGAATTAGACCTTTAAAAGCAGTCAAATGTTGTCTTGACCATTGCAGCAAAAACCATTGATCTAGCAGTGCATTCTGTTTACATGCACATATTGACCAAGTCCAGTCACCGTGAGACAGAAATGAGTTCCTATAAGATATCGTTGGTTGTTTGAGCCTCAGCAAATGCTGATCCATCTTGCACATACAGTATAAACACACACACACGCACACACATTGTCACAAGGTAGGTTTCCCCCAGGTCCTAGGAATACTGATGTGCCTTATCGCAAACTCCTTATAACATGAACAGTCAAAAACCATCTGTGTAATACAATGTAAAATTAAAAAGGTGCGACTCAAAACATTTTATTAGAGAACAAAAAAATAAAAAACAGTGTTTACAGATGTAGCACTTGTAGACAGACAAGCTTAGAATACGCCACCATGTTCACTGGGCATCCAACATGATCTGAATGAACGTACATTGACCTGTACAACAGATTCTTTATAAAAGAATTTTTTTCAATATGAAATACAGTGCAGCACCGGCATGCACAAAGATTTATACAGTTGCAATAATTGTGCAAATACGAAATTAAATGCATTCAGCAAATGATTCACATTTTACAATGTTACAATATTCTATCACCAAAACTTTCACAGAATATATTTTTTGTATTGCATACTAAAATTTCCACTGGAAAAATTGTGTAAACACTGGTTAGAGGCAAACACCAAACTAAAGAAGAAAAGTGTGAGGTTTTTTTTACATACTGCTTTTGAAGGTCCACTTGGAGGCTCAGTGCGATCACTAGAATGCAAATTAAAAAGAAAAAAGAAGAAAAAAAAGAATATGGGTTAACTTCACCAACAAACATTCCAGGATTCCAACAGCACAACATTACTCAATGCATATTTGGTAACAGTGTACAAGGAAAAAATTTAGTGACCCCTCCGCCCTAGTGTCCCTGAATGATAAGGAGCATCTTTAATGCGAAACAAAGGAATTGAACCACACCAAAGGGTTAATGGCAGATAGTACTTACATGACAAATGTTTTGCTTGCAGATTTGACCCCTCCAATAGGTATTCTTCGAATGATAACAGATGAATTCTTAGGAATGAGGGCACCATCATCAGTGTATTCTGTAAAAAGATTTGCAATCAGTGATAAAATGTTTGATTCAAACTTGTGAAATACCTTGTCAAACAAGTACCAACTAGCATATCAACACAAAGTGGTAATTATGCACAAGATCTTTCTTCCAGTGGTTTCCAAACTCAGTCATGGGGAACCAAATGGTATGCTGGTTTTAATTACAACCAATGTGTTGGCTAATAAAGGTTGCTGAAAACATGTTTATGTTCTACTCAAATTTTTTTCTTCAACTTAATTTTAGCAATTTAAGTTTGGCTTGTTTCCACTGGCTTTGGATATCATGATGTGTACAAATGATTTTTGATTCAATGACAAGGTGTCCATGCTTTCAGAAATTTGTAACCTAATCGACTTCACTTGCCAGTCTATACTGCATTCAATCAAAAATGTTGCCACCTTCAAAAGGAATCTGCACATTAGACAGAATCAAAGCATTGGGTCGCCACTCCCCAGCAGCAAGTTTGGGAACCACTGCTTTAATTCGTAACCCATACATATGACGCCATAACACCATATATATATATATATATATATATATATATATATATATATATATATATATATATCCAGCTGACGTCGTCTTAGACTGCCTGGTGCATGTACATCAACCACGTGAAAACCAGACTTAGAATGGGGGTCGATTCGGCAAGCCATTGGCTAGCTACTGATGAGTTTGCAGATAGTTAACTGCCTAGAAAAATTATAAAAGCCTGCGAAATTGGAAGGGCGGGCAACAGTCTAGTAAGTCGAGCAAGTACGACGAAACCATACACTCGACGTTATTTCCAGACACTGTAACCAAATAAGTGCTACGACTTAATCCAAGTCCAGGTGACGATGATTAGTGTGGCGAGTACTGCCGGTCAACCAATTTACTATTAGCAAAAAGGCTAAGCCGGCAAGAGAAGTCCCTCGAGCGCCACGTGTTTTACTAGCTAGCTAAATATTCACACAGAGCAAAAAACGTTGGTCGGCTTAAATTAGCCAGTTACTCTCCCTTAAATCTACAGTTGACGCTAGTTTCATATTCCAAGAATTTTATATTAGCTCGTGTGATATTTAGCTGGCTAGATATGCCAAGTTTGTTAGCTGAGCTAGCTAACGTTAGCTAGCTTCATTGTTGCACGTGCCTCAAAGACACTGGGAATGATTAACTAACAAACAGCCAAGTTAGCACCAGGTAACATCTTTATTTTCAATTACATTTCACGTATACGTTCGTTATGCATAGAGTGGTGGGGAGTAGAGTTCAATTCGACTCCCCGCCAAAATACAGCTTTAACATAAATCAACCGTAAACTGAAAATAAACGGACATGAACCCGGACAGAATCAAGACTAGGCAACATAGGCTAACGCCGCAGGGAACACTGTACCAAGAAGCTAACGTTGACACTGGCGGTAATCATTTCAAGCCAATAGACAATGTCGTTATGTAGAAATCGATCGTAGAAAAACGCCCATGCCTTACCTTCTTTCGTCTGGGCGTTGGTTATCTGCAAATCGCAGTCAGCAGCCTTGAGTTTTTCGCGGCCCATGATCTGGCGCTTGAGGTCACTCAACGTGATATGTAGGCCATCAAATGTGACCGTGTCATAGTTGAGTTTGGATGAAAACTTATAATGCACACAAGACATTTTTGAAGCAAAGTACACTAATTTGGGCCTGACAAGAACAGCAATGTAAAAACAAAACTATTAAAGTTAAGTTTCCCTTTTACTAACTTAGCTAACTAGATGGAACTGTAATTAGCCACTGGCTAGCTAGCTACTTAAGCGTAGCTAAGCTATAGATATCGACATAACTGCCTATAGCGTGACCTTATGGCTTAACTGAAGTGGGTAAATGCAGGCTATCCGAATTAACACAAATATTGGAAACTGCAACCTTTACCAACTGCAAAACGACAATCTCAAACCAATTCCATTATTTCAGTCCGTCACAGTATTGAACAACAAAGCAACATAGAATCTTCAACTTGCTTCAAAGGAAAATGTCCAAATCGTTTAAATAATCGAGGATGCTTTTTCCAACGCCTTTTCTGCCAGAAAGTCCCGCTGGTGTAGCGTTAAATCGTTTAAATTAAAGGGCGACGCTTTCCCTCAGAGTCCGATTAGAGGGAGCAATTCCATTGCATGGTTTCGAAACACAAGTCTGTCTTCACGAACGCAGAGTCCCAGAAGGTGATAAAAACTGAGGCAAATATCCAGACGAAATATGCGAAACGAAGCAAAGTCCCTAATATCCCTCCAAGTCATCCAGTGCATTCAGGTCCGTGGTGATAACTCCAGTGACTAAGTTAGATAGCTACCATACAAAGAAAAGCAGTGAAGAAAAGCGGCCTAAAATGGCCTCCCTTCCTCCTCACACCAAAACAAAAACGGCTAGCCTGAGCTAGCGAAATGGCGTTTCCGTGTTATACACCTCTTTCATAACTTAACCCCCGAAACCCCCAAAAAACGTTCCTGTTAGCCTGAAATAAACTACAAACTGTGATTAATAATATGTATGTGCACTTAGCTCGCTAAATTACTCAATAATATTTTTCGCTGAAGTAGTCTGTCAATGTGTTTCCCGGTGCGATCCCGGATTACTGCGCGGACCACACTATGGCAGAGCATTAAGAACAGGGTTTCCTGTTCAAAGAAACAGGGGGCACGCTGCGCGTTAAAACGTCAGCGCAGGGCAGCGTGCTGCAGGTGGAATTTTGAAATATTGCTAGAAAATGTTGTGTTTGGTGAGTTTGTATTTATGATTCGTACTGCGTGTTCGTCTGAAAAGTAAATTAAAATATCCATGCCTTGTAATGCAATTATTTGACCAGTCATTCTTCTAACAAAATGTTCCATATCAGTCGCATATATTTTGGTATAAATACAACGATAAAAAGAGTGGTTTTATCCCCTAGTCCACAAAAATCACAAGAATATTCTATATCCAATATAAATATTCGTAAAGCATATTTAACTGGAAGTACTCAATTAAAAATTTTCAATGAAATGTCTTATTTTATTACTAACACAAAATCTGTCACAAATCATCAAAGCCTTTTTCCTATTTATGTTCCTTAAAATAATCCAAAATAAGTTACCCTTGAGGAAATGTTTCTTTCATGATAATATTAATAATATTTTTATTTCAGCATTTATTTTCATAAATGCTAATTTCACACGTGAATAAGCTATTCCAAATAAATATATAGATATCAGAATCATTGTTAATTGATTTCCCCACAAGCTGTAAAATTTCTCGAGGTATAGCATCAAACACGATCGTGTATTTCTTATGTGTAATTGGTACCCTAAATCTACCTGGAAATTCACAATATGTTAGCAAACCTTTGCATTTAAAGGTTGATCGACAAACAAAAAAGACTATTTTCGGACCATCTTTTGAAGTAGAGAGATTTATTTCTCTATTGAATATTCTTGTTATTTCAAATAATTATATATTAGGGGGGAAATTATGTTTGTAAACTATAATGTCCCAGCCAGCTTCCGTGGTCTCATCCTAATTCACACAGAAAATGCCTAAAATGATGAGTCATTTGAGCTTTTGAGCACCTTAAATGTACTAGCGCACTTGTTAATCGTTTATAAAGTAGCAATGACATCAGTAGTAAGGAACAGTGTTTGCTTTATAAATGTCTTGTGAAGTTACTCTTATAATGAAGTTTGACGTTTATATTGCATTGCGTTCGTTTAGCAGACGCTCGGAACCAGAGGGACTTATAATGCATGCTCAAGCTTTTCAGTTTCAGTATTGTTTTGTGGCATTCCAGGAACACAGCTAAGTAGTTTCAATTAAGCAAAGTTTTTTCAATTAAACTAACTTAATAATCAATCAGCCACGGCTATTGTCTCTGTCACAAAAAAAATATTTTATCTTCCAGTCAATGTACTGTTCTGTTTGCTTATGTGGCAGGTCATCAAAATGTCGTCTTTGTTTTCTCATCAAAAAAGATCTTGCATCTTTTTTTCAGGATTTCTGCAGTTTCCCCTCTTGTTTATTTATTCATTTATTAATTGTTTGCTACTTATGTCTTGTTTCATACCACCTGTTTGGTCAAATGACTGTATGAGTTTTTTTGTTTCTGTTGTTTTGTTGAGGGGGTTATTTTTTGTCTCTGCTTTTAGCTGTTTTACAATCTTTATTTTGTCTGGGCTCTGTGTGGCCACAGATCACAGAGACTCAAATAAAGGGACCTTAAAAGCTCGACTCCTGTATCTTTTTAATAACCAACAAAATGTTCTTCTTGAAACACATTTTATCCCCAAACATCACTTAGCCCCCTTCTTCCAAAGAGTGTGTTCCCAGCCAGTGCTTCCGTTCATTCTCATACAGTCCTCCAGCTGAGCGGCGCCATCCTTGTGTCAGAGGGGCGCACTTCGTGCACAGCTGGTATAGGCAGGCTGCCAGCTACCCATATCACTTTCCAGTGATGTTTTTATTTTTAAATATATGTTTTATTTTGCAATTTGGCATAGCCAACTGTACCTCTCAAGTTACAGGTTCTACCACCCACATATTCTGAAAGGACCAGAGTAGAGAGCAGATTGTTTTGTCTGGTCTCATAGATTTTTGAGGAAATCTGAAACTCAGAGTCATTCAATGATTCCAAAACTTCAGAAGTAATTAAATCTTAGCTCAATTTCAAGATGCAGAAAAGGTCAGCGGTACAGGAACTGCTGCAATAATTCTTTTTATTTTAATTGAACACTGAAACCTGTTTTAAAGTATATAGTAGTCAGTATAGTTCATGAATAAAAAATAAGCTTTATTTAAACATGGTAGACTACACATAGACATACTGTGCATAGACATTGTGCATATGAGATGATCATGAAAATGTGAAAAATGTGTGATAAATCCCCCACAAAATGTAGGAAAAGCAGCCAAATTTTGAATTTAAAACCAACCACTAAAGGAGATCAAATCAAACTCCTGGAAATTGATTCGATGCAGGGGGAAAAAATTAAATAAACATGCAAATATATTGAAGAGAATAATTGAGGTCCACAGGCTGTCCATGGAGCTGCTGGTTGATCTTTCGGTTTTTGAACATTCTCCTCGTGGGAGATATGGGGGGGGGGGGTGGGGGGAGGGGGGGGGGTTTGGGCTTGCCCTCTTTCCCGCTGACATTTTAATTTGCCTGCAGTTCTGCCCCGCCACCACGTCTGGCTCCCCTCTCCCTGTACATGCTGGTCTGTGGAATCGGCACGCAGTACCCGCTGCACAGTCCTACTGCCAGGTAAGGACAACTTCGCACCCCTTTTGTACGCACCGGGAACAGAAAGAAAAATAGTGAAAATGTGGACGAGGACAGGGGGGGAAAGCGGTGCCACATTTTGCGCTGCTCTCTATTCTGGAAGGTTCACTGTGATTTTTGCGATTGGCACAGTCGTAGCCGTGGCCAAATGGGAGAGGAGAAGCTGAAAGAGAGAGAGAGAGGGGTGGAACGTCTAGACAGATGCTGGTGTATTTGTGTCAGTACTTCAAGGCTGCCCGAGCGATGGCTTGGCAGTGAGAGGATGGTACGGTGCCAGCACCGCGTCCTATCCCCCTCCTCCTGATCCCCCTCCTCCCTCCACCAAGCCTTGGCTTTGTTTTGGGGGTTTGTGTGTGTGTGCGGAGGTGTGATGGCATGTGTGAGTGTGTGATGCTCTGCTGCATTGTAGACTGGCATATCCCTGAATGGCATGGAAGAAAAAAATAGATGTGTTGCAGATCTTTTGAATGCGTCTTGGGCATGCGCACCCCAGAATGGGTCTCATTGATGCGCTCCCTTCGACCACTTCCTGCGGTCCGGGGCGATCAGCGTTTTACGCGCAGGAAGAGCAGAGGTGTGGATTCTGAATTAGGCTCTCGCATGGTCGGAACCTGGACATCCACCCATTTCCTGAACTCGTAGTGCTCGGGAAAGCATCCCAGAACTGTTGCGGTGGGAACGTGTGAGTACAGTATTGTCTTTGCAGGCACTCTTGCGGTACGTTCCAAAGCCTTTCCGAATGCACCGTTTACAAACGAGGGATTTGTGTGGCGGGAATGTTCCTGCGACATTCTCTAGTACTCGTGTTTGTGAGGGGCTAAGGCAGCTGCCTGAACACTGTGCGTCCCCCCTTAATGCTACGGCGTATGCACTGCACAGCTGAACGGTTGAGTCCACTCAGTTTCACTTCTTTCACTGCTTTTCCCTTTCTTTGACTGAAAGGTCAACTGATGCCAAAGGTGTGCTGATCTCCATTTGTGCCCCAGAAAGCTGTCACCCTCACACTGCAGTGGATCAATACCTTCACCGCTCACCCAACCAAGCCCATTTCTGACTCTGTTACAACAGACAAAGTTTGTTTTCGATATGTTATGTATACATACGGAGAGCTCCATAATATTTGGGACAAAGAAATTCTTAGAAAAGAATTTTAGATTTGTAATCAAACAATTCACTAGTGGTTAAAGTGCAGATTCTCTGATTTTATGAAAAGGTACTGTATTTTTTCATGTTGGTTTTACCATGTATAAATTACAGCATTACTGTAATCAGAAATCAGAAACACCTAATGGGGGTCTAGGTATAAAAACGGATGTAATTTTAACCTGGTGAAACCAAAGCGTATTAAAATACCTTAAAATAAAAGCTGTGAACGTGCACTTTAACTGCATGTGAATTATTTGATTACAAATTTGTGGAGTAGAGCCAAATCAAGAAAAACATTACGGAGCTAACTGTATACTGCAGCAATATGTCCATTTTCTGCCCGCTTTTCATTCTTTAATTCCACTTGTCATTTTTGTTGCCCCTTTACTTCATAGTAAAGTAAAGATAAGAAGAGCTATAATTGTAGCAATAATTGCTAACTTCAGTTCTGAGGATACTATAAATGGTGACAGTCTGGAAGAGAAAGACGGCTTTTCAGGTTTAACATGCAGCACTTGGATTGCTGTTAACTGATTAAGCAAGTAATCCAGAAGCAGATAAAAATGAATTAAGGAAGGCTTCAGTTCAGTTACAGAGGTTTTACAGTTTCATTATGAACTCTCTCTAGTGCATCACTTCAAGCTGGTTTTGAGGACCATCTCATGAGAAAATAAAATATATATCAAATGTGCTTAACCCCCTCCAAGGTAGCACAAAAACTGGCCATAAAAATCTGAGTGAACTCTGAATTAAAGGAGAGGGCCATGTGGAGGAGGGCTAAAGCTAGCAGTTTGAAGGCTTTTTCCACGAGCGGCAAAAGGGTGTGTGAAATGTGGCCTTTTTAAACATAAACAAAACCTGTGATTCACAAAGGGGTTTTTAAAAGCACACACAGCACAAACCAGGGTTGTGTTGTTTCAAGTCTTAAAAGGGCCTTTTTGAAATTCTCACATGACCATTCGAAAATTCTCCATTCAACTTCTAAACAAGTCACAGGGACCACAGCATTGTCCTGTTTTGCCTGGTAACTGTTTTTGTAACTGTAGTGACTTGTGTGTATTTTCATGCATTGCATTATGGGTGCTATGAATCAAATTCATACCTGGTGGAAGAAAGTTAAATCATATGATATCTATGTGTTTCAGAGTAGCTTTATCCTAATTGCTATTGTGTCTTTTTCTACAGCTCAAGCTTTTGAACAGGATGTCAGATAAACAAACAGAGAGAGAAACCACTTCCACAATTGACTGTAAGTACAGGGTCACTTCTCCTGTGAGTAGAGAATTCACATTTCCATTTTTTATTCTTATTCTTGTTTATTTTATACATTTTTCAGACCTCTCTGTGTTCTGTCAAAACTGTCAAAGCATAAAACAAATAGTGTCCCCTAATGTAATTATTGAAGGGTCATCCAACCATTTGCCTCACTCACTCAGTGCCGCTTACTAGTCGACACCATAGCCGGTCGACACCTACCATCTTAAACGCGTTTTGTGTTTGTTGACCATAAAATATGAAATAAATAGAACTTGTTTCAGGAGCGGTCAAGTGCCTAGAAAGTAACGGAACAGTCTACTGCACAATGTGCGCATGTTGAGTGTTAACGACCTTGCTGCCCATTGAATTGTTGAATGTAGAAAACCGACGTGTTTAACAATCAAAGAAAACCTCTTTGGTCAGTTTTTGTGATCATGAATTTAATTATGCGTTGCAGGTTGTGAAACGATGGCTGCTTTGGTTCATAGTCAGACGGGAAAATATTTATTAAAATTGTAGCTATTACATATTTCACAATCTGCTTTTCATATGAATTGTAACGATCGTTAAAATGCTATCGGGACAGTTTTATTTTGCCTTCAAAAGTCTGATATACCCCATTCACTTTAATGGGAGATCCAATATTTTGCAGTCAATGTGAGCAGTAGAGGCATGCTTCCGGGGCTTCCCACGCGTGGGTTAGCTCGGGGTTAGCTGTAGCAAAGAGACTCGAATCTCTGGCTGTAGTCTTTATGTTTAAATATGCATGTCTATGGTACACGGCGGTTTTAAAATTCATCTTTGGACTCGTCAATGACCTCTGCTGTTCACTTTGTGAAAGTGCAGGTGAGACGGCTCAGAAGCAGAAGCAAATAATAGAGGTTGCATGACCGCATTATACTGTATGACATTTTGTTTGCCACCATCCTCCATTTTTGCAAAGCAAAGTGATTTAAGGTGACATAAGTGTTGTCTGGTGTCCCCGAAATGGTTAACAGATGGCCGAGTGCTCCCTGATGCATTATGCATGCGTTTCTCGTGCAGTGCCTGGGGGAGCTCTCCAAAGCGACGCATTGTCTGAGCGCGCACTGGCGTGGTGCGAGCTGTGGGCGCGAGCTCCGTTGTGTAGTGTGAAGTTATGAGCTCTTTCTTCTCTTCTCTCCCAGCGAATTTGGCTGGCGCTTCCGTGACCAGCGGAGTGTGCAGAATTTCAATGAGCCTTGTCTGGGGGCTACAGGAGGAGGGGGGTGAAGAGAGAGAACGTGAAAGAGACAGACAGGGAGTAAGTCAGAGGTCAAGAGAGACAGTGGAAGAGACTGGGGGGTTATGGAGGGAGAGAAAGAGAGAAATTTGAGACATAAAATGGGAGAAGTGTGTATGTGTCCAACAAAATTTGCTTGGATGACAAAAAAAATATTGCAAAAATGTAATTGATTTTTTTCAGCGAATGTCTGTTTTGGGGTATGTTTCAAACATAGTAGAATATATGGTTCTTGACAATCTTGAGACTAAGACTACATGTCTCCTACAGTGGACAAAAATGAATTGCCAGTTCTTAGCAGGATGTCTCCAGTAATTGCTCTTTAGATCCTTGTGAACACGTTTGATGGTTGATTCCGTTCACACAGTCTTTGACAGGCCGACTGCCTACTGGCTGAAGTGCTTATTATGCTAACGTGACATTTTATCTGAAACACAGAAGGTTTTAATAAGGAGCTCTGTTGTGAGAGAGTGATTGTTTGAGGGGTTGGCTGAGGACACAGTTTGTGCAAGTGGGGGGAGGTGTTGTGGGTAGAGACAGGAAGGGTGAGAATGGTGTACAAACACAAAGGAGGACTCTGGTCAGCTAATGCATGCCAGGGAATGTAAGGAGTAAGCAGCGGGGTGTGTGTGCGTGCCTGTGTGTGAGAGAGAGAATTTCTAAATGACTAATTTCAATTCCAGCAGCACACAGCCATGAAGATTACATTTCACATTCATTAACAAAAAGAGGACTGAAATAGTGATGGTATTATTCCACGTTAAGCGTGCGCATTAACGGGCATGATGGTTATGACTGATGAATATTAAAATCTCGCTACTTCTGCATCTCACTCCCTCTTGCTCTCTCCGCATTTTTCTTCACAATTGCAGTACGCAACGCACACTCAGCGTTAGCTTGATTGCTTGTATAACGGTCGTAGCAGCAGCATCGGGGGCTATTTTGAGGTACCTGACCTTAAAATATTCAGAAATCAGCAAGACTTATGTCGCTCTGCTAAGGTTCCGATTCCAGAGTACTCCAGACTTAGTCATGTGATTGATGTCCGTGGTCATGTGACAATGTGGACCGCTGCTGCTGCTCACGGCAACATGACCCTTACCTGCGAGGTGAACAAAAATATATAATTTCAAGACTAAAACAGCTTTCTCGGCGTAGTCCCTACTCCGTTGGCTGGCTGAAGGCAGTTTCACTAGCGAAAGGTCATTGCTAACTGCAACGTGTGCGAAGCTGCGGCAGAGTTCCCCTCAAGAGTGTGAACACCAAAGCTCTGCGCAAGTGTCCCATCTATCAATTCGGTAAGTTAATTGACAGTCTGAGAAATTAATCTTCGCTGCGTCCTCGCTGTTACATAATAAAAAATGCTAAGCACAGCGCGTCGTGTAAATATGCATTCTGTATCATCGGAAAGCTTCTATAGAGCCATATATACTTTGCCAGTTTGCCTAGCTGCAGAGTGGTTAAATATTGCTTTTTTCTTCCTCTCTTTTTAAAAGCCATGGTTTTTATGGACTCCGTTGTGGGCAATTTAATTGGCTAGTCTCCTCTTTCTCCTCTCACTGTATTATATTTCTATATGTTTTATATATGTTTCAAAAGTTTGATTGCTCTTTTTGGAATGTGTTTGTGTTCAGAAGGAATGATCTGAATGTCATGTTTTTGCGATGACAGTTATAGTCTGGTATATAACTCTCCATTTGCTAACGTCCCATTTTTTGTTCAGTATTGGCCAGTGTTTAAAACTGTAGGTTGCAGGTGTGCATTGTTTATTGATTGATTGGCCCAATAAATAATAATGTTTAGGATATTAGAAGATATTTGCCTCGAGAATTTGACTGTCCAAAAAAAAAAAAATTGTTGAGAAACTTCCTTCTCTCTCTGTAATGGCCTTGCTTAATGAGGATGGTGCTCTGAACATTGCATTTCTTAGTGGGGGAGCTACTGAGGGTCTGATTTCAGTTGTGAAACTGAATGGAAAATTAGCCACCTGTACAGTGTGTCACGTTGCTGTCTCCCCTTGCTGAAAGGTCGCTCTCTCTCTCTTTCACTCACTCTCTCTCTCTCTCTCTCTCTCTCTCTCTCTCTCTATATCTATCTCTCACTCTCTCTCTCTCTCTCTGTCTCTCTCTACTACTAATTTATTGTCGATAATGCAGCCATCTGATACAGAATATGGCACGTTAATTCTGAAATATGTCACGTTATCAATGGTTTGTTGTCTTGATTGACACAATTGAGCATGTGTATTAACTGTGGTAGTATGAATTGATGGGTTCACAGGGTGCAGGTTCTTCTGAACTGCTGACAGGCTCATGATTGGACTGGAGTCTTTCATAGTGCAGGCTGGGAATGCCTTTCTCTCCAGCAGCGTGCAGGCAATGTGTTTGAATAGGCACTGGAACATTCTTACCATGTATGCGTGTGTACTAGCAATTAAGATGCAGGAAATGAGATTTGCTTTCATTTAGGTGGAATTTCAAGAATTGTTAGTCAAAAGATGTTCATTGGTTAATTGTGTCTCGCCATGGCAGTCACATATGTTGTAGGTTGGGCCACCATCTGAAGCATGTGACCCACAGGGATTGAAACTTTCATCACAAAGGTATCCTTGTGGGGACCCCATAAGGACCCGACTAAGCGCAATCACGTAACTAATCCTGCAATAAGTTGTTAATTGTGACTCTTATAAAAGCTATTTCTGTCCCAAACATATGGAGAGGAAGGAAAGTAAACAGGGACCAAATGTCAAACAAAAAAAGTGTTTGAGTGCTCCAGTATCCACCCGCCACACTGCACCACATGTGGATTCACTGTGTTCTACGTAGTTTCCAGTATCCATACACACACACAAAATAACAGTAGATTAACATTCGCAACCTCAAAAAATCAGCCGTTGTCTTGTTGTGTGGAGGCCGGTACTGAAGGGTGATAATCTGTCAGCAGGACATAGGAGAGCCTTGATTGGAGGATCAATGCCATCCACAAAATGTTGCGTTTTGAGTGCAAACATTTAGCTGAAAAAAAGTTGATTATCTTAAATTTTGTGCATTTCTTAATAAGCACGTAATCAACGATGGAGCGGGCTCCCCTACAGAAGAGCTGAGGCCGTAGCACGTGCTGGGGGCTGTTGTTGCACTTAAAGTAGCCTAAATGTTAAGGAACTGGTCAAATGAGCATGAGCCAATTACACTGTGCTTCTAATAATAGAACAAGATTCAGATCTACAAATAAAACTCCCACCCGAGCCAAGCAACACAAGGTGGGGCGTTTGTGTGCTGCAGTGTCATACCATTCACATTACCTCAGTTCATAATCCAGATCTGAGGACCGGAAGATCTGCACAAATGCTGGTGTGCTGGCACAGGGGGTTGTTGTGTGACTGTGGGTCACAGCTAAAGTTCACCATGGGACATGGGAAAAGCCTTGTTGAATGTGGTCCACTGTTCTGAGAACAGAGAAATAAGAATACATGAAGTGAACAATGAGATTGAACAACTAAAACTGAATGCCAAACACTGGCTTACCAGCATTGTCGCACACAGCATTGTCAAAACAACAAATAGCCAACGTGTCAAAACACGCAGAAGCTGCAGAGAAAGTGACTGCAAGGAGCAACCCCAATGCACTCCAAAAAAAAACCTTATTTCTTTCATTGGCAAACTGCTTCTGGATTCGATTCTAGGATTTGAACAAGAAGTGTTTCCCCATACTTGTCAATTGCAAATTATTTGCACAAGAAAACAACACTGCAATGGCACTGGGTCATTCTCGGAGGTGAAAAAAACTTCTAAAGATTAAGGGGATACTTGTCCATGTTAACTTAATTGATGCAGAAAGATGTGTATCTTAATATGGACAAGTTTAAGCCAAGTGTTGTCAAGCAATGACAGTGGGTATAAAAATGGACCATTGTTATTGAGTTCAAACCTTTCATTTTTGTTTATTTCAGTTGATCTGTTTGATGTTTTAAATAGCCTACACCTGCTACAAACTTAAATATATGCTGCAGATTTAACTATTATAAATGACTTCTGTTTATAATTTTTTGTTCAGGTGATAGTAGCAGGTATTCAGTACTATCCAATGTATGATTTAGAGTGGAAAAATGGGAAAACTGAAGTCCTTACTCCAGTGTTAAATATTTAGGTGAGACTGAATGAAATAGTTTTAAAAGGCTGATGGGTTACAGTAGCCAATCGCTGACAGACAGTACATACTAACAGAGCTTTACGACAATGACCAGAATGCTCCTGAGAGAATGCACTGTTTGACAGGAGAGTCTTGATATTCATGGACTGCTTATGTCTACAGGAGTCCAGTCACAAAGGGGGGCTATTAAATGGCAGCTGCTGTTATGACTGCCGTAGTCAGTGGTGTTTAGATTCTCTGGAAAGAATGCATGAATGAATACACATGCAGGGGTCTATTTAGGGGGAGAGAGAAATCCCTAGAGAGAAACAATGGCCTCGCTTAATGGGGAGGGTGCTCTGGACATTGTTTTCCTTACTGGGGGAACTGCTGTGGGTCTGGCTTCAGCTGTGGAACTGAATGGAAGCTTAGCCACCTTCCGGCCTGGGCCTTTCTGTGTGGAGTTTGCATGTTCTCCCCGTGTCCACATGGGTTTCTTCCGGGCACTCTGGTTTCCTCCCACAGTCCAGAGACATGCTGGTAGGCTAATTGGAGACTCTAAATTGCCCATAGGTATGAGCGTGTGAGTGAATAGTGTGTGTGACCTGCGATAGATTGGCGGTCTGTCCAGGGTGTATTCCTGCCTTTCGCCCAATGCACGCTGGGATAGGCTCCAGCACCCCCTCCAGTCAATGGCATCACAAGGGTCAAAGGTCATGAATGACAGACAGGGCAGAGGAGAAAGCTTCTGGATGTGCAGAACCCAGGGAAACTGGCCTTGCTTAGATTTAACATTTTTTCCATTCATATCACTGTATATACACGGAAGCATATTTAAACAACGCGCCTGGCACAGCAGTTGTGCTCCGCTTGGGAATTAAGCTTGTAAACGTCAGGTTAAAATAGGCCAAGGTCCTGGCTGTGATGACTGACTTGAAGAGTCCAGAACAGAAAGGCTGTGTCATCACCCCTCCCCCCCTTTAATTGGCTGTGTGCAATGCTAAATGAGCACTGAAGTGCCATAATGAATTCTCCTGTATAATGGCTGCCCAAACACCAGCAGCTTCCAGATAAGGTCCCTAATCACCTTTAAACGAGGCCACAGTGAACAAAACGACGTGAACGAATGCTGTCTGCCACAGTCTCCCCTCAACAGTGAACTGATACTGCCTCTATCTCCCTACAGTCATTTGATAACATTGTAGGCTTGACCTATTCAACTGGCGATCAAGGGGCCAGATGCAGCTCATCGGTGACATAATTTTCAACCTTTCATCGCTGACAAGAAAAAAAGTTCTTTTTCAGATCCATCAGAAATCATGAGGTCAAGCATCAGCACAGTGGCATCATACATCCCACAGAATAATAAGTAATAGCCATCCATATTTTAAGAAGACATCTGCTTGCGTACTTATGAAATTAGTTGACACAGAGTTCAATAGCAATGTTCATGGAAAATGTCTAAATGTACCATTTTAAACACAATCTAGCTCCCGGGACGTAGTAGGCCTGGCTATAGACTGATGTTGTATACACATTGTTCATAGACATGTAGCATGGGGATCTCTGAGAATTTAAAGTGATAGTGTTTGGTCAGGCACACTGAGCATCCATTTTACCAGGGCTTCCGCAATCTTATCAGAGAAGAGCTGGTGTGGGTCCAGGCTTTGTTCTAGATGAGAATGAAAAAAAATCCTGGTTCAGCTCATTTAGCTCACTTGTTTGAGGGTGAGGATTTGCTGATGGGTTGAATCAAGTGTTTTAGTGCTCGACTGATCCCAAACCTGCCCTTCTCCAGATGCAATCTAACACCCCTGTCTTATATTGTTGTCTTAGTGTTCAAAGGCAGTGTGTGGGTCTGTAAGAATATAAATTCCCACAGAAAATGTTTGTAAGGGCAATGGACTTGAGCCATTATTTCACATAAACACACAGTGGTATAATTAGGCGCAGCATGGCTGTGCACAATTTGTAATAAGCTGTAATGACTAGTTATATCAGGCTTATGACAGCCTTATGATTTATAGAATAGAGTGTTACCTTAATTTATAGCCCACAGAGGTAAGGCTGGCACATTACACAAAATAAATTAGCCGTTTAAAAACAGTTTTAATAAGCATTATCACTTTAAATAATCAGTGCTCAGTACCTGCCACTTTGGGACTGGTGGGGAGACAATTTACTTAAATTTAAGGTGGAGCAAAAGACAAACAAATAAAGGAGAGAAAGACTAAAAGGGGAGGGGGCAAATGAGAGGGCAGGGAGGGGCCAGGGAGCAGAAATTGGGCCCTTATGGTTTGATGTGTAAACAGTGCAGGTTCATTAGCGGAGTGTTTCACACAAAGACATAAAGGAAAGACAGAGAGCGACCCCGTTGTGCCCCACGAGTGACACCACCATTCGGGAGCTTGTTAGCGAGGGGGGGGGGGGGGGGCACAGCCTCCACTAATGATGTAACCATGTGTCACCGCTCGTTGCCTGGTGATTTATTCCGGGTGCGTAATTGACTGTAGCAGACTCGTCCTGGGTAGAGTGGTGTTAGGTGTTAAGTGAACGCAGTGGGGAAAGGCCTGCACGCTGTGCTCAGAGAGGCTCGTTGCGTTCAGGCCCTCCGTACCGAGCGTGTTTACACTGGCCTGCGGTAGGCTGTAAACAGGCCCTGTTTCAGGCTGGCCAAACGCCTGAGTCCCAACAGCTGTTAGCCAAAACCCAGATGTAACCCCCAGCAGTTTGCTCTTAAGATTCTACATTTTTCCACATTGTTGCCAATATTTTTAAAACCAATTTTTTAACCTTCCTCACAGGCACAGTTTCCATTTCTGCATTTTTGTGATTTAGCAGACCCGCTTAACCAGAGAACCTCACAAAGCTTAGGTTGTTTTAGAGTACAGTACCTTTATACAGCTGGATATTGACGGAAACAATTCAGGTATCTTGCTCATGGATACAATGGCAGTGCCCCACCTGGGAATCAAACCTGCAGTCCTATAAGCCAAGCTCCCTACCTGCTATGTAATACAGCCTCCCAGAATTAAGGTGTTATTCCCCCCCGCCCCCCCCCCCCCCCCCCCCCCCCCCCCCCCCCCCTACGCCACCCACCCACCCCAGGATGACTATGGTTTCCCTGGCAACGCTGGAGGATCCTGCTGGTCTGAAGAGCAGCTGTCACGCTGCTCATGTTACCGCGCTGTGCTGTCCTGGTGTTACCTCTGTCTTCGTGTGCAGAGCGCAGCACTTTATTTTTAACCTGCCGCTGCACTCCTGCACTGTACCGCGGGCACACCGCACCCCTCCACCAGTGGCGCGGGCCTAGATAACGAGCCTTCTTCTTTCCTGAGAGCACCGCAAATAATTACACGGAGCTGCCCATTTGTTTTATTTTATTTTTTGCAACATCCGCCAAATCCTCCCTTTCCTTTCTACATATGCGACCCAGCTCATTCAGACCCTTGAGATGTACCCAGTGGCCGACAGCAGTCCTGGCCTTGCTTGACTCCCTGCGGGTGCGAAGGCCCCTCCAGCCCATTCAGAATGCTGCTGCTTGGCTCATATACAGTCAGCTATATTATACGCATGTCAGGCCTTACCTCCTTCCACTGGCTACTTGTCATGGCACAGATAGAATAAAACCCTCTTCTTGATCATGTCTCCTCTCTATCCTGGCCCCCCTGAGGTGTAATGTGCTAAAAAAAATAATAATAATAATAATAATAACAAAAAAATGTATTATTGTTATTATTATAATAATGCTAATTATAATAATAATTTTCATCATTAAAATAAAAAATGACAAATTGTATGGATAATACAATAAGGGCATTGAGCTAGCTTGCCTGTTTGCTTGAATTATGAAGTGAAAGCTACTGTACGGACTAAGAAGCCGGTAAATATTTGTAAATCAAATGGCTTGGAAAATGTCACCGCGCGTCGCACAGAAACGGCAGCCTTCTCAGTGTTTGACTTTGCGCTCGCTTCTCTGGATGAGCAGCCGGAGCTCTGTGTTTGGCCGCCTCACACCTGCGCTGCCGAAGCGGCGCTGCATTATTAATCACCGGCGCGTCGCAGGAAATTACTGTCGGCTGTTTGCGCAGCGAGCGGCCTCCGCCAGAAGTGGGTCGCCTGCAACGTGATCGCCCGCGTTAATAAATGATGCGCCTCCCGGGCGCTGTGTGCTGAGAAAACAAACCTAAAGGAGTTTGTGCGAACGTGTGTGGGGTGGGGAGGGGGGGGGGGGGGTATCCATTTTTCAAGGAACCATAACTACTGTGAATATGGAATATATTGTACAGGATTCCTCATTAGGAAAAAACCAGTGTGCCCAGAATGCCACCTATAGTCTATATTGTGTTATGCTTTATGTAGTGGCACTATTGGGAAACAGGAAGGACAGATGGAGCAGATGGAGCATATTACAGACATGCTAAATAGGCCTGCTATCTTGCCTTGATGCGGTGTGTGGTTTATTGGGATGACAAGCTTTTCTCCAGGGCTTTATTCTAGCCGCAGTCCCTGACCTTTGACCCTGCTGATGAAGCATGTTTCCGGAATGTTGTGTAAGGTGCACCTGCCACCTGAGAAAACAGGCAGGTCCCTTTAAGTGAAAGAGGAAAAAGGGGTCATGCCAAAATGCTGCATTTCCATTGGCTGTAGATGTGCGCAGGGCAAGCAGCTCAGCGGAACTTGGAATGTGATTTGTGAAAAATGTTTACATGTGGGTATGAAAGCAGTTACAGCCTGTCGGTTTGCCTGGGCGTCTTACAGGACCTGTCTGTCTCCCTCCTGTATGCACCACAGACCAGGACAAGGAAGATAAGTTTGGTGGAGAGGTGGAGTTTGGATGGCCTAACTGAAAAAAAGTTCAGAAAAGTTCAAATGACTAAAGAAATTGGACACACTGAAAAAATCTTCAAAAATATAAAAAAAACTTTCTTCTTAGTCATTTATCTGTTTTGGGAATGAGCATCCAAAATAGAAAGTGTTTTGGTCCTGGTTTTAAGTGAACTACTTTGATGAGAGTTAGTTTACATAAGAAACAGTAACCATACAGGTGGTGAACACCTGTATGATAAATGACTATGTGAAGTCATTAATGGGGTGTTGGGCTATCACGACTGGTTAGTGTGGCCTGGATTCTCTGTGGTAAAGACTCCACCCACATCTGGAATTCTGCGGGAGGAACCCAACACCGCTCTTCCATGAGAAAGTAAATTAACTGAGACTTCATGGATGGAACAGTAAAATGATGTCAGATGTGTCATTTCAGCATGTCCCATGAAAATGTACCATGCCTTACACACCGTTGCTTGTGGAACATCAGCAGGTTGAGCTATCTTGTTTTTGTGAAATGCTCCACAGCAATCACCCCTCTTTAAAAACGTCAACTTTTTGGGGGACAAAAAAAAATTGTTCACCCGGGGATAGATGGCTGGGTGACTGGGATTATCTGAAAAAATACTCCCGAAAACTGCAAAGTAAACGAATTTCCACAGACTGGCACCTGGTGTCTGCAGAGAAAGATCGTTGCAGCGTTATTTAGGGACTGAAGAATAGCCAGGCGGGCGTCTGGTAGAGAGGGAAGCACGGTGCGGACGATCCTGCGAGGGGACGCCTTTGTAATTAATTTAGCGTGGCTAATCACCACATTAGCATGCGCCGCGATCAGGCCTGTTTATTTACATCTCCCGCCGAGTGCCGTCACACTCCTCAGATGGCCGCTCCCCTGCGAACCATTGTGACATCACCGGAGCGGGCGCTGACTCATCCTCATTCTTGGAATCGGTGTCCCAGTTTTGGAGAATCTGATTGGCAGTTCGCAGCAGTGCTGGCACACAGTCATTTGGATATTTCTCGGGATTTGTTTGTATTTAATTTTGATTTCCTTGTGTGAGTTCTTGACACAACAAATAGGCCTATATCAAACATGCCAAACAAGTTTTTCTGCCCAGATATATCCCTTGTATTAAAATGGTCTTAATTTTACACTCAATTCATGGTCATAGACTAAAGTATTGTCTTTGGATTTGGTCTGGTTCATGCAGCCTTTTAAATATGTTTGTGAGTCTTCTTATTTCATTCTTAAGTACAAGCTGAAGTACAGCACTGCTATAGATGGGAGCTGCAAATGCAGTTGTATTAGGGTGCCTAATCTTTGGGAAACGTCAGCCTGTTTTGCCCTTTAAAGCAAAAAATATCAGACGTTTATTTGTAAAATTCAACATTAACAACAGAATTGAGCCACCAAGAGCTCAAGGAACTTCTTATTTTAAGCAGATGTCCCTCCACACACATATGTATCCCAGTTGTGCACTGTACTGGCCACACAGCACTGCAGGAAAGGCCAATGATGCTAGAAGAGAGGTGTATCTTATAGGCTGTGTACCCCTAGTGTGACAATGGGAGGAAGTTATCTAGTGGTAACCTGAGGAACCCAGGTTAAATTCAGCCCACCCAGACCTTGGCTGTACAAATCTCCATCTCATCTCTGAGAGAGAGAGAGAGAGAGAGAGAGAGAGAAGGATGGTGAGAGAGGGATAAGGATGCAAGACACAGGGAGAGAGACAGAGAGTAAATGAGTGGGAGAGAGAGGAGAAGGGGGAGGGGGGGAAGAGGAGAGCCCACGAAGATCCATCACGCTGTGGGGAAAGGACAATGATGAGGGCAGTATGGCAGCCCAGTAAACCAGCTGATCGCCTGAACGAGGCTCCGTATCAGCAGAGAGCCCGATAAGCAGAGCTCTGCTTCACTTACTGCCCCGAGCCCCGTCCATCCCCGGGCCCCTCTGAACCCAGGGGGATACGGGAGGAGGCATGAATATTTAAATGAGCATCTTAAAATGCAATAAGGAGTGAATCTGCCTGTCACTCTGAAGGTCTCCTGTCAGCCAATTCCCCAGTGCCTGTCCCACCTACTTCTGCTCACCCCACTACCAGCACCACTGCCACCTCCATTCCACACGGTGAATCAGGAGAGTGTGAATTGTGTTGGGACCGCAGAAATCCGATTCTTCATCACATCCTGAACCTGCTCGGCTGTTGCCAAGGTAACGGTTATCGCACTGGCCCACTGCACACAAGGTTGGCTTTAATGATTATTTGGCACGATGCCAGGACAGCAACCTCAACCTACATACAAGCACGCAGACACACACACACACACACGTTTGCCTGCATACAAGCAGACACACACTCATGCTTATACACATACATGCATATACACATACACATACATGCACACAATCAAAGCTATATATACACACACATCCCTCTCTCCTTTCTACTCACAAACACACACGCACACTCTGTCATGTGGCATCCTAGCTGACTTCTCATGCCGCATGCGTCTGTCTCAGAGTGGAAACATTCAGCTCACTGTTAAATTCACCTGGGTTCAGTCTTGAGCAGTGAAAACATGCATGGCTGATCACTTCATACAGGCATTTACAAAATATGTGTTCATGTTCACCATACCATATAAGCATTCAGGCTACCATAGGCTACCAGGGTACCGTAGGCTACCATTTATCGGCAGCCTACATTTGTGTGCTTACATGTGGCCTCATATTCTCCCCCATTAACCCCTGACCCCCCCACCCCCTGTCTCACAGAGATTACCCCCCCCCCTTAAGAAATCTCCCCCTCTGCTCACACCGAAGATTCATGCAGGCGATGAGCTCTGCTAGTTTCTGTTGGCGTCCCAGTAAATCTAACTCTGACTTTTAACATGGCTCATCCTTTACTGCGAGATGGGATGGATCTTTGAGTCTGGATTCAGAGCAATGGGTGTGTGGAGTGGGATCAGTAGGCAAGCACTGTTCCTTGCTGGGGGTCAGGGGTCACTGCAGGGGGAGACAGGGTCAGGTGACCTCATCTTGGCAGAATTTTTCCTTGATCCTCAGTCTTGATAGCATTTCAGTGAGATAGGGAGAAGGGGATGGATAGATAGATAAATAGATAGATGGATGGATGGATAGATGGATGGTCTGGGTCAGAATCAAAGTGTTTCTGGCATTTCACCATTTGGCTTTGCTATTGAGGTGAACAGTGTTTGGTGCTGGGTGTCGGATATAGGTAGGTGTTTGTGAGTCCAATACTGAGGAGTCAAATCCGAGATGCAGCACAGAGCCTCTCTATGCCGCGTGCATTTAATGATATAATACTCGAAGATGTGTTCCCACCCCTTTAACTGCTTATTTGTATTTTGCATTTCCTGCACATTTTTCCCATTTGCATGTCCTCTGGGATTTAAAATTCTCCCGACTGCCCGTATCCAGCATGACAGTGTGAGACAAGCACTTGTCTCCCAGTCTCTGTCTGCTACCGCATCCTCCCTGCATTCAGGTTGCCAGAAGGGGTGGAGCACAGGGGGCAGGACAGAAACCGTAGAGTTTTTTTTAATTTCCTTTTTATTTCATTTCATCTATATTGAGTTTTATTTGTACTGAGCTTCTCGCAGAAACACTGTCACAAAAAAGCTTGAGGGAAGATGGAGATGAATGGGAGAATGCTCCTCAGCCAGGTTGAAGGCCACTGTCCTCTGTGGTTTTCCGGTGGTAAAAGCCCACATCAGCTCCTTGTGAGAACCACGGCTCCACCCGTCCTGAAGGTTGGGTGGGGCTGGGGGTTATGATGTTAGAGCATCAGTTGCCCTCTCATTGCTGGAGCTGACCAAGGTCACAGGATTATTTTTTTGTTGTCGTTTGTTTTCTTCTATATCTTAGTGGCCCTAGACAGATTTGAGTCTAAAGACTAAATCAGCATGGGCTGATCACCCCACCCCATCTCGCCCGAAAGCCTTGTGATTTGTACTTGTTGAATTGTGGGATTGCTTGGGCTCAGAAGATGTAAAGGTCCAATTACCTACCATGAAGTCTCAGCATTGTGTGAAGCAGATGCTGCAGCTTATTATAATGACACAGTGTCCTTGGACCTGCAATTGAGGGAGGTCTCAATAGGGGTGGGATGAGGGGGTAACAATACATGAACAAGTCTTATTATTGTTGGCTGGCATGGACTGTAACTTTTATTCATATTTTTTCTTTGTCTCCTGAATTCACACAAGACTGACAAGAGACTCTAATACTGATATAACACTCGTCTTCACATTGCCCTGGAAGGTGTGTCCTATTGTCAGTGTCTCCCAGGAGACAAACAGCTAGTGATGGGCATGTGAGGCTTCACAAACCTCAAAATGAGTGGAGCTATCATGTGGTGTCTGCCTCCCTTGAACAAGTCCCTTTTCAGCAGTCTTTTGGTTGGCTGATAAAAAATTTTTATTCACATTAGAAGTAAAAAAAATATTTATGAAATAACCTAGTTTCATATTGTACAATTTATTATTTGATTTATGCTCAGAGAATAGCATTCAAGTAAGTTTTAAACCAGAATGTTACTGGTTACTGGAAAATGTGATGGCTGTTTTTAGGGAAAACCTGGGAGCTCCTGACTTGTGAGAGAAGCTGTAAGTTCAGCCTTGACCTCCTCTTGCCCTGCCACAGAAATCATCCATTGTTGACTTTAAACTACCCAATGCAAAGACCGCTGTGTCCGCAATGACACAATCACGGTCTTGTTGAAGTCTGAACGGCTGCCCGCAGGGCTCCAGTGGGTTTACTCGAGTGCAGGTCAGATTTCGTGATTCGGCCATCTTGCATAAATAGCTTGCGCCGGCAAGACAAAAACATACATACGCATGGTTGGCTTCAGGATGCAGAGTGTAGAATGTTGACACATACCACAATGAACTATGAACCCTTGGCATTGTGGATGGCCAGTCCACGTACTGCAGGGACTGGGGTTGCACCTTACTGTTCTGGGGCTTTGGGAGCCGGAGCGAACTAGCACGCAACGCCCCCCTCTGAAAAGTGTGCAGCCAGCCGGTCAACCGCCGCATATCACTCGCCGTTTTGGTGGGTACATCGGTGGCATGGGGGGGGGGGGGAATCAAACACCACGGCCTGTGAAAATGCAGTGGGAACTGTGAATGACATGGTGAGGGTGCTGAACCTCCACCGCCCCCCCCCCCACACACACACACACATACACACAGGAACAGGTGAGGCCTTGATGACTTCACACAGGAGCACGGGGGGCGGCCCAGGGAGCTCAAGGCGCAGCGGTGTGCGCTGGCCCGTGGAGATGGCCAAATGTAATTGGCTGGAGGCTGAGGCGTAATTCCGGCCCAGGCTGGACAAATCCATTTCACAGCTGGAGAGTTCTCCATCCTTCACCGTGACCAGGGCTGTGTGGTGAGAGACGGACTGGGATAAGAGAGAAGACTGTGTTGAAGGGGAGGTGAGGGTGGGGGTGGGGTGGGGTGGGGGTGGGGGGGGGTAGTAACAACAGCAAAGGCATGAGACTGTAGTAGATTGATAAGGTTTAAAGGTCCTGGAAGCTGAAATCTGAGAATTCTTTGCTGATGCGTGGTTTTAATCCTTTTTTTACATTCACAAATGACCCATAAATATTTTTAAATGATTCTTGCAAAAAATTTTAAAAAGTCTGTGCTGAGATTGGCTTGTTTTCTCTCTTGGCTACATGCCAGGTTTTAAGTGGGCAGGGTTAACTGGGGACAATATATGTCACTAAAATGCTACAACCGGTGAAATCCTTTCTATTTGTAATATGTAAATGATGGTCTTGCCACTTTTGTGCAGGCAAACTAAGTTGGAAATGCCTAAGCATTGCGCCTTATCAGTATGCTTTTTTCTTTTCCAAAAAACGAAGAGGCCTGCAAAAAATGGGTTTAATTTCTGGAGGCCCACGGGCACTCTTCTTGCAGTGCCCACTTTCGTGAGCAGGATTTCACCAACTACTTACAAAAACAATGTGGCTTTGCTAAAAAGCTAGCACTGGTGCATAGTGCAGTGCCTCCCCTCCCTTCAACTCCCTAACTGTTGCTGCTAGTGACACTCCCTGTGGTCACAGAACAGACGCATGATGGATCAGTACGTAGGCCTACCATTAGCTAGCGATAATTTTAATAGCTTTCAAGCTTAGACATGTGGAATTAAAGTCTTTGCTTATTCAGGTGTAATGTCTGTAGTTTGAGACTTATGTTAGTGTACAGAAGCCCCATGTTACAAGTTATTACACATTGAATGATCTGCAGGTTTAACTATACGATGGTAAAGCCTAGCTTATGTCTGTTACTGCCCTGGACAACCTGTTCTGACCTAACGATAAGGAATGGTTTACATATAACGTGTCTTATGGATATCAATATTAATAAGTGGAGGATACATGTCCATCCTGTCCTTAACTGCTGAACAGGTAATGATAATTTAACAGTGTTTATTATAATTGAATGGTTACAATTGGGTTAATAACTTGAAAGAAATATTAATAAGACTATCAATTGTCACTCTTGGGGAATGTAACCACAATTTGAACCCAGTTTCCTGAAACTTTGAAGGGCACTCGCGGTGTGTTGTGGGTTTAATTCAGCCACGGTCATAGTTAATGTTTGCCTCGACTTGCCCCTCAACTGGCCTCATCTCCACAGATTTGGCCAGAACCTGCGTCTGAATAAACTAAAAAACTGTGACGTTCGGGAATTTACAGCCGCATTTCCGAGCACTCCAGCCTGCTTTATGCTACTGTTTACATACGGGGTGAAATACTCTATGAGAGTAAAATACACTCTGTCAGAGTTGCTTTAGCAGTGAACATTTTCTTGTTCAAGTGTGCTGTACAGAGAAAGGCAACTGGTAAAAGAAATAAATATCCAATAGGGCATACACAAAACGAATAATCAAAGAGGCAAAATTGTCAAAAGAGACAAATACAACTAAGGTAACTGTTTATTTTAGAAAGTCTTGTAACTGGATTGTTTTTGATACCAGTAATCACAGAATAACTTCTGGCATGTGCATGTGTTGCACAGACAAGATAAAAAATGTGTGTTCAAACTAAAAACTGCAAAGTTGGACACGCTCGGTCTGCTGGGTATGCAGTGTGCAGTGCGCCTGCATGACTTTACATGCGCATCTGTCTCCGTCTGCGTGAGAATCGTGATGGGTTGCACGCTGGGAAGGCCAAATCGCTTGTTTGTGCCTGGCCACGTGTCGAGCCAAGTCACATCACAATGGAGCATCTGGATTTCTCTTGGGGGGGGGGGGGGTTCTGCTGGCGTTGCGGGGGTGGGAGGGAGACAGCTCCACTGGCCAGACTGCTCTGACCCCTCTCCCTCTCCAGGAACTCACTTAAAGTCTGTCCCCCGAGTGATTTGTAAAAATTGTTTTTCACTTTGTGTCATTGGCCTGTATATATGTTAGTATTTGTTGGCATGTATGTGTTCTTCCAGCTAAAAAAAAGGGAGATTTTCAAATAAGTGCTAGTAATATTTACTTTTGGAATGTGCATCTGGGTCCATTATGTGTTTTAAAAATGCTTTGGCAACACAGTCCAGTGTCGTGGCACGAAAGCTCATTTGAATTGAACTGATTTGAATAGCGAGCAAGAGAGAGAATGCAAGAGTGAGAGAACGTTTCAGAATTCTCTTCAGCCACACAGTTCTCCTCCACTTAATATTCACACTTCATGAAGGATTCATTTTATCCCATTAGTGTCAGCCAATGGGCATTATCTCATCAACTCAGCATTGAATACCCCAGTTACTGAAATGACTAAATCTCTGTCGTACCTTAATGTCTTGTCCTAGGCCTGTCAGCAGATTATGGGATTTAACTTATATTATTTAATATTATTAGAATGTGGAATTTGGTTTATTCCAGAATTCAGTGTGGTGCTCAGGTGCTCTGAACACACATTTGCTGGCTTGTGTGTGCGGAGGATAGAACGGAGCCAATTACTCTGCGCTGCTTATCACATGACCTTTGCTGAGTACAAGGTCAGCTGGTCATGTCATTCTCACGGCAGTTCAATGCCAGCACCTCCCTATCTGCATGTGTCGGGCGCTGTTAGGCAAAAGGACAGGAGCAACACAGCAGCATTTCAAGTACCTCCAGACCGTAACGCTGCCAGAACAAACCAGGTGCATTTTCTCCTACAAATCCGACATCTATTTTTTCCCCTCGATTTTATCTGTGGTCTCCATGGAGATGAAATCCTGTTGTTCTTACCACCTTAATTCCATACTGCCCCCTCCGCCCCCTTCACCTGCCCGCCCACCACCAGCCCCCTCCCATCCTGCGAATCCAAGAAAAGCCAAGTGTGCAATGAAAATAAATGTGTGACTCACCGGTCCCAGCTGTTTACATTGCAGAAGGAATCTTGATTGGGAGCCAAACCCACCCACAGGAAAATGGGTGTGTGCAGAGCACTCCGGATTCCGTCATCCAATGCATACTGTCGTGCTCCTGCACCGGGAATCTGTGCAAAAATCCCCCCTCTTTTACGCTTGCGATGCCTCTGTGGAAAATAGATATTTTATTCCTTAAATCGAGTTTGCTGGATTGTGATGTTCGGTTTGTTATGGGATTGTTTTTTTTTTCTTCCCCCACACGCATGAACACTCTCTCTTTTGAATGTGCTGCCAGTTTCTTAAATAGCTGTCCGATGGTTTGCCATTTGATAACTGGGTGCGAAAGCGAGGTGATAATTGGTATAAACTGTGTTTTGTTGCATCTGCCTTTAAAAAGGTGATGTACCCATGAGGGCAGTCTCTGTGCATGGTGACTGACGATGGGTGAATGGTTTTTTTCTCTGCGGCTAAAAGAATAAATTGTGTCTGTGTGTGCCCCAGCAAACTTGTGCAGCAGTGAAACGGATGCTCTGGTTGGCTGCATTTTGATACAGTATGAGGACTTCCCCTCACAGGGGTCCTTCACCATGCATGTTTCTGTTGGAGGTCGAAGATAGTCCCGCCCACATTTTCTGGAGAAATTTGCTGTTGGACCAACAAACGTTATACTGACAAGGTGTTTGCTTTTGAACAGCAGATGCACACTGTGGAAATGTCTCATGTAAAGTATTCATAAAAGGGTGTCTTTTGAAGACCCCGTGTGTCCTTTGAAGACTTATTGGACATCTCAACAGTGTACATTAAAGCAAGCCAAACTTTTCCACCTTCAAGTCCACTTAAAATAACCAACCTCTGGCTCAGGACCACTGGACAAATGAACCCCGTTCACCATTTCCCCAACACCCACGACAGGCTGCAAAACAGTGGCTATTTAACATACTAATACATACAATCTGGTCTAAAATTAGGCTATTAATATCTATTTTAGAGATGTTTTAAGTACAATAAAAATGTGATAGCTTACATTATCATAATTGTTAAAGCTTTGACAAATGAATTAAGCCTTTTTTAGTTTAAAGTCAGAAATATGTCATTTCTGAAATAAGGAACTATAAAACATAACTGAAAAGAGAAAATATTTTCCCAATTTGTGCTAATTTTTTAAATGCTTGATATATCTCACCAAACACTTTTCTACTGTTAACCTCTTTATTAATCCAAGTTATGGTACTGGCATCCTCCTTTGCTCTGTTCAGTCCCTCCCTGATGACATCAGTGAGTGACAGAGCACTGTTTGACAATACAGTGAATAGAGGGTTGATGGTGGTTGCTGGGAAGCGGGACACAATGGTAAGTTGACTAAAGCGTCTGCCAACCGAGGCAGAAATAGTCTTCAAAAGGGTTAACAGGGCTGGCACTGTTTTGCCATTGACACCTCTGTGCAACTGCTTTGTCTGCAGAGTTAAAACGTAGGCAAATTCCAGAATGGCCGACGACCTGAATTTACATTGTTGCAGATTTGTTCGTTTATTGTTGTTTTTTCCTTCCCTCTCTCAGTCCGGAATTGGTTCGGTTATTTTAATGTGACGAACACTGACAGAACATAACTCATTAGACTACATAATGGGAATCACCTGTGCTTTGAACGGGCATGTAAAAACTTCTAAATGTAGAAGCGGTGTAACAGGAAAGTGTGCATGCATAAATACGTCAGTAATTTGAAGCAATCGCATTCATTAGTTCAGTGCATAGCTACTTAGGCTGCTTATGTGTTAAGTATTTGAAAAATGTTGTAGGTTGAATTGTCCTCTTGGGTGTAGTTAGTGTTCTGCCCTCTTTTCAGATTCTTACAGTATGTGGAATAAATAAGCATACTGGCTGTGGGTTTCATTTTTATTTAATTATCTTCCTCATAATTATAAGATTTCATTAAATATATCCCCTTAAGACTTTATAAAAACCTTAAAAGGCACGAAGTGTTGCATTTCTGAAAAGATAATTTAAAAAATTTGTCAGGAACGTGTCGAGATGGATTCGGGTATGGTTAATGTCACAGTAAAGCTAACAATCGGTACCCTTTTGTTTTCACTTATGTAAACCACAAAAGGGCAGAAGCAAGTCTTTAATCTAGTTTCCAGAAGTTACTTTTTATGACATAGGCTGCCTACATCAAGATTGAGCAGTCTGGGGGTTGTTTCCAGAATCTTACCCCTTTAACATAGCCTTAATACTTTGTGGAAATGCCATGAGCATTCCCCATTATATTTTGCATGCTATTGGGCATACGATATATAATTAAATATTGTACTGAATATTATTAAATAATTAAGCTATATAAATGTCAGTTTAACTCCGTACATAATGTGAACTAACATGTAGCACAGGTAACAATGGTGGAGAGGTGAACATCTAGACATGAATAAACATGGGAAAAGTTATGGTTCATCTACTGTCTGCAGCTACACACTTTGAGTTTCAACTTCATACTTTTCAGAAAGAGAAAGTGTTCCTTGTTAAATTACACGAGGTAAACTACTCACAACAGCATCTAAAATTAACGGAGTGTTAATGCACCATTTTATACTTTGCCCGTGTATTGTAAAAGTAGCAACGAGAATGCTAGTATTTACTGCTTACTGTTATTGCGAGGACCATTTTGGGACAGTTTTTGGCAGGCAGAGGAAGCGGCCCGATGAGCCGATCGTGTTCTCTTCCTGTGCTAACACTGCACCTCCGAAACACGGAGAAGGAGGGAGGGGGAGGTTAGCCAGCCAGTGAAGGAAATGGCGACTATGCAGAACGACTGCCTTTCCTCTCAAATGCTGCAAAGATACTGAATTCCCTTCGCCTTACTGTTCACTTTCACGTACTCCGTTGCACTTTAAATTCGTGAGGTAAGTGCACAGCTTTCTATACTATATTGATTGCTATATATATGCATGTTTTCGGTATTTTAAGTAATAGGCTACTACGTGACGGCGTCCTAAGTAGTGGTGCGTAGTTTGAAGCTAGACCAGACTGCTTCTGGTGTAGCTCGAATTGAGTGACACGGTCATATTGTATCCGAAGTAGCATGCATTAGCAAGTAACTATCTTTGTAGCAGTTAACAAATGTTATAGATTGATGTGCACAATCTAGCCAGTAG
Organism: Anguilla anguilla; assembly: GCF_013347855.1. Lineage (NCBI taxonomy): Eukaryota > Metazoa > Chordata > Actinopteri > Anguilliformes > Anguillidae > Anguilla > Anguilla anguilla. Next base: position 11,419,097 of record NC_049217.1, read on the forward strand.
CTAAATTATTCATTTGTGGCTAGAAACATTTTTATTTCTGCCATTCACGGCAGTGTTTACTTTCATAGCCTGCATACGTAGCTGTAACAATTAGCCACTATATAACGCAGATCGTTGACTAGTTGAACTGCTTCCGAAGTTGTGTCGCTGCGTAACTAGCCGATTAATTAGCTAGGCAAAGCTGAGAAACTGTCAAAATTCGACATAGCTGCCTTGGGCGATAAGGTTAAGCTAGCAGCAAAGTCCGGTTAGAAAAAGCAAGTGCCAAACGTTCTGTCATCATAGTAGCTAATAGGTAGAGGTAGTGTTAATGTCTGGAATGGAGATATGTTTTTCTGTAGCTGTTGCTACGTCTGAAACTAAATATTACATAACAATAGCAATCTATTCCATTCGGTGTGATGCAAAATGTATTGTCTTGCTGACCAAATAGCTATCGATCGAGCCAGAAATTATTTATCGTGCTTATTAACCGTTAACTTACTGGCTACTGGTAGCTAGCTGCTTATGGGTCACAACTCTCCACGGCTTGTCTGTGAACGTAGCCTAGTACTACTGTTTGGTCTTACCGTTAAAGATGAAAAGAATATTGCACTGAATCTCGTAACCATCTAATGAAAGTACAGCTTGTAAATGCATTTTCTACGTTACAGTAATCTCTAGGTAACATTTAGATTACTATGTATTTGGTTTTGGGGGGGAGGGGGGGTAGCTCACAACACGCGTTCTTTTCTGGGCAGATGTAACGATCTGTCCTACCAAGCAAACCAGTCATGTTGTAACTTGGTAGTTGCTTAGTTGGCTAGGTAGACCACCGACTAGGTAGCACAATTGGGTGTTTGCATTGCAAGTTAATAGCTAACGTTAGCTAGAAAGTAGTGTTCGTTTAATTTGTCTGCAGTGGAAACTGTGTTGTTCCCCCCTATTACTTTAGCATGCCTGCTAGGGCCGGTGTAAAATCTCGTAGCTAGCTGCATCTACATAATTAGCTAACCCGGTGAGCGTGCTAAGCTTGAATGACCTTGTATGTCAGCACTGGAACACATTAGCTAGCTAGCTAAGTGCGACCTAACCATGGTGATCGCTACACTAACGTCATTGCTATAAGTATCTATCACCGAACGTGATACACTTGACTCGTTATTTCTGAATATACATCTTACTGGTCAATGTTATTGTTTCTGTCCGTATGTTCTTATTATTTGTTTTCAAATCACGTTAAATTACTAACTCACCGGTTCTCTAGTTAACCCTTTAAGATGTATCACAATATGTGATCAGAAGGTTCTTTACTGAACATTCTAATGCTCATGTCACAATCGCTACTCTAGAACACTGACTTGAAATTCTGAAGAATAAAAAAGGATTAAACCGCAAGTATAACGCTTGCTGTGGTGACTCATTGCTCTTGCGTAGTAACTATCGTTAGTACAGTAGTAACGAATAACAGCTAACATAGCCGGCTAATTGAGGCAGCAACGTAATTATTGGTTCAGATTAAAACTTGAGTCATTATAAAAATTTGGCTACACGTTATGTGCTAGATAGCTACACTTTTAATGTTGGTTAACTGTAAAATTTTGTTTTTATTAACATTAACATTATATTGGGCAGACATTGTTATCCAAAGCGTCATAGAATAAGTGCATGTCCAAGGACAGGTCAGATAAAGTACAATTCTATCATAATGTAGCAGCTAAGCTAACCATATAGACCAGCCATAAACACAAGTCAAGTTTACAAGGTAAAGCTATATCTAAGTCAACAAATGTATGGAAGTCTTATGCTAGAAGTGAGGCATGATTACAAGAAATAACTTCAACATCAGGATCAATTTCATGCCTAGACCGCACGCATGCATTAATATCACAGAGACATAATGTTTTTATATGCGTTTCGCTTTTATTTTTATTGTAGGCAGGAACAAAAGTGAAACTTGTTCAACATTATCCCCGGTTTATGAGACTGAGACAGTAAATAACGAATGATGTTCGGTTAGGTACGTTGACAAGTGTATATTAAAACAGTGAATTAAAGCATGCTCATTTCTTGTCTTAACAGAGAGTTGGAAGCTAAAGCCACCAAAGAATCTGAAGCAAAGCAGAAAGAGGTGAGTTAACTCTGTCTTCCCGTGGAAGCGAACACTGTCTGTGTCGTCTGATCTAGCTTGTAGCTGAGGCTGACTATAATGTTTGCTATGCACCTCACGACCCCCTCGTCCTTTGTGAGGCGTGCATGCGCTATAGCGCTACAGACCAGTAGGAAACCAGGGATACTGCAGCTGCTAGTGTTAGAATATGCATTTCCACTCGAACTAAATAAGTTATGTAAAATGTTGAGTTTGCCTGTGTATTAAATGTCCTCTGTTTTGTGCTGTTTCTGCCAGTGTTTGCAGTTAACAGAATGGATGGATTTTGTTTTTCATCTCAGATCTTATGCATAGCTGTGACTTGCCTCATTGGTAGCCTGCCCTGCTTAAGGCTGCATGTGACTGTATTTAAGGTCTGTTTGACATTAAAAGGCATACCATGCAGTGTTTTTTAGCCTGTGTTTACAATCCAAAAATTCTCCTCCTTGGTCTTCAACCCCGCCTACTCACAAGTCACAGACCGGCAAATTCATTCGAAACTACCGGTAAATTTCTTCTATCAATTACAAGGACCCGACATTAGGCTACATTGTAGAGTCAGGACCACAAACCAGACATGTACAAATAATTTGAATCCAGACATTCCGGTCAAAAACCGGACCTCTGGCAACCTGTAACATTTCTTACAGGTCCAACAGAAAAGAAGCCACCTGTGCATCACTTTTCATCCCCGTGGCGAATTTCAGCGGACACCATTAATGAAAATCAATTCCAAAGTTACAGTAACTCGTTCTTGAATGAGCCCTGTCACCTTGTCTTTTTGCTTCACTGTATCTGGGCCATTACATCGGCTAGCTAGCTATAGCAACAAACACTGCATTAAAATCTGATCACAAACCATAGGCCACACCCTCCCCTCCTCACTCAGAAAAGAGTGCCACACCCCAAACACATTTTAGAATAACAAATACAGGCATAAGGTGCACAAATTCGGCAAAAGTGCATAAAGACAGCGAATGCCTTTGCATCATGGACATGTCTTGGCATGGTAATTTTTGTCATATTCTCAAAATCCTGCATAGTATGTCTTTAAATACAAAATGGAGAAGGATTGGATGCCAGACTTTGGGCTTTGGACAGACACTAGTTTACTGGGAGCTGTGCATTTTTAATGGTTTCGTGAATGCATTAATGATGTTTCCAAAGTGAGCATAAATGCAACAGATTCATGGCACATCTCAGTGTTCTGTCCAATAACTCTTTCACATAATCATTTTGTGTGAAAAATAATTGCATCCATGCAGAGGTTTGTCTAAAGAGATGTTTTCATGCAAAATGAAGGAAGTGTGGTGCGGTGCAGTTGTGTACTTGCAGAGTTCCTTGTGGACCATCTGTGCATTGTACAGATAGTTTTTCTATTTTAGTTATACTCAAATTCTATGGCTTCAATGAACATGGCCAAAGAACTCTGGCATGTTTTTTGTTTTTGGACTAAAAAAAAGTTAAAATAAGCGAGTGATGTCACAGTTAGGCATTTCAGTTATTTAAACAGAGTTCGAAGTGCTTTGACAGGTCTTGTTTGATTTTGTCCTTACGGCAAAAGAGGACATGTGCAGGCCAACAAGATTGGCGCGAAGTGTTACTGGAATGCAGCTGTGCTGAAGGGGAAAGTATGTGCATCAGGACCCTGTTTAGCTATATGACAATCTTGAATGGCATCCGTAGCATTATAAAGAAGTTCTGAAAGTGCTTGGATTTTGACCTGTAAAATTAGAAGTAACTTTTATCATTCAATAACGCCAGTGGCCTGTTTTTCGAAACATGAGTTATAAAATATGGTCATAGTGTAAGTGTGATATTTTCATTTATTATTGTTTAGCCTTCTTTATTTGTATTGTGCATTGTAAGATTGAGTCATCGGATTTTGTGCTTTTTTTGGCATATTGAGGACACTGTTATTTGCCTTCATTGTCTGTCTCCAGCAAACATTATACAGCCAACTCTACTGGTCTTATGGGTCCTTCAATTTGTTGTAGTGGGATCTTGTGGGAGATAAACTTGAGTGTACTGTTGTTGGCTAATTGGCTAACCTAATGGCAGCCATTTAAAATAAATTATCAGAATCTTTGTGTCAACTGTGATTCAATCGATCCAATCAAAATGTTTTTGATTTAGGTTTTTAGTGAAGATCAAGTTTAAGCTAAAAAAACTACAGGGCTTACCTCTGTGTTAATGATGTCTAAACATGAGGCATGAACTTCGGATACCCATGCATATGCATCTCCTCTCACCATGTCCAGTGCATAGCCATAGCTATTACAGGGAGAGTAGAGAAAGCCTTGTCTGGGTCACGTGACTGAACGAGGGCCTCCTTAGTGGTGCCGATTGTTCCACATTCATAAACAGATGTCCCTGTCTTTGTCTGCTGGAGGTGCCTCTTATGGAGCGGGCCATCTGGTTAAACACTTTGTAAGGGGTGGGGATTGGGGGGGGGGGGTGCTGGAGGCCTCACAGGGTGCGGAATCTCCACCCTTGGCCTCAGGAGGTAACAAAAACGCTCTGCAGTTGGTCTCCAGCCCCGAGGCCAAAACTGGTACCTGTTTGATGGTCTGTCCCCGAGAGTGATTAGAATCGTTTGGTTTGTTAGTGTTTTATTGTCTTCTCATCACATACAGGGACATTATGACTTTTTTCGTAGAGCCATAGTTGTTGGCTTCCTCCTAGGCAGAAGATTTTCATGATTTCATTTCCAGTAAATGTTTGCAGCTAATATATATTATCTGAAAACACACATGTGAATTCGCTTGTGTGACAACAATGGAATTACTGTTAATGTCACTGGAAATCACTGTTTGGAATGTACCCATACATTGCTAGCTACTTGCAGATTGCTTTTAAAATGTACTTTCACACTCACCTTAATCAGAGCGGTGCATATCAGAGCAATGCTGCATTCAAATACAACCTTAAAAAACTTGTGCCAGAAAGAGCCTATCTTTGTATGATCGCCTGAGACAAATTGTGACTGTCAAAATGGTTACTGCTTTACCCTGCTGTGCAGCCATCACAACAGCACCAGCAGCTGTCTTTTTTCCCCGTCCCTAATGATCCCAAACTGATGAATTTATTGGAGACACCAGAGATCTGTTAAGTTGTTACCTAAACAGTTTGTTACTGTTATTCGTTCAGTGAATTTGACTTGAATTAGCAAGTCACCTAGCTAGATGCAGGCTCGCGGGTAGTATTTGGCAAAGTGTCTTGCAAACATTTTCTCTGTCGATTGTGTCAGTAAAAGTCACAATTTTAATTAATTTACATGGTCTCTTGTGAAGTGAACACATCTTCAGTCTATATATCTGATCTTAGCTATATGGCAAATGCTGACATTAATGGTATATGGCTGTTTAACATTAGCGTTAGTGATTTGTCATGTCATTTTCTGCCATTTCTAAATTGTATCTTGTGCATAATCAATAATGCACAAAGCTAATGTGAGAGCTGATATTATTCTTCATTCACAATATAGGAATGACCAGAGAGCAAACCTCCCTAGAAGTTTACAGAGCACACATTTTGCCTTTGATGAAGTGCTCTGTTCGGTAGTTCTCTGTGTGCCGTTGACAGGTGTACATGCTTTAGCTGCAGTATTCCTGGTCTGCAGGTGTCACTGCACTGTTCACAGTTGTCCATTTCAAATATTGAACAGTTTTGCAAATTAAAAATGCATAAATTAAATAACAAGTAAACTGAAAATATTTTCAATATGTGATGATTCAGTATTGGTTTGTATAGGGCACGTGGATGTTAGCTTTGAAGGTGGCTGCATGTAGGCTATACTAAATAGCATCCTTGGCACAGCGGTTGTTGTACTCGCAAGTTTTACTGTCGAAGATTACAGTTGCAAAAGGCACCTGGAAAAGACTGTGTAGCTTCCCGAATCGAAAGGCGACCAGAAGCACTGTTTTTATACTGACAGCAGCCGGCACGAGAGTCCCAGTCTCTGAAAGTGGCGACGAGCGGTGAAATGAAAGGCTGCTGGGCGTGGAGCGCAGCGGCGTTGGGCAGTCTGCACGGCCCGACGAGGCGGGCGGACGCGTAAATCCGCGCGCGGTCTAATGATGGATACGGGTCTGACCCAGTGAAGAGGCTGTTTATAGAGATGAAATTCAGCGCTGTAATCCCGTAAGGGGATTAGGCCCAGTGTTCTCCTCCTCTCTAATTGCGTTACTGCATCATGTAGCACGCTGCAAGGTCCCCCTTAGCGTAGCAGCGGGAACGAGGGCTGCAAGGGTGCCTAAATATCTGTCGTTTAAAAAAAAAAGTTGAAAGAAAAGAAAGAAAGAACTTGGAAGTGCTGTTTTTTTAGAAGGTATTTCTGTTTCTACATTTGTCTTAATATTTCTTCCCTTAGGGACACCTTGCAAAACGAAAAAAAGTAAAAACCACAAAGATCCAAAAAAGAGAAGAGGAAGAGAGGGGCGAGCAGGTTGAAAGAAGGTATGTAAATACTAATCTCCTTTCTTTTATTTGGCTGCATGGTTTTGCAGGTGTGTTTTTTCTTGATTGACGTGTACAGTGGTGTTTTCTGTTGGTGTTTTTCCATAGTGTTATTAGGCATTATTTGCAGTTCCAAGTTTCTCATTTCGAGATTTCCCCAGTGGAGCCAGGGGCGAAATGAGCCGTTTCTGGCCTTTTGGCAATCAAAACAATGTCGCCACCTGAAGATAGTTTCATATGCACAGAAGGTAGCTGTTAAGGAAAGTTCCTTTTTAAAATTAAATTGATATTCAATATCTACCTTCTCAACAAGAGTATATAAGACAAGTTCTTGTTGTCTGCATTCTCTGTCTCATTTCATTTCAAGGCTAGGAAATAAATTATTTCCTAAATTGAATGTCTTGGGCTATTCTTTGTAAATCTCTACAAGAGGTAATCATTCTTCATCATTTTGTGTATTAGCAAGTATTCCTTTAATCATCCACGTAAGTTAACTGATCATGTGGTCAAATATGATAATAGTGGCATATTGGTTGTCTTGTCCCAGTCGGTTGCTCCTCTGGTTTCGTGAAGGCACATAGGTTTGCTGCCTGCGCATGTTCTTTTTGGCACCACTGAGATTTGGGGTATGTTCGAGAGGGCAGCGTAACCTTGATTTACTTGGGAGAGTCACATCCACCCCCCCCTCCCCGTTTCCATCTCACTGCCTAAGCCTGAAACACAACAGCAGACTGCTTATAATTCTGTACTTTATTTCTCAAGTCTATTTCCTGGTCGTTACAATTTTTTATGCATTGTTGCCTTTTCACAATAAAAAACACTACTTTCTGTCCTGCCCCCCCTCTTTCCATGAAGAGATGAGGAGGAGATCCAGGTAGCTTAGGCTTTATCTCTTGCCTTTCCTGTCCGCCTGTGGCTTAGCGCTCAAACCGATGGCGTGACTGACGCTTCGGCTGAGGAGCTGGGGAGGCGAGCCTGGCGGTAATGGTGGGCTCCGAATGGTGCAGAGCAGTGTGCGGTTCAGAGCGATGTGCGGTTCAGAGCGATGTGTGGTGCAGAGCAGTGTGCAGTTCAGAGCGATGTGCGGTGCAGAGCAATGTGTGGTGCAGAGCAGTGTGCGGTGCAGAGTGGTGTGTGGTGCAGAGCAGTGTGCAGAGCGGTGTGTGGTGCAGAGCAGTGTGTGGTGCAGAGCGATGTGCGGTTCAGAGCGGTGTGTGGTGCAGAGCAGTGTGTGGTTCAGAGCGGTGTGTGGTGCACAGCAGTGTGTGGTTCAGAGCGGTGTGTGGTGCAGAGCAGTGTGCAGAGCGGAGTGCAGTGTGCAGAGCGGTGTGCGGTGCAGAGCGGTGTGCGGTGCAGAGCGGTGTGCGGTTCAGAGCAGTGTGCGGTTCAGAGCGATGTGCGGTGCAGAGCGATGTGCGGTTCAGAGCGGTGTGTGGTGCAGAGCAGTGTGTGGTTCAGAGCGGTGTGTGGTGCAGAGCAGTGTGCAGAGCGGAGTGCAGTGTGCAGAGCGGTGTGCGGTGCAGTGCAGTGTGCAGAGCGGTGTGCGGTGCAGAGCGGTGTGCGGTTCAGAGCAGTGTGCGGTTCAGAGCGGTGTGCGGTGCAGAGCGATGTGCGGTTCAGAGTGGTGTGCGGTGCAGAGCGGTGTGCGGTGTGCATTACTTGCAGGTTACTTTTCCCGCCACTGTAGCTCATTCGTTCGATGTTGTTCCTGTCCGCAGAAGCTATCCTAGGGAAACATCCATTTTGATTCAGAAGGGCTTCGGTGCACATTCATACCACTCGGACGAGTTTGGTTTTTAAGCTTGTTTTAGGATGTACCTGTGGCAGTGATGAGACACGGAGCGTTGTTGTCGTTATTACTGTTGTTCAAAATGGGTTTTTAAAAATTTCGACTAATTCCTTTAAGATTGATGGATGTTTTAATGCACGCTGTGACCAGCTGGGAGGTGGGGAATGGGGGGTACTCAGACAGCTGCATTTAAGTCATAAGTTTTTCCTTCACGTGATTTTGTCATTGAGTGGCTTACAACAGCAGTAGGGACATGCATCTGCGTGCCCTGCTTAGCCCATATGTGAATAAGAAAGATATTTTCTGTTTTTGCATTTGATCTTATATATTTTAAAGAGGACAATTCATTGGTTTAAATTCTTATTTTTTAATGAATTTTTTTAGCTACCCATTTTTGGTTTACATTGCCTTGTCATTTTATGTTCAATATATTTTACTATTTAATGATGAAAGAAAATTTGACTAAACAAAACTTATAAATCATTTGCAGACACTGTGTGGTTGTGCAGAAAATTAGGTTGTTGCTGGAAAGGAGATCAGTATGCAGTCAGTCGGCTAAACAGTTGCTACGCAGATCTTTCTAAAACAGGACTGGTTTAACTTTAGGTCACTTAGTAATGTGATTTAATTCCCCTTTTGGCAAGAGTGATTTATTGCACCGGTTTTAATAGTTTTTGTGAAATGAGACTTGGCAAGACAATCATATTGGGCCTGTTTTTGAAGTAACAGTATGGCTAGTCTATTGAGAAGCCCGGGGTTTCTATTGTAACAGTTTACAATATCAGCCCCATTGCTAATTGTACAAAACATTCCAACAAGGTGACTAACCGAATTCAGAGGCTGAATTTAATTGTGAACAAAATGTCCCCCTATCAGATTTCTGTGCATGGAAAATTCCTCAGCTGGCCTGAAAATGGGTGATAGTTCAGGCTCAAGGGCAGTACAGAAAAGTGTGTACCTGCCTGAGTTGCATTCACAGAATACTTATTAATGTGTTTAGATTTCATTATTCACACAAGGATTCTGTCCCGCGATTTTTCAGTGAACTGCATTCTGCATAGATCTGTCAGAGGAACGTGTCTCACAGACACATGCTCTCATAGACACGCTCACACTCGCATTTATAAACCTACATTCCATAAACGTAAACTTTACTGCTTTCTCTGTCCTCCTCTGTCCCTCCCTTTCCACGCATGCAGTCTGATCTGGAATGCTCCAGAACTTTACCTTTTAGGGGTCATGTGTGAATGAGAGCTGGTGTCGGAATTCCGGAAGAGTTGTTCCACAATCTGCCGGCTGAAGACCTTCAGGGACGCGTTCAACAGTAGTGTGTACAAAACTGCGTGTGCAGCACTACCAGATAAAGCTTGCGGGACAGAACTCGTTACATTAAGACTTCCGTCCAGCTACGTTGTTTCTTCCTGCAGAAAATATGCGTGCACCAAATAAATGAAAGCCTACCTTAGGCTTGCCTACTAGGTACAAGGTGCGTGCTGCCATCGTCACACATTCATTTTGTAAAGGCTAGTTCTACAGAAGCTTCCAGAGTTTCCTTAAGTATACCTGTGGTCCTGTTAATGCAGGATTCTGTGGTTTTTACACAGAAAAAAATATTAATGCAGATATTGCAGTGTTCCGTCTCATGTGTGAAAGTGGATTATTTCTCTCTCTCTGTCTCTCTCTCTCTCTCTTTCTCTCTCTCTCACACACACACACACACACTCACACACACATGCACACACACACTCGCACTCTCTCTCTCTCTCTCACACACACATGCACACACACACTCGCACTCTCTCTCTCTCTCACACACACACACACACTCACACACACATAGACTTGCTGGCACCAATGGTAATCAGGGCCACTGTAATTTTCCTGCGGTGCTCTTAATGACAGTATAAAGTGTGGGTGTGTGAAATGGCTCCCCCTGAGAGGCCCTTTCTGTGCCTGTGAGTCTTATCTCTGCCCCCAGCTGGCCTCTGGCCTCCCTGCTCCACGCTCCCTAACTTAATCACTTAAGAACTCTGCTGTCCTCCCTGCTCCACTCTCCTTAACGTCATCACTTTACAAATGCTGCTCATTCTCACACTCGGATCTAACACTGTTGATCAGCATTGGCTATGACTAATCAAAAAGTGGGGGGATTCTGACAGCCAGATTATCCAAACAACAAAAAAAATTGTCAGTTGCATTCATTTCTGATGGGGTGTCCCAGTGACTTTTGTGGATAGTCCTGGCTCATTCTCTGCTGATTACTGTGCCATGAAAAAGTATTTGCCCACTTTCTGATTTACTGTAGTATTGCGTATGTGTCACACTGAATAGTTTCAGATCTAATATTAGACAGAGGGAAACTGAGTAAACGCCAAACGCATGTTTACTCAGTTTCATTTATTATTTAATTTATTTTTAAAAAGTTATCAAACACCCATATCACCCATGTGAAAACGTAATTGTCAATCCACCAACTAAGCAAATTTAATTGATAAATAGATTCAGCTGATTGAACACAGCCAGACTTGATTGCAGCCAGCCGTGTGGAATCTAAACCTCAGTCATATTGAACCATACCATCAGAGTTAAGTAGTCACCACAAAGTTTCCACAAGCGGACATTTGGACAAAAAGCACCTGGATGATCCCCAAGCCTTTTGGAACAATGTTCTATGGACAGATGAGTCAAAGGTGGAACTGTTTGCTTGGCACGGGTCACATTACATTTGGCGTTAAAGCAAATGCAGCATTTTACAGTAAGAGCATCATACCAACGGGAAAACATGGTGGTGGCAGTGTGATGGTTTAGATGCTTTGCCTGGACCTGGACGACTTGCCATTACTGAAGGAACCATGAATTCTGCTCTGTACCAGAAAATTCTTCAGGAGAATGTCCAATCATCTGTACATGAGCTGAAGTGTAATTGGGTTATTCAGCAAGACAATGATCCAGAACAGAAAAGCAATTCCACATCTAAATGGCTGAAAAGAAAGGAAATTAAAGTTTTGGAGTAGTCCGTAGTCCAGTGAGTTCAAGTCCTGCCCATTCGAGATGCTTGTCTGAATTAGAGCAGTTCTGAAAAGAAGAGTGGGCAAAAATTCCTCCACAGTGATGTTAAAGACTAATATCGAATTGTAGGATGCATTTGGTTGCGGTTATTGCTGCTAAAGGTGGTGCAACCAGTTATTAGGTTTAAGGGGGCACATGGGGGATATGGGTGGATATTGGGGTCATAACTTTTTTTTCATTAAATAAATTAAATAATAATTTTTTTATTTGTTTTGTTTTTTTAAACTTCAGTTTCCCTTTGACTAGTATTAGGCTACATTTTGTCAAAAGATCTGAAACCATGAACTATGACAAATATGCAATAACAGAGGAAATCAGGAAACAAAGAATACTTATTCATGGCAGTGTACATTTGGAATGATGCTGGATATTTTTAAGCGCATCAAACGTGGTGTGGGTGGGGTGAGATTTTTGGCAGCGAAACAGAGGTTCTTTTTATGTCTCATGTACTCCAGCAGTTTTACATCAGATTTTTATCGGTTATATTACACGTTCACAAGAAAAAGGGGAGCAATTTGAGAAGGAGATCCTGGATGAAGCTGTCGTAAATTTTCTTTCACCCATCGCTGTTTCTGAAGGAAAGTTTGAGAGGTAGCAACTGTAACTACGGGGAAGGAAAGGGGGTGCCGGAATCCCGAAGAAAGGTCAGTTTTTTTTTTCTCGAAGTGCGCAGTGTTTGGATGGAAACACTCGTCGAGACGAATGGAGGGTCAGAAAGCCGGAGACGTTTTCACGAGACGCCCGGCGAGAGTCCAGGGTCTGGAAGCGAAGGCTGGGTTTGTTTACCAAACCCTGTGGCCGTTGCTTAGAGATGGATGTGATCAGCATCAGGCCCTTCTGGGAAGAGTCTGCCTCTCTCTCTCTTTTTTTTCTCCTCTCGCTCTTTCAGGTTCTCTCTCCGTCTCTCTTTCTTTTTTTCTCACTCCTTCCACCCTCGCTTTCTTTTTCTTGTTGTCTTTTTTTCTCCTCCCCTCTCTCTGTTGCTCTCTTCCGCTCATTTTCTCTTCATTTTTCCTCTCGGCCTCCTCCCCTCCCCCTCTCACACGTTTCGCCTCCCGATGGAAGAGGAACAGTCAAGACTGTATCATACTGAAACCAAAACTGGGCCGAACTCCCTGCAAGGCCAAGCTGTGTCAGGCTCTCAAGCCCACAGGACATGCAGTGCATGAGAAGCACTTGAAGCCCTGTGTGTTTCACTGAATCAGGCTATTCTGAGTTCACACGCTTACTGGTCTGTTTGATGACCCCCAAGCGTCAATCGGAAAAAATGAGATGTCCAGGGAAAGCTTCATCGGTCATTGAAAGTAACTCTCGTTAATGGTGGAGCGCATTAGTTTGCGCTGGGTTTTTTTTTAAGCGGGGGTGAAGCTGAGGTTGGCGAGCTCCTCCCGCGTGCGGCAGCTCCACGTTGAGACCGCACACTTCAAGCTCAGACGAGCTGAGAAGTGTCTGCACAGCGCGCGAGCCAGTTATGAGAGCAGCCTCTCCGCCAGGCATAGCTCCACACATTATTCCGCAGCAGGGGTCTCTGGGCCAAAACCGGGCAAATCCAGGTCTGAGGAGGAGGCAGCCTGTGCCAGATCCACGGCCCTCTCTTCGGTCTGGGGTTCCTGTGTCCCCCTTTGGTCTCCCACCATTCTGGCAGTCGGTGTTAGTTTAGATCGAATAGCCGTTCCCATGTGCCCTGTTCCAGTGATGCAGGCTTAGAGAGTGGCACCAATACTGACTATCGCCTGCTGCTCTTGTGAAACCTCCTCAATGCACTTAATTATGTATTTGAGTTTAAACATTGGTCTGGATTGAAAATGATTTTTTTGGCACATCCATGCTAATGCTTATTTGGTGAGGGGAAAAGGCTGCTTGGTAGCAGGATTAATTGCAATAAAAATGGCGCACCGTAAGCAAGTTGGCTATTGGTTGGTTATTTATTCATTTCTGTTGGATTCTTATTTGTCCGTGTAAAAATAAGAAACAAAGCACACCAATAACACGTTTTTTTTTTTGACAATAGCTATTGGTTCATTTGATGTTAACTTGGCACTTAGACTTAGCCGCTCTGATTGCATGTGGAGGAGAAAATGTGAGGCCTCTGCAGTCGAGGCCACCCGACAGAAAAGAGACAGTTATAGTTTGTCGCCAGCTTAAGAGTGGTGTTCCCTTTCAGGTGGATTACGGAGGAGTTAAATTTATCCTCGGGGACACGGGTGCACCCTCGCTCCACGGTAGTTTTACTGAAACGCAGTGTGAAAAACTGACTTGTGAATTTCACTCGACTTCCTCCCTGTCGTGCAAGGCAATACCGCTTTCCTCTCGGTCGCTGACAGAAGGCACTTCTTCAGTTTTTCAAGTTCTGCGTGTGCATGCTTGTAGAAGCATGAAGACTCGACTTCCTGTCGGTTATCATTCCTCAACTTGACAGCCCCTGCGCGCTGAACAGGAAGTGGCAAACGGCACGATTTAAAAAAAAAACAAAAAAAACAACAAAAAAAAACACACACAAAACGTTAAAAAGAACAAATGCAAGTTTCAAATGGCATTGCGTGTCCGCAGAAATGTCGGAACTCGGCCGAAGTATTGTTATCTTTTTGCCCCTAAGATAACAATGAGAGCGCGGAAGTCTGCATGCGACGCTGCGTTGTGAGGTCTTGTCTGCGGTGGATATCTTTAGGCAGCTGTAGAAAGGATTCCTCTCTCACCCCCCCCCTCCTCTTCCCCCAGTCACTTGAACTAAATCTCTGGGGGGCCCCCGTGCTTCAGACGGCAGGAGGAGCTGGCACGGCTCACCCCTGGAGCAGTAAGACGACACCGCGCTTAGCTATTTTCCAACGAAATCGCCTGAGTGGGAAGCGCTGATTTGGCAAAGGGAACATTAGTCTCCTCGAAAAACCAGCAACGGGAGGAAAAGACCACGGGAGGGAAAGTCGGGAAGATGTAAACACTCTGCCCTCGGCTCTCAAAAACGGTGGCTTTATTGTTATCCTTTTTTATTTTTATTTCTTCTTTCTCGCTGTCGTTTTTGCCGCCCTTCAGCTCTCGAATGTATTTTCTTGCGCACGCTACTCTCCTGTCTGTTCAGCTTACTGAGGGTAAATGGGAGTTTAGACTAAGTCTCCCCCGCTTCCTTTGAAAGAGCCAGAAGACCAGTGCGACGCGATGTGAGTAAAATTAAGGAAACTTTTTTTTTTTTTTTTTTTAAATCGAGGTTCCTGAAATAGCACCTTGCGCCGAGAGAGAGCCCTGAATGAGGTCCCCTCACGGCGCCCCAAGCTGTAATTACCCACATGCTTTTGGTACTGTCACTCTGCTCCCCGTTGTGTTTGTCTAATGGCAGAGAGCGAATCATGACGCTGCAGGGAAGTAGAGCTCGAGCAGAGGCAGCGCTTCCTAAAAGGACACAGAGGGGTGTTTTTTGTAATGCACTGTATAAGGCATGTTAGAAATTAACACTCCGGACAAAATGTTTGGTTGGACAAATAATTTCTGAATTCTGTTGCCCCTTTACTTTGTGCCTTCCCGAATGTCCCGTGAAAACAGTTGAAGAATATGTTGAAACTT